>NC_140602.1:40705451-41082951 GCF_057381915.1 Diplotaxodon limnothrissa | reverse complement strand
TTGCAAGGACACTCAAAAGCCTGCCATCCATGGATTCTGTCAGTGTTTTGATCTGTTCACCATCAACATTGCGTGCAGCAGGAACCACAGCCTCCCAGACACTGTTCAGAGAGGTGTACTGTTTGTAAATCTCACATTTGATGATGGACCACAGGTTCTCAATGGGGTTCAGATCAGGTGAACAAGGAGGCCATGTCATTAGTTTTTCTTCTTTTATACCCTTTCTTACCAGCCACGCTGTGGAGTACTTGGACGCGTGTGATGGAGCATTGTCCTGCATGAAAATCATGTTTTTCTTGAAGGATGCAGACTTCTTCCTGTACTACTGCTTGAAGAAGGTGTCTTCCAGAAACTGGCAGTAGGACTGGGAGTTGAGCTTGACTCCATCCTCAACCCGAAAAGGCCCCACAAGCTCATCTTTGATGATACCAGCCCAAACCAGTACTCCACCTCCACCTTGCTGGCGTCTGAGTGGGACTGGAGCTCTCTGCCCTTTACCAATCCAGCCACGGGCCCATCCATGTGGCCCATCAAGACTCACTCTCATTTCATCAGTCCATAAAACCTTAGAAAAACCAGTCTTGAGATATTTCTTGGCCCAGTCTTGACGTTTCAGCTTGTGTGTCTTGTTCAGTGGTGGTCGTCTTTCAGCCTTTCTTACCTTGGCCATGTCTCTGAGTATTGCACACCTTGTGCTTTTGGGCACTCCAGTGATGTTGCAGCTCTGAAATATGGCCAAACTGGTGGCAAGTGGCATCTTGGCAGCTGCACGCTTGACTTTTCTCAGTTCATGGGCAGTTATTTTGCACCTTGGTTTTTCCACACGCTTCTTGCGACCCTGTTGACTATTTTGAATGAAACGCTTGATTGTTCGATGATCACGCTTCAGAAGCTTTGCAATTTTGAGACTGCTGCATCCCTCTGCAAGATATCTCACTATTTTTGACTTTTCTGAGCCTGTCAAGTCCTTCTTTTGACCCATTTTGCCAAAGGAAAGGACGTTGCCTAATAATTATGCACACCTGATATAGGGTGTTGATGTCATTAGACCACACCCCTTCTCATTACAGAGATGCACATCACCTAATATGCTTAATTGGTAGTAGGCTTTCGAGCCTATACAGCTTGGAGTAAGACAACATGCATGAAGAGGATGATGTGGACAAAATACTCATTTGCCTAATAATTCTGCACTCCCTGTATGTAACTATAAATATCAGCCATGCATGCCATTGTCAGGATTTTACTGTACAACGTAACAGGTACATGAATATGTCTGTCAACTCTGCAGGATTCTTTTCTTTTTTTTTCCAACCTGCTGATTGTTTATACGAGACGGAATCATAACATCATACAAGTCTGCTCATAAAAAGCGAAAACATTGCCTTAATTAAATTCAGCTGCCTTAATTAAAGTCCCCTCCTCGGGTAGTACTGGAATACTTCCAGGGCTGCAGCAAGGAAGTGGAAGTCATGTTCCTATTTTGGGGAAGTGGATGAAGTCACAGCCAGGCATGCAGCACAGTTGGTGGCAAAAATTGTGTTGATGTAGCAAAAATTTAAAAAAAAAAAAAAAAAAATCAGTTTTCTTTGTGCACTGCCCTCCGAGAGGATCCTGACCTGATGCACTTCAGGGCTGTTAGGAGAAAGAGTTGTGGCAGCGTTATTCGATAGGTGGGGAGTGCAGCATGTCTTGAACCTCCAGGGCAAAGTTGATGAATAACATCAGAGCTGCACACACACACTTAAACAACGCCAAACAAAATGGTCCAAATGTGGCCATTTACCCTCCCCAATAGATCATGTCTCATTGCTATGGCAACTGCTGACAGCCAGCAGTCACTGTTGTCATGGGAACAGCTTGACAGGCTACTAAAGAGAAGAGGAAAAGGGAGGCGGATGTAGGAGAGGGTTAGGGAAAAATGGAAACAAAGAAGGAACTAACACAGCAGCAAATTCCACATGCCGTGTGTTTTTAAGCTCGTGTGTTGCATTAATGTGTTTCATAGTTTGACTTTTTTGTCCGCACAGTTTTTTGAGATCAATGTTGGCTCCTAGCTGACCGAATAAGCAAAATCTATTAGTTTATTGTGCACTTGGGGGTTACCTTTCAGATGGTGTGTCTAGTAAATGGCAAAATTTAAACTGGAAAAAGAGAATGGTACCAAGTGGAGTTATAAAAAGAGATTACTGTTTATTTATCTTATTTTACTTTAGTTTGTTTGTTCAGCTTGAACGTGTCCTCCACATCTCTCCTCGCTTCCTTCTTCCTTCATTTTCCACCCATATTTTCCCCTCCTTCATCTTCCTCCCCTCCTCCACTCCATACTCCTGTCCACCTCATGGAAAAGCTTTTAGATGATTAAAACACAACAGTGTATTCTGTTTTCGCATTTCTTTTTTCCCCAGCATCATTATTATTCACCGTCATAATGCCTCTCTTGAAATAAAGTATAGTGGGTCGTTTTGTTGATTCTCAAAGGAGGAGAAAAACTTGGAATTAATGGCCCGGCAACAAAAACAACTATGTTTATAATTATTTACAAGGTTTATTGAGTAGCTTTTGAAAAGAAAGTGACTGTCAATAGAGTCAAAGTCAAAAGGTGTAACAGATGGCAGCAGTCACTTTGGATTACACATGAAATTACCATGTGTAGTACTGCACATGGGATTTTATATTGAGGTATAAGTATTATTATTGTAAGTTTATTTATATATATATATATATATATATATATATATATATATATATATATATATATATATATATATATATATATATATATATATATAGAGATAGAGATATAGAGATAGAGATATAGATATATATAGAGATATATAGAGATATAGAGATAGAGATATATATATCTCTATATCTATATATATCTATATCTCTATGTATGTATATATATATGTATGTGTATATATATATATATATATGTATGTGTATGTGTATATATATGTATGTATGTATATGTGTATATATCTCCCTGACAGTCACCTGTTAGGTACGTATATCGCATCTTTTGTTGCCATCAAAATACACAGAAATTTACATTAAACATAAATTCATATTGACTACTTACATTCAGATTCCAACCAGATTTGAAAAGGAAATGCCTCTACAAGTTGTGATGAACTTGCTGCAGGATGGCAGCAGAATGTGTTTTTTCTTCTTTCTTTTTCTTCTTCTTGTCATCACAAGACGGTTGCAAGAAGGTCCAAACTTGGTGGCACCAGTTATTCGTCTGGAAAAATAACTTTCAAAATACTACTATACCCAGCATGGCATTCGTGTTCTTTTGCCTTCACTTTTTCATCATATGATTGAACTGGGAGTAGAAAGTTAATACAGGTCCCCTCTCATTATGCAGCACAGCACTCCTGGCAGCAAACACTATTACATGTTGAACCCCCCATTGAAAAGCTTCAGCTAGCATTTAAGCTATATTCACGCAAGAAAATCACAGGCGGTATATCAGATGTTCCGGCACTAATGTGTAGCATCGCTCATATGCCAAATCAAAGTAGCTAATAATCCTCTAAAAATATGTGGCATACATACACATGAGACTCACATTTCTCTGCATCATAAATGCGTACGTATTCTGGTGCATAAACATTACAGGCAAGTGTGTAAACACCTTAATCTGTCCTCCTCTTTGCTCGCAGTATTTGCACCAGCAGAATTTTTGTGCTTCCCTAAACACAGTCTCATTTAAAAACCTTTATTTTTGCTCGCAGTACTGCTGTTGCGCTGCTGTTCCTCCGTTTTGAAGAGCATTCATTTAAAAAACAAAAACCCACATGTCATCTCTTTTGCCGTCGATGATGCCTGGCAAGAAGAAATGAAAACATGTTTGCTCTCTGAATTCAGAGCATTAGAGGGAAAAACTGGGCTGCAGTGGAGAGTACTTGGATGACACTGAATGAAGGATGGGTCAGTGGATGAAAAAATGATTATTAGCACTATTGGCTTGTGGCTGCTCTGAGGATAGAGATTTCAACCGGAGCTAGGTTTTTTGTTTTTTTCCCCCCCTCTCACTCTCTTTTTTTAAGACTTCTATGCTGGGAATCCAATATGAGATCAACTGAGCCAGTGATGGTTTTTATGCGTGCCTCACTCACACACACATGCATGTGCACATTCCTTACACAGGGTTGACAGATTGAAGAGGTGGAGCTTAAACTACCCAGTCCGACCCTGGCAACAACATCACGGTGATGCAACAGTACATGCACGTGTGTGTATGTGTGTCTAACTGATGACTCACTAGTAGCTAACGGTTTAAGATTTACTGAGGACCTGATTAAGGCTTACATATTTCCTTTTTTTTTTCATCAGTTTATTTCTATTCTATGTAATTTGCAAAAACAAGCGCGCACACACACACAAATGCACTCACTGCATTTAAACTGAGGCTGATGACTAACTGTGTACCATGTCCTGCTCCTTTCAAATGCCGCTGTCACATCCTGTAAATACGAGTGTACCATCTGTCCACCCGACTCTGCCTTTCTGCCTCGCTGCTGCTGCTCCTCAGCTGAACTCCTGAGTGAGCTGTTGAGCTCACCAGAGATGATCTATTTTTCAGTATGTCCTCTGAAATTGAGATGAGTTTCCTATGAGGGGGACATAGGAAACATTCTTTTGTTGCTGTTGTTTAGTTTGTGGAAAACACCAGCTATAAAAGCTGGAAGAAACTTCGAACTTTTTTTTGTATTTAAGATGTTGCAAAGGGTTTCATCACAGTCTTTTGAAATAATGTAGTAGTTTGACTTTTTAAAGAGCCTCTTCTCTCTAAGTGGCCTGTGATTTACTTCTTAATGGGCTTTTATAACAGCAAAACATTAGTTTTAGTTAGTACTAGCATTAGTCTTGTTTTCCTTTTTGTTGTTTTATCTGCAGTGTTAGCAGTTGACATCTCAAAAACTGCTGGTAAGTTGCTTGCCTAGCTCAGATTGATGCAGTCCTTTGAGGTTGAAAGATTTTTGTTGGATGTAGACAAAGCTTTTATTAAAATAATCTGGATAAAGTGTGCCACTTTGCAGCCATCATACCACAGTAACACAGCCCGTGGTGAAGCCCATTCGCCTTTACCCAGTCACGACCTGCCATTTTTACTTTTAGAGCTTAAAATGTTAGCTAGGAGAATCATCTACATCAGTGTGATCAAATATATGATGAAAAGATATGCGTGCACACTCTCACCTGATCCCTTCGGATGATTGCACTGAGCAACTCGATTTTACCAGTCAGAGTATCCGGTGGCTTCATATGGCAGTGATGATTATTATTTTTATTATTAATCATTTATTTATTTTTAATTGTTTTTAATTGTTTTTTGGTCTTTTACCTTTGTGAACAACAGATGTGGAAAAACAAGGCTGCTGGTGGCACCTTTTTACTTACCTCCAGTCTAAATCCCCCATGGAAGTGAAGTGTATTTCAAAAGGTTCTATGGGGTCTCAGGACAGAGTGCCTACTTTCTTGAGAAAGGTCGCCAGTAATTCAGGGAAGATTGCACCTCTCTTCCATGCCATCAGCTCTCAGGATTGTGTGCTGCCTTTCTACCTTGTCTGTAATATGTTTGCCACATGCATAAGTGAGCAGGCTTGAGAAGAGAGTTGAAGGCCTGTTGACCACATGAGGCTATCTTATAGTCATTTTGACATTTTCTTTATTCACATTGTCAGCTTACATTTATACAATTTCCATATAGAGTTGTTCATTCTTTGAGTAAAATACCACATGATGAACCGCCAGCCACTCTAATGTTCAGATTGCCTATTACAGTTTCCAAATGCACTTTATGGATTGCTTCAAACAAATCATTCTAGTTGTAGTGGGAGGATGGTGTTCCTCTTACCATGCATAGCAGCATTTTTGAGATGTATATCATACAATGGAAGAATCTGTGATAAGTGTTTTATTCCAAGAAATGCCAAACTTTTTCCAAAAACTGTGTTTGGGCTAATCTGGATAATCCATAGATTTTACTCTAAACAGACTTCAGTGAGAGCAGAGAATTTGTTCCAGTGACACTGCAAAGATTAGTTGGTTAAGGAGTAAATTATATAGGCAAAGCTGTTTGGCCTCACTCACAATTGGGAACACTTGTACAATGGTGTGAAAAAGTGTTTGTCTGCTTCTTGATTTTTAATTTTTTGGAATGTTTAAAAGTTTCATATCATCAAACTAACTAGTCAAAGATAACACAAGTAAACACAAAATGCAGTTTCTAAATGAAGGTTTTTATTATTTAAAAAAAATCCAAACCTACATTTATTAGATTAATTTAAAAAAAAGAAATATTGGTTTCCAAGTAATTTTAGACTTGATAATAAAATATCAGAATTTTAATTGTGCTTTGAAGCCCTCCTGCTGACTCCATTCTGCTATAATTTAAACAACTATGGTGATCATTTTTTAACAATTTAACAATGTGTGTAAGTGTTGTGTTTCCCCCAATACCTCACTATTGCAGTGGTGCCCAAGGCTTTCAAGTGTAACTGTAATCTGAGTCATCTGCCATGCTAAAATAAGATACCAAGCATTGTTCATCAGAAACACAGATGGGAAAAAAAGACATAAACGTGGGATGGTAATCATGAACCAATTTTACCCAATCAGAACTGCATCCCTTCAAGATTATCTATTTATTCTTTCAGCCTGTTTCGCAAAGTGTCAGAGGAAAGTGGCAGGACTGCAACAATAACAATAAAGCTGCTTGTTATAACCAAAGTATGCAGAAGAGGTTTTGTTAAATGCACAGCATATAGAACCTTTAGGTAGATGGATTACAGCAGCAGAAGACCACACTGTGTGCCAGTCCTGTAAGTTAAGAACAGTAAACTAGGCTGCAATTTGCACAGGCCCACCAAATTTGGACAATAGAGAACTGGAAAAACATTGCTTGGTCTCATGAGTCTCAGCTTCTGCTGTCACATTAAGATGGTAGAGTTAGAATTTGGTGTAAACAACATGAAAGCATGGAGTCAGCCTGCCTTGTATCTACAGTCCAGGCTGGTGGTGGTGTAATGATATGGAGGTATATTTTCTTGGCACACGTTGGGCCCCTTGGTACGAACTGAGCATCATTTAAACACCACCGCCTACCAGAGTATTGTTGCTGACCAGCTCTTTAAGATCACAGTGTACTTATATTCTGGTGGCTGCTTCCAGCATGATAATGTGCCATGTTACAAACTGACTGCGAAACTGAGAGTATGGTATTGACACAGCCTGATTAATAGCAGAGCAGATTTGTGAGAGCATTGGATTGATTTCTAGATTCTACTGGAGGTAAAAGTGGAAAATATGTTGTTTTGAGTTTACTGACCTTGTGACCCATGAATAATATACCTTTTCTAGTAGCAAGGTGTATGTTGGTTTTAAAGAAAACATCAGTATTCAGCTTTGAAGAATTTTGATTTATTCCTGTCTATAAAGAAAATGACCACAAAGCATCCAAAGGATTTGGAAGTCAGGTACCATGTGTGAAAGGGACTTTGTTAAACTTGGACATTAAGCTTGTAGAGCTGCTCAAGATTTAACACATTTCTTGTGATCTCAGTGTTTGCTCTAAAAAAGTTTTTTTTTTAAATAAATATATATATTATATATATATAGGTGTATGTATGTATGTGTATGTATATATCTATGTGTGTGTATATATATGTCATTTTTATATCAGCCTACTGCATCTAGTAGCTTTAATCCAACGTCCATTCACACTTTGCTCTGTAGCACATCCAGTTCTGCGAAATGGCTTTTATATCATGACTTAGAGGCAGGTTTTCTATTACTTTTTTCCCTGTAACAAGTTCAATTTGACTGAATAATGGGAACATTCTTGCTGCCGCAACATTTCGGCACCAGTCTGCGTTTCACTCGAGCTTTCAGGAAGACTGTAGTGCTGCACGAAGAGCTAAAGCCATCTCATCTCAGTCAGATCTTAATGCATTCAGAACTGCAGCTTTTCATCAGTGTTATGGAGGAAATTATAGGCAGACTGCTACAGCCCATTTCTTCTTGTGAAGCCTTACCTTAAGACTGTAAGATGCTCAGTGAAAACATACCCACACATACATAAACAGGAATGATGGTTATGAAGTCTTGATGATAGGCTGTCACACTGCGGAGCGAACATGTGGGCTAACATTTATTTTTCTGTCTGTCTTTTTTTCCCCTCCCACTCTTTGACTCCTCGTTCTCTCTTCTTGCTTTTATTTGTCCTTCTTTCTCTCTCTCTCTGTTTCTGTGGGTCTGCCTTTTTAGTCCACTCCGCTGCACCTGGCAGCAGGATACAACAGGGTGAGGATAGTTCAGTTGTTACTACAGCATGGAGCAGATGTTCACGCCAAGGACAAAGGGTATGTACAGAGAAAACGACAAGGGGAGTGTAAGTGGGGGGGAAAAGGCACTTGAATTCAGGATTTTCTTAAAAACTAAACATCTTAATGGTAACACATCATAACTACACTGCTATTTATGAGACATAATTATGAGATTTTGCTATAGCCAGTAGGATGAGACTCCTTAATCCATCTCATTGGATCATAAGATTTAGGTGGGGATATATACACATTCTGTTGTTGGCGTGCACAGAGTATGATGCACTGCATTCTGCAGAAGCCCTTGAAGCTCTTTTCTGCAGTTTCTGTCATATTTCAGGCCTGCTTATAGACCAAAATGACTGGACGTGCATAAAAAGTTAGTGAGGGTGGTCTCTGCTTATGCAGCCACACAAAAAACCTGGAAACCATTCGAATAGCTGTCAAACCACGACTTATTGATGTAAACTGAGATGTCAAAACTTGTCACTAGGGGTGCGGGGGAGGTTGTCAAATGTCATTTACGTTTTTTCCCCTTATAGACTCCAATCCTGAAGGTACTCAGATCTCACCTGATCGAGGTGGACACGAGAATGCACATGTGCAGTAGAGCTGGACTGGACTTTAAATGGTCCTCAGTTCAAACAGTCTAAGCAAAGTAGATGAATGAGTGTCATTGCCTGCTGCACTTTCCACAAAACCAAACTTATTATCCAGTAGCGAGAGCACGTCTGCTACCGTGGGCTCTGTGTGAGAAAGCTGTGAGACACCCTCAACCTTTTATGTAGTGCCGCTATGATGTTGACATCTGAGGCACTCGATGTGTAACACTGATTAGCAGGATGTCACCGTGCCAATGTGACCAAGATATCAAATGTGGTAAATGGTATTTTTACTGAACATCAGCATGTTAGTGTAAGTGTCACATTGTTGGACTCAGCACACATTTTGTGTGTATTTAGAATTGTTAACACTGATGTTTGTTTGTAATGAGAAGTCTTCTGGGTTTTTTGTTTTTTTTCCAGGGGTCTGGTGCCGCTTCATAACGCCTGCTCTTATGGACACTATGAAGTTACTGAGCTGCTGCTAAAGGTACAAACACACATACATCCTGTTTCTGAATATACTGGGTTGGTGGACATAATTCATAATAAGAAGCTATAAATGACCTCCTAAGACCTGCTTTGTTAGTTCATTAAAAACGTGACACATTCATTGTACACATGCGCCAGAGCCGATGGCATCATTCCCTTTTGAGCAATCCAGAATCAATAATGATAAAACTGCTGTCAGTAATCTCCTCTGTACTTTTTTTTTTTTTTTTTTTCTTCCGCTATTTTTTTCCTTCGCCAGCACGGAGCCTGTGTGAACGCCATGGATCTGTGGCAGTTCACCCCTCTACATGAAGCGGCGTCTAAAAACCGAGTGGAGGTGTGCTCTCTGCTGCTGAGCCACGGGGCTGACCCGACCCTGCTCAACTGCCACAGCAAAAGCTCTGTGGACATGGCACCCACTCCCGAGCTGAAGGAGAGACTTACATGTGAGTGTGGCTCTTAATTTACATAAAGTGCAGCTGCAGAGTACAGCACGGCTAAATGAGTCTGTTTGTTTTAGAAAGGGCATATTTACACGGGCTATGTTTGGAACAGCTGATTTGAAATTATTTTGAACATGGGAGTCTCAATCTTTTTTTTCTTTTCTTTTTTTTTGACAGGGGATTACAAAGGGATTATTAGTACAACAGAGAGATTGATATGATTATTTTGATAGCCAGCAGTCTGATGTAGAATTATTTCTTGAAAGAGCCTCATATTCACCTGTTTCTTCATGTGGACTTGACTAGTGGAAAAGCCACAGATTAAAAAAACATGAAAGTCAGCTAGGGATGGCAATTGGACTCGATTCCCATCCCTAAAGTCATCCACGGTTCGAATTATTACAGATTTCCTCGGCTATATAAAACATTTTATTGTGTTTATTCATGTTTTCAGGGTGCATTAATCCAATCCCTGACTTTAAAATTTATTTTTCATTATAAAAAAATGCCTTGAACCTGGACTACACAATTTGTGTTTTAACATGAACTCTTTACTTTAAATTTCCACAAACAAGCTTACTGATTTTAAATTAGTTTCTTTTTTTTATTTTGGTTTATTCACTATATTATAATATGTAAATAATCTGCTTATATACTCGTGTCCTTTATGAAATTAGCTGTTTTCTTTGTAATATTAGTTCGGTTCGCATTACACTGCAACTAATATTTGACTAGAGATCCGTGATGTATTAATTAATTAGAGACTACACCATAATTAAGTTAATTTTCATCGTACTTTCAGGACGCAGCCACCACAGAGTAAAAAGGTTGGATAATCCTTTGTTTTTGCCAGAAAGCCCTCTGCAACTCGAGTTAATTAGTGGGTCAGCTCTCTTTTTCTTTCGCTGCACTTGTTGCCTCATCTCTGTAATGAAGCAGATCAAAACAAAAATCAAATGCCACGCGAATCATAAGCCATCAGAAATGTTTTCACAACTGCGGGATGACGGTTCGTTTTTGATGATTCTATGTTGTCGAAAACGCATCTCAGTTGGGCGTTTGCTGCAGACTCATCACAGGAATATAAAAATATAAAAACAAAGACTTCCTGGACAGATCTGATGTTGCCAGCTCCAGATATATTTTTTTAAGCCAGTTGGTTAGTAGCTTACAAAGTACAGTTGATATGAAGGGGAAAACTTACTATAAAAACATTAATGTGCTCAAGTTGGGCAAATCTACTTGGATCGCCTTGCTTTTGAAGCTACTTTAAAGTGAACCAATCCAGGAACTTCAGTTTATGGCACTTAAGTGTTCAACTTACTATCTGCTAAGCTTCCCATAAGTTACGGAGCTTCCCAGTTATACTTACGGTGTCCGTGCCTTTTGGAGCTTTTGTTTTAATTTAAGCTGACAAATAATGTGTGTTACGCTTTATTTGGTACTAATTATTGATATTTGTATGCCTGCACCTTGCCTCAGGGTCCAGAAAACAGCAGAAAAGGAAAATAAAACAGGATGGCAACAAACACACTGCTAAAAATGGTTTCAAAATGAGACAAACCAGTGGCTCTGTCCATCTTTTCTTAGCAGTTTATAGATATGGTTACATATACAAAGAGCAAACGTGTAGTTCATCTCGTGTTTTTCTTCTTTCTCTGAATAAATTATTTCTGTGTATTTCTGACCAGCAACTATGAAAAATTCGTTTGGGTTTTGCAGAACAAAAATGTCATAACTCGCTACTGTTTCTCTTCCATCAGCTGTACTTTACGTCTTTAATTTTTTTTCTTTCTTAACCACGTGCCCTTGAAGATTGCGCCATTTATCTCAACGTCTGATTAGAAATGCATGAATGCTGTTGGCTCGGTCCGTAGATAGGACGGGCTCCTTTTATTCAGCCTGAAATGCTTCTGAAGCAAAATAGTTTGTTGTTTGTAATTTCCAGACCTCGGGGGAATAATCGCTTTTTTCCGCTCCAACTCCACCACAGAGACTGTTGCATCATATGTCATTAGCTCTCTGGTTGGGGAAAAAAATGAAATTATCTTTCTGAAGTATTGTTATGCTGCAGGGTCATTGCAAGTAGAATAATATATTGTAACAGTGGCTGAGAACTTCATAATTCAGTTTTTGGGTGGCAAGCTACATCATTTGCAGCCTTTTGTTTCGTAGGAAACCTCACAATGACAACTGAAGCTGCTTTCTTTCTAAAAAATTTGACATTTTCTGTGCGTGTGTCTTCAGATGAGTTTAAGGGCCACTCGCTGCTTCAAGCTGCTCGAGAAGCTGACATGGCCAAGGCTAAGAAGACCCTGGCATTGGAGATCATCAACTTTAAACACCCACACACACACGAAACTGCCCTGGTAAGATTTGGATGCATTTTAAAACACTGGCTCTTATATTGGTGCAGACGTGTTGAGATGACGTGTCCATGTGTGCTTTATGTGCGTTTGTTAGCATTGTGCAGTAGCGTCGCCTCACCCCAAAAGGAAGCAGGTGACCGAGCTGCTGCTGAGGAAAGGTGCCAACGTCAACGAGAAGAATAAAGAGTGAGTGTTGTTTTCCGCTGCATGCACAGCTCATAAACATAAAGTGAGAGCATTATATGTTTGTCAAGGTGACTCCAGCAGTGGATTTATGTTAGAGGTGAACAACACAAATCACTTTGCTGATGTGAATTGCCATTGCAAGGCAAAGTGGTTGCATCACTGCTCAGAGACACTTCAGTAGGTGAATGCACCGTTGTTCACACGACCTGACAATCAGCGGCGACAGAAATCGTCCGCTCTTCAGACGCTCAGTCTGCTGCCAGCCTCGGGCTTCAGCTCAGTACAAAACTATCCTGAATAATTCCAGCATTTAAAGCATAAAATGTGACCTATTATGTTTATTTCCAGCTCCATATTTTCATTTTTGGACTTTTCTAAGATGGTTAGGTGGCTTTCCTGATTCATAGATCTCAATAATCCTTTTGATTATGATACGTTTTCTGTTCAAAATAGACTGGCTCCTGATTAAGTGTGATTGACTGACCATGCTTAGTAACAGTGACCACTTGTAACAGTATATTTGCATGACAGAAACCAGGAAGAGTACAGGAATCCACTTTAATAGCTTTCTAAGTGAGGTATAAGAATAAAGTACTGCTAAGCTGAAGTGATGTACTTAGTGACAAATGAGAACTGATTTGGTCAGTGGGCTTGGTGATTCACTGCTTTCTCTTTGGAAATTTCTTAGAAATGGGCCTCTTCACATGTTGGGCTCTCCAGTCCAGCTGCCCTTACAGCAGTGGGACTGAAGCTATTACATTTACAATGATAGCGGGCCATGCAACAAATGATGTCATACGAATGTGTCATATATATATAAATACATACATATAGATACCTTATAGTGAAATTAGAATAAACGCATTGCTGAATAGGTGATTCTGTAAATTTCTGTTATGTTTTTTAACCCAGAAAAAATGCAGTACTATAGTACATGGAGTGCAAAAACAGTGCTGACTTCATCTCAGGGTTGATGACTCGTGATAATATCCAACCTCATTCTGAGAACGTTTGGGCACTGCATTCTGTTTTACAAGCAATCTGAACGATCTAAAGTTGAGCAGTTATATTTATTTCCTAATGCTCTTCCCTCCCCTCTGTAGTTTCATGACTCCTCTTCACGTGGCAGCTGAGCGGGCGCATAATGACATCATGGAGGTGCTACAGAAACATGGGGCAAAGGTATGTCTTACTCCTCTTCCTCCATGTATAGAGAGTGTATCAAAAAGAATCATCCAATTTCAAAGTGCTTTAATTTCGTGGTTGTTCACCGGTAATGTTAGAAAGGATCGGTGAGTTTCTAATGTTTGGTGGCTGAAAATGCTGTTTTTCACACTAATCACCACAAAAAAAAAATTCTAAAAAGAAGCATTTTACTGTGTTACTGCCCAAAGTTTTGGGTAAATGTTTCTGCAAACTGAACATTCTGGTGTGAGACCCTCAAAACAATGGTATTTTTCTAAAGATGGCATTTTTATTCAGCAGTCATACATTGTGAATTCAGTTTGGAGAAAGAACTGGATTTTAAGCAGCACTTGTGGTTGCGTCACTGTGAGAATGCTCTACAATCAAGGCGCTCAATGGTATATTTGTGTGCATCAGTGTGATGATGCACCTTGATTTGCTGTATTGCTCAAAAACATTTTTATCTATGAATAGTTTCTCATTTTCATACAACTGACTCTGTTGCAATGCACAGAATAATATTGCACCCTTTATTATTTCACCCTGAATCCCACAAATAAGATCCAAGGTTGTTGTGGCATGTTTTGTTATTCAGTTGTGCTGAGGCTTGTCACATAATTGTGTCAACATTATCATATTTGTTTACATATTTCAATAATTAAACCAAAAAAAGTCTTGTTTTTGTATATTTTTCTGGACCTTTTGTGAGATGAGGTTAACGTACAGTTGTTTATTAGTGTCTCATTTGGAAACGAGCTGACCTTATTTGGAACATTATTATTAGTAAGCACTTCATCAGTAATAGGAGAGTCATAAAATTACAGATTCAGATATTTTTTTGAATGACTGTAACTGCAGACGTCCTTTCTGAATCATTATTCTGAGGTCTTTGTTCTTGCAGGTGAATGCCCTGGACACACTGGGTCAGACGGCATTGCATCGTGCGGCGTTGGCAGGCCACCTTCAGACCTGTAGGCTGTTGCTAGGATACGGGGCAGACGCCTCGCTGGTGTCGCTGCAGGGCTTCACCGCTGCTCAAATGGGAAACGAAGCTGTTCAGCAAATACTCAACGGTAGGCCACCTGTTTGTTTCTGTGGGGGCTGCTGAGTGGGTGGGTGGCTGTGCGTGTAGAAGCGTAGGTGATGTGTTTTGGTTGCTATGCACCAGTTGCAAATAGTGGGATTAACTGGAATTGTTTTTGTGAAGGCCAATATTGATATTTTCAGACTGAAGGCGCAGATTTTAACGCAGAGTGAGCCAACTCACCTGCTCAGATCTGGAAGAAACTTGGCATCACGGTATCTAACTCCAGGGTTTCCAGGTTAAAGGAAATCAGTTTTTAATGGGGGCCTAACCCTTGAAGCTCTTTTCTGAACTCAGTGGTTTCATTCATATTTCAGGCTTGCTTATAGAACAAAATGACTGCATCAGGATTTAGTGAGGATGGGCTCTGCTTGTGCAGCTACATTTGGGAAAACTGAAAAATATTCCAATATTCGTCAAAGCACATCTTTATTGATGTATTCTGAACTACCAAAGCTCATCTTTATGGATACAGAAGAAGTTGTCAGATGTCGTCTTCATCGGGGAAAGAATTAAAGCCCACAAATAAAACTAGACCAAACCACTTATTGGTCTGTACAGCTCCACATTCTTTATATTAAGCTGGACACGAAATCCATCAGTTATTACATAAGTACTCGAGTCCCCTTAAAGCAGGAATTTTCCACAGGCACTAAGAACCTTTGTAAAGACCCGGTTTGGGGTGAATTAGCCTACCTGAAAGTGGGGCTTGCACTGCTGAACGTCTCTGATTCGTCATCAAATCTTTAGAAATTTTTCTGCTCTACTTATTTTCCATAAAATATACTACGGTCCAAACTCTGGACATATTATGATTGCTTTGAAATGTGTATCAAAAAGGCCTGTCCACATACCTTCAGGCCTTTTCTCGCATATTGGAATATGAGGCAGTATTTTAACATAAGTAAGTCAAATTACGATAAAAGCCTGAAATTTTCACTGGACTTTTCCGTCATAAATTTGAATCAATATCTGTAATTTCAGGCTGATACATTTAAAAACAACAAAAAAAACAGAAAAAAGTCTGCATATTGGCTAGCTAACATATTTAGTATATTTTCCAGTTTTTTCGTTTTAAGTAATAATAATAATTAATAAATGTCTGGAAATTTTTTTTGATATATGAAGCTATATATAATTTTATACCTCCACATTTTGGACCATAAGTGAAAGGAGAACACCTGCAGTGATTTAAGATGGAATAATGGAATAATAATCTTACAGTCATCTCTGCAGCAGATAAAAAGCAAAAATTGTCAATTCTAATCTGTAATTGTAACATTCAAACTTGGCTTCACAGGCCTGTTTCAATTACAGGTCGAGCTTACACATTTTAAATGAAATGAAAGCAAGGACAAAGCAAAAAAAGCAGAAATTCGAAGAATGTAAAGCTTCTGATTTCACCGAGTGGAGGAAATTGGGACAAAAAATGGTCTAAAGCTTTTCTTTAAACTGACAATGACTGCACGACCAATGAAGATTCACAGCACACGGTTATCTCATAGAAAATATTGTGTGTTTAGTTGCTTCTGAGGCAACTCTGGAAATCTAGATTTATGTTGTATCTCATCCTCTAGCCCTATGCATAACTACTGATTTGTCTTTTAAATGACAGCGAGTGAATTGAATACGGCATCTGTAGCTGCCTTAATTGTAGCAGCTGTGTCACCACAGTCGGTTTATCTGCAGCAACCAGTAGACACACACTCTCATAAAGGCCTAATATGTTACTTTTGTTTCCTGTTGGTTTGCACTGCATTGCAATTATCAAAGAACAAGCAAAACAACAAAAATAAGTCTTACAAATGTCACCTGGAAGCTTCTCGAAACGGCCGTCCTAAAGTGCACAATGTCTTCCATTAAACATGGCCGTAAATTGACGTGCGTACGTAGGATGAAGTGAATAACGGCAGGATAACGCCAGCTTTATGTTGTTGTGTTACAGTCAGCCTTTCATTAATGTTCTTCCAAAGCATGTGAAGGCTGTTTTTGCTGTCTTCATGATTCTTCTGTGTTTGCTGCTGTAGAGAATGTCCCAGTGAGAAACTCGGATGTAGACTACAGACTTCTCGAAGCTGCTAAAGCCGGTGACCTGGACACTGTCAAGGTAGATGACACTTTGAAAATGACAATTTGACATTGTTGCCTGTGGGGTGTTATGCTGCAATCACAGGAAGATGCTGGAGACTGTAGCATGACCAAAGTTATTGTGACTGCAATCGTGCTTGAGATGGTTGCTTCGAAGATGAGGACCAGGACTGTGACCGTTTGCAGTCGGCTGCCATCTTCCAAACAACATCAGTACATCAGAATTGTGAATTGTGAAAAAATGGATGTGGAGTCAGTCTGCCATCAGTCTGGGATTAAATGGGGTCAAGTTGGCACTCTGTAATAATATGGTGATTAAGTGATAAATAACAGATCTGTTGCCGTCTTCCTATTCATTCACAGTCTGAGCACCTAGAAACTCTCCACAAATACTGACATAGTTGCTGCAGGGTGGCAATTTGACTGTCAAATGACATAGGTACGCTGCAGCTTTGCTTTTATATATAGCCTCTGGTCAGTGTAAATATGGCAAATGCAAGGATCAATCAACCTACTTGTCCACCTATCTTCATACTGTGCCTACTAGAGCAGGGCGATATGGCCAAAAATATTTATCACGATATATATTTGAAAATTTGCGATAACGATATAACTGACGATATAATTGATGCGAGACAAAATACAACTCCACAACATTACTAGTGCAAAAAGACAACCTATCATTTATTTTCACTTAAACAAGAAGCTGGTTTTTATGTACATTAAAGCTTTATAAAATGTAACAGTGCAAATGCAAATTCCTTGCTGAAAGTTTAACCAAAAGGCATTTCCAGTAGAAATGGGCTGACATATCCTGAGCATAACCACGTATAATATCCACTGAAGTTAAAAAGAGGTGCTTTGCAACATTAAACTGCAGTGTGCAGTACGTATTTTTCGGACCATAAGGTGCACGGGATTATAAGGCACATTAAGCGAAACAAAGCAGTCAGATAAATCAAACTTTATTAAACTCATTCTTCTTGCTTCCTCCACTTCTGTACCATTGATTCATTAATGTTGAATTCTCTGGCAGCTGCTCTATTCCCATGTTGTTGCAGTATATTAATGACTAACCTCGTATTGTGGATGGATTATCTCAGTTGTTCTCCTGACTGAAGTTTGGTCCTTTTACAGCATCCTGCCATGCGATTGCATTTGTCTCTAACCATGAGGAACCTTAACGTTAACTTTTATAAGTGGAAAAGTGTTAGTGTTTGTCCTCCAGCTTCACTGTTTATGTTATGCTAACATAGCTGTGTTGCTAGCGATCACGTAGCACATAATTATATACCAGCTAGCCCAACTTCAGTAACCCTACAAACGTCACTGCTGTTTAGTTTCCTGTCTTCATTTATGTTGGAAGTGATAGCAGAGCTGTACGTTTGATTTTTTTCAGAAATCTCTCAGTCAGAACATGCAATATCATGTTTAGGTAACTAGCGAAACTAGCAAGCTAACTTCCGCTAGCTTCCTGCTAGCTTCTAACTCCGTTAAATGTAATACATTTTGTTTTCATGGATGCCTGGAAGTTAAACTTCATAGTTACACCTGGTAAAGCAGCAATGCTGATCGTTTTATTAAAGATGAAAGAATTTAGACAGTTTTTAACTCTTAGTGATGCTGCAGTGTTCGTTTGACCTGAAGTTTACGGAGTTTAGGACCCAGATTACTCCCAGATTTAAGAGCATCTTAGTCCGACAAATACGACAATAACGACGGCCGCTTGCATGTTCTGCAAAAAAATGTGCTTTGTCGTGTATCTGACGGACAAACACCAAACCAGTTCCACATCACTGAAGTTGCACCATTTTTACAAACCAATTCTGGTTCATCTGTTTCACTCAACAATCGGCCATGTGCGTATGAAAACAAAGGCACTGCGCATGCGCGTTTTACTCATATTCTATCGCGATATTTCATTTTCCTATCGTTGCCTAACATTATACCGGTATTACCGTGAACGGTATAATATGGCCCAGCCCTAGTGCCTACCTACCTTTTTTACTTTAGTTTGACTGAGTGATTACATTTACTTTAGCCATTGTGATCATTTGGGTGAAGGTCATCATGATAAGCTGCATGCCAGTAACACTGGATACTGTATATTACATCTGTGTTTGATAAAGTAATAAATCCTTAAAATATTTATGTCCAAATGAATTCCAAACCCAATGGTCTAACAGTTGAAAACAGCTCATTTTTTAAGGCTTAAATGAGGAAAAGCCAGTGACCCGTTCTTCTCCTAACAATCAATACTGCCTTAATAAGAAAAATGGAAATAGCTGATATGGAAGGACATTGATTTAGCAGCTTCAGTGTGTTTAATGACACTGATCATGGAGGGATTATTTGCTCTGAGGGAGCAAAAATATTTTTAATTGCTCCATTATGGTTTGGCGCTAATGAGGAGTCTGAGAAAAGCCATGTGAAACTGGACTAGCTGCTTTTGGCCAAAAGCAGTAGGTTCTGTGGCCACAGTGTGGTCGGTAATGAAAACTGAAGACAAGTTAGATCGGTTGTCCTTAAGTTAGTATATTTCATTAGAATGGAGCAAGAATGGAGGCCTTTATCAATAAACTGTAAGGGGAGATGCAGAAGAGAAACTGTTGAGCTAATGTTGCATCTCTGTGGGAGAATTTGATGTCCACAAACACAGGTTTTAATTAAAAAACTCCTGACCTTTGTGACTGTTCCTGTTGGTCTCACTGAGTCAAAGTCTTAGTGATTTCTGTTAAATGTCAGTTGGATGTTTTCTGTATTTGTATTTGCTTTATTCCCCTTATTGATGATGATTGTTATGAATAAAGAAATAAAGACAAAGACTTTATCCCTAATAAAGGCCACATTTTACATCTCATAAGATTTCCACAGAGACCCTCTGCTGCAATTGGTATCTGGCTCACTCACGTTTAAAATGTCAAGACCTGGTAACAGTCGCCCAACCGTCTGACAGAAGGTTTTTTTTTTTTTTCTTCTGATTGAAATATTTTGATTTAAAGTGAAATGTGGTGTCTTCCCCCACACAGACAGACAGTAATGGGGTTATGTCAATGAAGAGGGTCCGGGAGTGCCTGAAATGTGATGCTTTGACAGGCTGGCAGAAGATTGTAGTGGAAAAGGAGATGAGCTCGGGTCGGGCTTTCTCTCAGCCTCTTGTTTCCTGACACACAGACAAATCAGGATTAATAGTCTCGCCAAGTAGCTGATTGGCATTTTTAAAAAATCGTGGGCCGATCCCTGTCATCTGATCAAATGTTGAGGAGGTTCACACTGAAGTGTGATATTCTGCTAGATGATGAAACTGGACAGAGGCAAATTCTGTCATTCAGGAACATTTTGTACTTCAGTCAGAGCTCTAACCATTGTGACAGTTTGTGTAGTTATTTTTTGCTCTATAATATACGTTTCCCAGCCACTTTATTAGATACACAAAAAGCTCGAGCGCTTCATCTGCGCCACTGACAACTTTGTTCCAAGGGTAATTGAAAATCTTGGACCCATTTTATCTTCAGTTCTCCCAGCTGTGAGAAATCTGGGAGTTACTTTTGATCAGGCATTCGGTTTTGATAAGCATGCTGTTCCAGAATTTTGCTGCAAGGCTTCTCGCCGGCTCCTCTAAAAGCTCTCATGTGGCACTGATTCTGTCCTCTTTACACTGGCTTCCCTTATCAACGGTGATCACTTGCAGAGAACTTCACAATCAGATGCCTCCAGATATTAGTGAACTGCAACATCCATACGTAACTAATAGGTCAGTGATGTCAGCTAATCAGTGCTTGTTGGTGATACAAAAGTATGCAGGACAAAAGGACACCATGGTTTTGAGTTTGTGGCTCCCATCTTGTGGAACTTACTTCCCAAGGACTTGAGGTCTATGGACTCTATAGATGCCTTTAAAAATAACAGCCACCTGTGAAAGTTTGCTTTTGTTTAGTTCTTTTTTTTTTCCCATTTTAATTGTTATATCTAATTTTATATTTCAGAGCACTTTTCTTCAAGTGCCATATGAATAACCTGTATTTACTTGTAACTTTTTAACTGCTCATTAACTCTAATCTAATCAGCCAATCACATGGCATGCATTTAGGCACATAGACATGGTCAAGAGAATCTTTTTAAGTTCAAATCAAGCATCAGCATGGCAAAACAAGGTGATTTAAGTGATTCTGAGCATTTGTCTGAGTATTTAAGAAACGGTTGGCAGTTCTCTGGGTCAAAATACCTTTTTGATGTTGGAGGAGACCAGGCTGTTTTGAGCTGATTGGAAGGTAGCAGTAACTAATTTTTACAACTGAGTTATGCAGAAGAGCATCTGTGAAAGCACAAGTAGTCAGACTTCGAAGCACATGGTACACAACAGCAGAAGACCACACTGGGTGCCACTCCTGTCAGCTAAACTGAGGATACAGTGGACCCAGGATCACCAAAATTGGACAACAGAACGGTCTGATGAGTCTCAACATGAAAACATGGATCCATCTATCCTTATATGAGTGGCTCAGCCTTATGATGATAGTATAATGGTGTGGGGGATATAATTCTTAGCACCTGTGTGATATTATCTGATCAGTATGGACTAAAATCTGTTTCGAGCACCTTGTTTCATCTATGTGATGAAGATTTGAGGCATGTTGGCAGTAATTGTTGGTTGTGAGCTCAGGTTTTATAATCAGAACCCAAACTTAATCAAGCATTCGATTTATTATATATTATATTAATTTTTCAGAATGGCAGGAACATTAAAAAAAAAAGAGGAAATATTTGAGAATGAGTTTTGTTGATACTACAATAAATAGAATAAGCCCAAAAACATTTGGGCAGTGACACCATTTTCAAGATTTCAAGCTTTGAACAATTTGTTTTTCCAGGAGTTTAAAAAAAAATCATACAAAGTCTCTCGATTTTCATAGGTTCAAAATAACCCGATTGATAATAAAATGTAGAATATGAATAAATTTTATATTTTCTCTTGAGGAACCAATGAATCAATCCACCAATCGCCCACTCTTTAAACTGTGTTCCTGTGTGCTAACCAGGTTTTCACATTTATTTCATGCTTTTCGTGTTTTGTAGAATTCGTGATCTGCTCAAGGGGCTAATAAAAAAAAAAAACTTCTGAAGAGAAGTTTAATGTGGAATTTAGTGCCAGCAGGATTTAAATTTATCTCCTGTAAAATAAGATGTCAAGATAGTAGAAGAAACCTGTAAAATAAGCCCCCCACCAAGCCCATCTTTACTGCTGAACTAAGGTGTAATTGAGTTTGAAATCACAGCAAAGAACAAAAGTAGCAGCATTACCCACTGTGAACAGACACACAGTAATATTGATATTATAAGGTTTTTTAGCATTATTCGCAATTAGCCGGAAGTATACAGTGTGTTTTTATTGCTAATCCAAAATTCCACATACCATTTTTTTCAGTTCCTTTTTCTGTCTGTTTCGCACATCATGTTAACATAACGTTTCTGTTGGACCAATCACGGCGCAACTAGAGACAGTTACAAGACTCGTGCATCTGGGGAGCATCTTTAGTTTTGTAACGATCATTAACTAAATTCTCAGGCAAAAAGAATAAAATTAGATAATATGAAATTAAGTAATACCTGAGTTTTTATAATTGTTTTTACAGGACTCATACATGCACAAAAACTCATGGAATTCTATCTAATGGTTGTGGAAACATTCCTGCTGTCGTACTAGAAAATTTAACAATGAATATTTCTGTGAAACCTCTTGAAATCATTTAATCTTAAAAAAAATCATGAATAAATAAAAAATGGAATAAGATCAAAAGAAATCCTGGTTGTTTTTGAGCTGCACCTTAATTTGACTTGGAATTATTTTAATCTTCTTTTTCCTCCGCGTGTCTCTGCAGTCCCTGTGTACGGCTCAGAATGTGAATTGCAGAGATCTGGAGGGACGGCACTCTACCCCTCTTCACTTCGCTGCCGGCTACAACAGAGTGTCCGTGGTGGAGTATCTCCTGCACCATGGGGCGGACGTGCACGCCAAGGACAAAGGGTGAGACACTTGTGTTGGGGTGTGACTTTGGTGTAATTTTGAGCCAAGTTCATTTCCGGCACCCATCAGAGAGTCTTGGAATAAAGTCGTGGAGTAAAATGACTGTCTCCCTCTGCAGCGGTCTGGTTCCCCTTCATAACGCCTGTTCGTACGGTCACTTTGAGGTGGCCGAGCTGCTGGTCAGACACGGAGCCTCGGTCAACGTGGCAGACTTGTGGAAGTTTACGCCGCTCCATGAAGCTGCAGCGAAGGGCAAATACGAGATCTGCAAACTGCTGCTTAAGGTTTGTCTCTTTCTTAACACCATGCTGATGTTCCTATATATTTAAAGCAGACTCAGTTTAAGATAAGACGGCCCAGTGTTTTTGCACCAAGTTTGAATTAGAGGAGGAAATCGCCTCCAGAACCACCAAGCGTGGTAAGATCTTCATTGGATCTCATTGGATGTCAGGTTTCTGATATTTATGGCCCATGTGAAAAGAAATCCAACTCTCTGAGCCCGAATGCAACATCAACAGACCCGTTGAGAGAACTAAATGTTCAGGAGTGTTTATCCAGTGAATGGTCGTTGGCACAAGTGCAAAACGGCTTGCCCTCGAGTTGCAATAATCATACGAGTGCCGCAGCTCTCTCCGTCACTTTCTCCCATGGGTATGTCTGAATGAAGCCATGAGCCATTAATTTCTTAATGACCGAATGCCACTTCTGTGACACATACCATGTCTGAGAAGGGCTTAATTGTGCCATTTGCTGTGACCTCACATTGCTCCTTTTCATACTGAAGCCTGTGGGATAGAAATATTTAATTTTTGATGCAGCTTTAATGTTCTGTAAACAAGCACTTTATCCTTCTCCAGACAAGTTCACCAAACAGTGTTTACAAGACGCGATGAGCCGGGGCTCAGCGAAACTCAGAAATCAGTCATGTCTACGGAAGCAAGAGCTGGCAATGAAATGATAGCACATCTGTTACTAATGCAATTAATGGCATCTGGTGCTGTGAATGCCTTGTGAATAATGGGTGTAAGTCAGCATGTACAAATCAACGTTATGGAGCCGAGGTTTTTCCGGGATTGGCATTTGGAAAATTGGGTGCAAACACTCACTGAAAGGTATGACTTGTGCTCTGTGCGAGTTTTGAACCCGGCCGGGATCAACTCCGACCAATCCAATTACAAAGCTGAAAATATCTGTTGTGTAACACTGAATTGTCACATCTCTTTGAGGCTAAATGAATCCTGTGAAATGTTGCAGTTTCACAGCTGAATGCATTTTTGTTTTTCCTATCACAAACACCTCCAGACGAGGTTACGTCACCGCTTTGCCGTTGCCATATGGGGCAGCATAAATTATTAGATGAACACAGTTGAATTCACACACACACACACACACACACACACACACACACACACACACACACACACACACACACACACACACACACACGCGGTAAACGCAGCACACGGAAAAACAAGAGAAATTCATTACTTTATTCATAATTACATATTGACTGTATAAAGTAGTTTGTAACAGATGTACTTAGGAGTATTAAAGGATGATTAAAAATAAATGGAAAAGAAAACAATGAATTATGAGATAAACGTCCTACACAGCTTGTACGAGGTAGTGACACAGTTGTGTGAGCAGACAGCAGCGTAAAACACAAAAGAAGTGTAAGATTGTCGTGGTCAGGCTGTGAAACTGATACACAGCAGTGTTCACTGAAAACTTTGGGACTAAGAGGTGCGACAGTGCAGCAGAGGTATCAGTGATGGTGGAGGGGAGTGGCTGTTGTGTGGAGTATTAGGGAAGGTGACAGCTCTGGGGAGAAATTAGCTTGTCGGTCTGGCTGTGCAGGAGTACAGAGAGGTGCAGACTAAATATGCACTGCCTGGTGCAGTGTGAGAAATGGTGAATGATTTCCTTCCTTGGGGCGGTGGCATTTATCGGTTTGCATTATATTGAATAAACTGACCTCGCTTGCAATAAAAACTTGTTTAAGTAATTAATCTAACAAAAAAGTTCAAATTATCTGGTTCCAGAAGAATGAGCGCTTCTCCATATACAGTGGGGCAAAAAAGTATTTAATCAGCCACCGATTGTGCAAGTTCCCCCACCTAAAATGATGACAGAGGTCAGTAATTTGCACCAGAGGTACACTTCAACTGTGAGAGACAGAATGTGGAAAAAAAATCCATGAATCCACATGGTAGGATTTGTAAAGAATTTATTCGTAAATCAGGGTGGAAAATAAGTATTTGGTCAATAACAAAAATACAACTCAATACTTTGTAACATAACCTTTGTTGGCAATAACAGAGGTCAAACGTTTACTATAGGTCTTTACCAGGTTTGCACACACAGTAGCTGGTATTTTGGCCCATTCCTCCATGCAGATCTTCTCGAGAGCAGTGATGTTTTGGGGCTGTCGCCGAGCAACACGGACTTTCAACTCCCGCCACAGATTTTCTATGGGGTTGAGGTCTGGAGACTGGCTAGGCCACTCCAGGACTTTCAAATGCTTCTTACGGAGCCACTCCTTTGTTGCCCGGGCGGTGTGTTTTGGATCATTGTCATGTTGGAAGACCCAGCCTCGTTTCATCTTCAAAGTTCTCACTGATGGAAGGAGGTTTTGGCTCAAAATCTCACGATACATGGCCCCATTCATTCTGTCCTTAACACGGATCAGTCGTCCTGTCCCCTTGGCAGAAAAACAGCCCCATAGCATGATGTTTCCACCCCCATGCTTCACAGTAGGTATGGTGTTCTTGGGATGCAACTGAGTATTCTTCTTCCTCCAAACACGACGAGTTGAGTTTATACCAAAAAGTTCTACTTTGGTTTCATCTGACCACATGACATTCTCCCAATCCTCTGCTGTATCATCCATGTGCTCTCTGGCAAACTTCAGACGGGCCTGGACATGCACTGGCTTCAGCAGCGGAACACGTCTGGCACTGCGGGATTTGATTCCCTGCCGTTGTAGTGTGTTACTGATGGTGACCTTTGTTACTTTGGTCCCAGCTCTCTGCAGGTCATTCACCAGGTCCCCCCGTGTGGTTCTGGGATCTTTGCTCACCGTTCTCATGATCATTTTGACCCCACGGGATGAGATCTTGTGTGGAGCCCCAGATCGAGGGAGATTATCAGTGGTCTTGTATTTCTTCCATTTTCTGATGATTGCTCCCACAGTTGATTTTTTCACACCAAGCTGCTTGCCTATTGTAGATTCACTCTTCCCAGTCTGGTGCAGGTCTACAATACTTTTCCTGGTGTCCTTCGAAAGCTCTTTGGTCTTGGCCATGGCGGAGTTTGGAGTCTGACTGTTTGAGGCTGTGGACAGGTGTCTTTTACACAGATGATGAGTTCAAACAGGTGCCATTCATACAGGTAACGAGTGGGGGACAGAAAAGCTTCTTACAGAATACGTTACAGGTCTGTGAGAGCCAGAGATTTTCCTTGTTTGAGGTGACCAAATACTTATTTTCCACCCTGATTTACGAATAAATTCTTTACAAATCCTACCATGTGGATTCATGGATTTTTTTTTCACATTCTGTCTCTCACAGTTGAAGTGTACCTCTGGTGCAAATTACTGACCTCTGTCATCATTTTAAGTGGGGGAACTTGCACAATCGGTGGCTGACTAAATACTTTTTTGCCCCACTGTATCAGTTTATGAAATGTTTTTGTGTTTGGTGTCCAGCAAAACAAGCAATGGAGAAAAAAAAGATGTTTACTTTTACCACCGAGCATTAAATGTGAATACTAAGGGAAAAAAGTATGAGAAACGGCACTTTACTTTCCCAGGCTTTGGGGAGCCAACAATTTGATCCTTTCTCAGCTGCATAATCTGCAGATTTAAGCCTTGTATGAGAAGGAAAGAAGACCCAGAACGCTTCCCTGTGGTGCTCCTTTTGCTTGAAATTAGGGAAAGCAGAGGATTGAGTTCTTAGCCACTAGCTGGTCACTCTGTGGTCTGCTGATTAAGAGTCCAAACCAGTCTACACTCTTGTGTTTTTAGGGCCAAATTATAGAGGCTGCTTTGCTCATAAAACTGTGATAATGCTGAAGTATTCTTACACACTGATATTACGTCACA
This sequence comes from Diplotaxodon limnothrissa, assembly GCF_057381915.1. Classification (NCBI taxonomy): domain Eukaryota; kingdom Metazoa; phylum Chordata; class Actinopteri; order Cichliformes; family Cichlidae; genus Diplotaxodon; species Diplotaxodon limnothrissa. The sequence goes on along the minus strand of NC_140602.1, from coordinate 41,056,039 downwards.
ATAGTTCAGACCTTTAGCAGTTCACAGCTTCACTTGACTGAGGATGAGTTGCGAATTAAATGGAAAAACCTTGGGCCAGCAGGTCAGGGGGCAGAGGCATCAATAGAGAGTTTTTGATTATTTCCAGCCAGCCCAATGTTTACTGCACCTCATTCCTCTGCTCCCCACACTTCTCCTTACTAATGAGGGCAACATACCAAAAAAAAAAATAGCATGAAAGAAGAAAGTGAAGGAAAAACTGCAGTAATTGAGCTGCAGGTTACAGAATACAGAAAGAAATTCTATATCACACACCAGTTGAACACTTTCAGTGCTCTTCAATGTCATTATTGGAATTGTGAGTTGAGATTTGAAGCCGTCCTGAGCTTAAAGCACAAAGAAACTTTATGCTGTTTTCACTCAATTTTCCATCTGCTGTGCAGCTCTAGCTCCAGGTAAAGATGTTTAAGACCAGTGCTGCTGCAGTTGATCAGCACATGTCCAGGAACACCATCTGCTTCAGCAGCTTTATTTGTGTTCAGCCACCATAAGGTTTTCTTTTGTCTTTGTGGGAGTTTATTAGAAGTGATTGTTCTTTTTTTTGTCTGGTGTAAATTCAGTGATGGAGGCTTTTTTCTTCTTCAGCAGAGATGTTTTGTTGGGGGTTTTTCTCGCTATATATATTAAAGTGAGGCTTTCTTTACGGCTTATTAAAGGCTGTTGCTTTTATCGTTAGACTCATTATTAGATATGCAGCACCAAATGAAATGCTTTTCTCACTTGTAAGTGTGAAGCCTCCCACAGACTCGTGTGTAGACAAATCCCAGTCAGCTCAAAAAGCAAATGGAGTTCAGAGATACAGCATCTCCCTCAGGCCACACTTCTTTCTTTTTTTCCCCCTGATCTCATGGTTGGTCTTTGGCTTTGGAGGCAGAGGTTAGAGACACACAAACGGATGATTGATTGTAGGAGGTTCGTATTGTTTTTCCCACTCTGGTTAGAAGCATTCTCATAGTGGCGAATTTCAGCATGTTGTTGCGTTTCTTGTTTACACACGTTAGTACTCTCGACTCTCCCTTTAACACACTTGTGCACAGAAGTAAGACAGTGTTCCCGCACTTTGGTGTTAATCTGCCGAGGCCTCGGGATGTGATTGTTCTCTGTTGTGGAGTTCAACACTAGATTTTTCCGTTGTCTTCTCTGTTTGTTGTTAACTTTCTATTATCCTGCTTTTGTGCAGGATTTTTGCTCAAATTAAAACTCCGCTGCATCCTCCCTGTACCCAGATAGTTTCTGAGGAATGGGTCTTGTAAGACATGCAAAATGCACATTAGCATCATCGTTGTTGGTGAAGACGTGTGAGAGGATAATGAATTTCAGCTCAATTTAAGTATAATCTACTTCATTAGCACTTGGCATGCAGTTTGTGAACTCGAGTGAGTTATGAAGGTCTGATGCTAATATGCAACATCATTTTGGAAAAGACCAACTGTCAGTCAGGCTGTGACATTTGTATGCTTGGAGTTTCCTTTGATGATATTTGAGTTCTTTAAGGATGTCCTCTTGTTCAGTCGTGATTGCTTTTGTAATAAACCAAGTATTTGTAGCCTCGGGTCACATGTCTGAAGCTGGAGAGCTGTTCCTCTGACCTTGGGTTGTTCAATGGATTTTAAGTCAGAATGTGAAAGCACCAAAAAATATCCCTCCACGCAATTAAATCACCAGCCTGAACTGTTGATATAAGAATGGATGGATTTCTGCTTTGATGTTGTATATGCCAAATTCTGTTCCTACAATCTGAATGTCACAGAAGAAATTGAGACTTATCTGATCAGGCAGTCTTGTTTTTTCCTCTATCATCCAATTTTGGTAAAACTGTGCCAACCATAGCCTCAGTTTTAGCCTCAACTGTCAGGAGACACTTGCATTGAAGGTTCAACGCTCCTCTGCATACTTTAGCTGTAATGAATGGTTATTTTAAGTAAGTGTTGCCTTTTATGCCAGCTCAAAGCAGTCTGGCCATTTCCCTCTGAACTCTGGTATCGACAAAGCATTTCCGTCCAGGTAATTGACTGGATATTTTCTATTTTTGGACCATTCACTGTAAACCATAGAGATGGTTGTTAAAGAGAAAAATCCCAGTGGGTCAGCAGTTTCTGAAATATTCAGACCAGTCTGTCTGGCACCAGCACCCATGTCACGCTCAAAATCACCTTTCTTCCCCACTCTGATGCTGGTTTGAACCTCAGCAGGTCGTCGGAACCATGTGTACATGCCTAAATGTAGTGAGTAGCTGCCATGTGATTGGCTGATTAGCTATTTGGGGTACTGGGTAGTATAATAATTGGTTGGAAAGTTCAGTGACAATGATGTTAAATAACAAGGCAAAGAAACAGAGATAAGAATCACAGACAGTAGCTGCAGACAACAGTTTCTGTTGTTCTTTCAGAGTTAATTTAACTTCACTTAAAAGAAGCTCTTTGTCTTTTCTGACTTGTGTGATGTGCTTTAACATGGGTCTACAAAGACTACCAAGCAGATTCTTGCCAGGAGCTTTTGGTGGCTTAATTAAGCCAAGCCTTCACGAAAAAAAAACTACGAAAAAAATCTTCTAAATGTTCCTGTAGCTACACAATAAAGTTAATATTTCATACAAATCCAGACATATATTGGATGCTGTAATTCCAATTTTACCTTCAAGGACTTGTAATAATGTAGCCAGCAACATTTTACTTTAAATGCTCAGTTGATTTCATTCGATGTCCCAATCTGAGCCTGTTAGCAGACTACACCGTGGCGATCAACTTGTTAAAATCACACCTGCTAAAATGAGCTTGTTTTTGGACATTTTTGAGAACACTGGAGCTTCAATAAGCTGCTAGTATAGCGTTTCATTTGTAAGCAGATACGAAAAATTGTAAATTGCATTTCCTATGAGAAAGATAATGGTTCTTGAAAGGTCGACTATCTTTTTTCCCTTTTTGTATCTATGTAAATGTCCCCAATTATTTCTAGTCTAATTTTCATGAGAGTGTGAGTGCGTGACAGCAGTGAAGAGATAATGGAAACTGAGGAGCAGGAGAGAAAAAAACCTCATGAGAGGGAAAGGTTCAGACTACTTTGAATAGAGGGATAGAGAGCCATGAGAGAGATTTCTATAAAGGACCGTTTCAGACCAGCAGTGGATACCCAGGGGAGTGGTCCCACAACATCCAATTTTAATGAGCGGATTTCAAAACTTACAATGAAATGACAAGTTGAGCCACAACCTAGGAGACAGCTGAGCGATGAAAATGTCTGCTTTCCCCTCGTCCCCCGGGGTATGTGGTGTTTTCCACTTCACTGGGTGTCCTGTCCTCACCTCTCTCTACCTCCCTTTCGTTTCCACCTCCTCTCTTCTGCTCTCCGGTGAATTACCTTCATCCATCCTCTTCTCACTCGTCACTTGTCATCATTTCTTACTCGTCTAAGTGAAACGCTTCCAGCGGGTTCAGATTGTTCAGAGTGTGGAGGACTGTTTCTTCTTGTTTGTTTAATGTCCATGTAAAAGAAAAGTATCTAATCAGTATAGCAGTATTCAGTCTTTTAATTGTGGTGTTGTCATGAGACTTAAATCCTCTACATTTCTTATCTATTTTGCTGTCTTTGTTGTGAGCTTTAACAGCTTTTTATTGGAGATGGATCAGATTTTTCCATTTATTTGCCCATCAAACAAACAAGGTTTTTTCCAGTGTTTTCTTTAATAATCAGGGTAGGGCTGGGCGATATGGCCTAAAATCAATATCACGATAAATTGAGCAGTTAACCTCGATAACGATAAATGGACGATAACCACCCCAAGTGCCAAAAAAACAAACGTTTTTGTTTTGTTTTTCATTTGATGGGGCTGTGGCAGGCATCATAGTTCCTCCAGTTATTTTGATAATATTATTCCCCCTAGACCTATTCTTTGCAATTATATTATTACCACTTTAAAGGACTGTAAAATGTCACTGAAAATAAATGAAGACAATAGTAGTAAGTACTTTTAGTGGTTAAGATTTATTAACTGAACAAAATAAAAAGTGTAGGATACAATATGTAACCATGCTCTCTAAAAAATGTGCATCCCTTGTAAACAAAATAGTTTAATAATAAATATGTTTCACATTGGCTATTCACAAAGTAAACAATGATTGTGCAAATGTAATGCCATCATGGACAAAGGCCTATCTCTGCTAAGGCCTTGAGGTACTATAACTTGTAAACAAATAATGTCACAAACACAAATGTCAATTGAACACAGAAAAAACTATAATAAATACTAAGCACTGCCATGTGACTAGTGAAAACTATAAACTCTTAAACAAAAACATTAAATAGTGCTGTTTGCAAAAAACTTCAATAGAACACTGATAGTTAAAATTAGGCAGGGCTTGAACAGGGCACTTCAAAAAGGGGCAGCAGCAGACTTGGTATCCTGAGCGGTTCAATCAAACTACTGTTGTAGATGTTTACCTGAGTAGTGTTTACTCCAGGTTCTTGCTAAGAAACACAAGCATATTGACCATGTCAGGTTTCAGGCAGGATCTGAGGCATGTCACAATGTTTCCTCCAGAACTGAAAACCCGCTCGGATGGGGAGCTGGTGGCTGGGATGCAAAGATACTTTTTTGCAACGTTACTTAGAGTGGGAAAGTTTACTTGATGCTTTCTCCACCAATCTAGTGGATTTTCCTCAAACATTATTCAAACATTAATACTTTCAATTTTGAATATGACGCACAGAATTAAAGTCACTTTAAAACACACCAGATGTCACCACCCAAATATATTAAGATGTACACACTTACCGATTGCCAGGTGCAGCCTGTGCCCAAAACATTGCACCCGTGTCCATTTATTGAGCTTGACAGCTTTCACAATATTTGGGCCGTTGTCAGTTGTTATAGCAACAAGGTCCTCTTCACTGATGTCCCATGCAGACAGCATCGCTCTCAACCCCTGTCCAACCATCTCCCCCGTGTGATCAGATGGAAAATAGGCCGTCTCGAGCACTCTGGTACGCAGCTCCCATTTGTTGTCGATGTAATGAACTGTGAGACTAATATACGGCTCCATTGTACGGCTGGACCAGAGATCGGATGTGGCTGCAACGTGCTTAACGTATCTCAATTCAGCAGCAATCTTTTCCCTCTCTGTGCTGTACATGCTGGGAATGATAGTTTTTGAAAAATATTTTCGTGATGGGAGTTCGTATCTCTTGTCAGTTATTTTCATGAAGTGTCTGAACCCGTTACGTTCCACTGTAGCAATAGGAGCCATGTCTTTTGCTATGTGGTAGCCTATAGCATTTGTGATTTCTTGCCATCTTTTTGAAGTTCGCTCATATAGTTGAGTACTAGCAAATGCTTCGGTTATTGACCGCTGCCTGGTGGAGGAAGACGTTTTTGCTGGTCCTCCTACTCTCTTCTCGCTTTGAGCTTTTTTTTTTATGTCTTCGAATTGAATCACATGGTTGTGCTGCAGGTGGCGGAAGAGGTTGGTTGTGTTACCTTGACTTGACGCAACAGTCTTTTTGCAGAGTTTACATTTAACAATATTTTGATCAATATCATCCTTGTTGAATCCAAAATGTTGCCAAACGATTGCTGATGCATTTTTTTTGTTAACAAGCGTCTCCTCTTCCTCCTCCACCAGCTCTACCTCCGTCGCTGCTGCTTCAACATTTAAATCGTCCTCCATTTGTTCACCCGTGTCTCGTCTTGTTACAGGTAGTAGAGTCATGTGACTCCACCCCGTCAAGTGTGTAACATAGCACAGCGTCTTAAAGGGACATGAACATCGCCAACCTGCACATGCCTTTTCTTTTTTTTTTTTTTTTAAATACTGAATTTACCGACATGGGCAAAATGACGTCGATGAGAGTCATAAATTTCGGTAGCGATAAATTTTTGATATATCGCCCAGCCCTAAATCAGGGTATACTTAAAAAAAATGACAATTGCCAATTGTCCTCTCATGATGATGGGGTGGGGGGTTGTCTGCACTCAGTGTCATGGCAACCAAGCGTACGTTATAAATATCTTCATCCTTAGCCGTGAGTTTGCCCAGATACAATGTGACAAATTAATATCTCCGTTCCAAACATGCTGCTCATTTCCTTAGAAATCACTTGCCAGAACGAATTAAAGGGCGAGCGTGCACTGTATTAAAATGACCTGTCATTGATTAACCACACAGCCTCCAACATTCATCCTGCCCCCGACTGCAGCCGCCGTCTTGTTTAATGATGTCGGCGTGCACTTCCACACATCTGATAAATATCTCTAGAACATATCTGCCCGTATTTTTCCCCATCTTTCTTTTCCTTGTGTAACTCCCCCTTTTATGGCCTCCTCTCTCCAGCACGGAGCAGACCCCACTAAGAAGAACAGGGACGGCAACACGCCTCTGGACCTGGTGAAGGACGGGGACACGGACATCCAGGACCTGCTCAGAGGAGACGCGGCGCTGCTGGACGCTGCTAAGAAAGGCTGCCTGGCTAGGGTTCAAAAGTTATGCAGCCCCGACAACATTAACTGTCGGGACACGCAGGGACGCAACTCGACTCCTCTGCACCTTGCAGGTAAAAAAGCCGCCCAGCCCACACACTTTTTTTTTTTTTAAACCTTTTTATCTATAATTACGTCTTAATTTTATCGGTAGAGCGAAACACCACATTTTGATAGCACAACTAGCTCGAGCAGTTGACCTACAATGACCTCGTATTACATTACTCGCATAATACGGTTTTTAAAGTCTTGATAGCACAGACAGCGTTTGTCCCCTTAAAGGCAGACAAACTATTATGTATATATTCAAGGTGTGCAATCATTGTGACATCAGTTTCAGAGATAACAGCTGATACACCATCCTGCTAAAGCCCTTCATGGGGATAAACACACACACACAAATGCCTAATGAGATTCACGCTGATCTAATCATCCATAAATTTACATTAAAATTTCACCTTTTAGTACAAACCATGTCCTGAATTATGAAAACACATTATAGATGCAAACTCAAGGCTGAAAATGAGCATTTAGTTTTAACTCTTTTACATTATGGGTCATACTTTAGAGGTTGCTTTTATCCTGCTTTTGTTCAATTTGGTGCCCTAAAATGTGCATAATTGTGTCAGGAAAGTTTAAAGACCAAAAACTGCTTCCTGTTTCTCCTTTCTATTATGGATTTTTTGTGTCTTAATATATATATATATAAACACACTTCTTGCTGCGTGATGATGCAGTATATTTAAATAGAGGAGGTTTTGCTGCATGACTGGCACTTCAGAAGTTAAGAAACTGCTGGAAAACACTTTAAAGGTCTGAATAAATCTGACCACTTAGACACACGCCCACGCACCCTCTGTGTTGATGTACTTTCTTGTAAAAGGAAAAGATGATTATATGTGCCGTCCCACTGCCGTGAACGTAGGCTGACATTCACTCTGTCTTTATCATTATTTTGTCTTCTCTCATTAGCTGACTGCGTTTTTATATCTTCCTCACTCATCTTTCTTTCTGTCCTGCTGCGTGGAATCGTCGCCTGTGGCGCTCTCTAGCCGGCTATAACAACTTGGAGGTAGCCGAGTATCTGCTGGAGCATGGAGCCGATGTGAATGCGCAGGACAAAGGAGGGCTGATACCGTTACACAATGCCGCTTCATATGGGGTAAGACACAAACATGACGCTTGCCTTTTTTGCTACCTGTTCATAGTTTCTTTAAAAAGTCTTTTATCTCCTTTAACATTCACTCACTTAAATACTTGAGGCCAGCTGTATATTTATAGTGCATTTGTTTATTTTTTTTATTTATTGTATTCGACTTTTAGAGTAGCAAGACTTACTTCATACTTGAAGCGCAAAACTGATGGAAATGAATCAAGTTAATTTTTGCATAAAAGTGATTGAAAATCTTTATCGTAAACCTTTTTTAGAATTCGTTCATGGATAAAGGTGTAAATGCATGATGAACATAGATTGATAGATAACCACACTTGGGTATTTTAATCAATAAAACAGCTCAGTTGCTTATAATCTTTCTATATGCTTCCCTTCACTATATTGTTTTACATACACTAAATTTAAAATACACTATTATTACAATACTTCACTTACTATATGATTTTATTGTGATTTTTAACATTTTGCAATATGCTCAGTATTGCATATATTGCAGTTTATCACCTTTTTTCAACTGCACATTAAGTCAAAATCATCTCAAGAGGTTGTTGTAAAGTTTGACAAGTATGCATATTTTGGATGTTTAGAAAATGTGTAGCACACAGTGTGTGATATTTAACTGTGACGCTGGATCGTACTTACCTAAACAGCAATAATAATGACTATCATCTTTAGCATGGGGGGGATATTCGACTGTTGAAGGTTTACATTTGTGCTTTTTCCCTTCATCTTTGGTGGCACAGCGCTCGTAGCTTGTCAGCAGTCTTCTGCTAAAAGAGTCATGAAACACGTGTTTGCATGAAAGCTTGATGAGCTGTGCATTTTGGAAACGCACACACAAACAGTTATACACACTCAAGCATCCCTGACTGTTACTGCAAAACAAGCTACATTCTGTTTGACACCAAGACACGAGCCGTAGACAGACGACGAGGGAATGAGGGAGACGAGCGGGAAAAGCAGGAGAGGAAGGACCGGAAGGAAAAGAAAAATCATGACAGATTTAATAATTCACACGTTTTCTGTTTCACACAATCCTGCAATCCGTTTTTACATGTTTTTTTCCCCTGATCTTAATTTTGTAGCACTCATTCAGCAACACTTCACACATTTGCTCTTGTTAAATGCTTTTATTCGTGCTGCCCTCGCCTCCCCCAGACACCTCCTCACTCATCTGCTCTCATTTTCTACCGTTTTAATTCCTCTCCTCCGCTTTCCTGTTTCTTCTTCTTTATGTCTCCCCGCTACTTCCTCTCCTCTGTCCAGCACGTGGACATAGCTGCTCTGCTGATCAAGTACAACACGTGTGTCAATGCAACCGACAAGTGGGCATTTACTCCCCTGCACGAAGCGGCCCAGAAAGGGAGGACTCAGCTCTGCGCGCTGTTGCTCGCCCATGGAGCCGATCCCACTATGAAGAACCAGGAGGGGCAGACGCCGCTGGACTTGGCCACGGTATGAAAGGATTTCTTGTGGGACTTTTTTTGGGATCTGTCCTAATTTCTTCCCATAACAGTCTTCATACTTATGAGTCAGCACATTGACTTAAATAGACGTTCAGATGGTTATGGTTAACTATTCAGAGAGTTGAGCGCCATAAGGAGAGTTTGCAGAAGTTTAGATGGTGGAACAGACAGCTTTCTAACTCCTCACACCCTAATGAGGTTTCCTAATGAGCTTCCTTACGCGTTTCCTTGTTTGACTGTAGGTACCAAAGTTTGAGAGCCTCCTTTGGAAAACAGCACATCACTGCTGCTGACATCTACAGGCTTGTAACTCTGCTAGAGATAAGAGGAAACGGAGGCATTTGCTGCTCTTCTCACACTATGCATTCAGTTTATTTATTGACCATTGGATGAAGTCATTAATGGATATAGCAGTCCCAGGAAAAGCCTGGAAAATTTGGCTTGCTCTCATGAAGCTTCGTGACAGTTTGATCCTGTAATGAAAACGTCACACGTGCCATTTTCTAGTTTAGTCCAGATTAGCTTTGGGATAACTTCACAAAGCGTGGCCTCTGACCATGATTGAGTTAAGCTTCTTAGTCATTTTCAAGGCATTACACAAAAAAATACAAACACAAGTGCCCTTACAACAAGAAAGTGCATATTTCAGTCAGAAGAAAAGAAAAGACAGTGTCTTATACTCAAAAATAAAGTGATAGATTTGCCAAAAAATCCAGAAAAAGTGTAGCACTACAGTGATTTGCTGCAAAAACACAACCTGGTGTGATCTGTAGATAGTGTGTTCAAAAATACAAACAAACATACAAAACTAATTCAGAGGTGTCTACATGTTGTGTCTTTGTTGCAGGCTGATGACATCAGAGCACTTTTGATTGATGCCATGCCGCCAGACGCCCTGCCAAGTTGTTTAAAACCACTGGCCACTGTGGTGAGTGTCTGCACACAGTATAGGCACAGACGCTGTCTCTGTGTTGAATCGGATGAAGTGTTAATAGCAGAATTCATATCAGTTTTTAATCTTAAGCTCAATGTAAAGAAAAACGTGCTTTGATTTAAACCTAAACGAAACACCGAACGGACCAGATGTGTGAACATTTTTACGTTTCCATATTTAAACAGACGTCTCACTGACAGAAGTCTTCATTCGAGAGCTGCGTATGAATTTATGTTGTCACATAATTACCAAAATGTGCAAAATCTAGGTTCTATTTGCAAATCAGTTAACCAAACATTAATTACCAAACCCAGACAAGGTCCGTGCACAGCGTTTAAATAGAAGCTGATTAACTAAAAAAGTGAGCAACGTGAAGGGCGATCAGAGAGGGCATCCTCTGCCAATTTCAGTTGCTCTGGATCTGCACCAAAATTTAATGAGTTCTTCTTGTGCCCATTGCTCCACCCCACAAACGAGTGTTATGACAGAAAAGCAAGTTTCACCTCAGCTGTCATGGCAGAGGAACAGGGAAGGGTATCGTCGCTGCCCAACCCGCTCTCTGAAACCCTTTTTCTTAAATCTGTTTTTTTAGTTTGTAGATGAGCCTTTTTTTCCTCTGCTAATTACGCCACTGCAAAACATGTTGCATATATAAATACTGATTTAAAAAAGATACAATTTTATTCTTTTATCCACTTTTTCATACTGTGCAGGAGCCCTAAAGAGATAAAAGTAACTGACATGTTACTCAAGGTGACCCAAAGTGCATTAGAGACAGGCACATTCACAATACAGGTCTCCAAAAATCCGGTTTCATAACACATGAAAAACTGAAAAGTGTGTTTTGTTGCCTTGAGTAATTATAGTGGAAAGTAAAAAGCACAGTGATTAATTAAGTGTTCATTAAAATGTGGTCATTAAGAAGCTGTCTCGTATGTAAGCTGTCTTTATAGGTTAAAAGTATTGGTATCTGTATTGGAAAAAGCAATATATTTCCTTGGTATCAGATCAATACCAATATTTGTAGTGTCTCACAGCACTAAACTGAAGGCTTTCTTTATATTAGCTGGCTCAAGAAACCCTAAAGCCCCAGTCAGAGATGGCGGGTATCACAATGATGGTTATCGACTTTCTCTGTTAAGCCCACTTTTTGTTTCAGGCTCTGTACTCGCTCATGTAGAAAAGGGATGTTTCACACATTATGTGACAATCCTCGTGCATAAAATAATTCCTTTGAGTACTGCCTGCTCTGATCAGAGACGTTATGAAATAATGATTAAATGGTGATTAAAAAACATAAAACTATAACAATAAATAAGAGAAGAGATCCATGGTGAAGAGTACTAAAATGTTAAACAAGCATTTTGGTTCCAGTTATTTATTTTTATATCAAAGTGTGTTCCCAGTGCAGCTTTTTCCCCCCTTTATAGCTGTTATATTTACAGGACAGTTAAAGCTGTCCGTACTGTCCCACAGCCAAACAAAGGAGATTTAAAAACCAGTTTATTTTTCGTCATCAAAGTGAAATTATTCTTACTGACTGAACAGGTGTTCCTGTGTGTGTGTGTGTGTGTGTGTGTGTGTGTGTGTGTGTGTGTGTGTGTGTGTGTGTGTGTGTGTGTGTGTGTAACTGCTATTCCAGAGGTGTAAAAGAGACTTAGCAGCTTGATTCTTTACTTAGGATCAATTATAAAAATATATGTGTTATGCATCACATGCACATTCCACTCACAATGCAACTAACAGTTTGCTCGGCTGTAACTTCATGATATAAATAAAAGAATTGGTGAAAATGAGGCACTTCGAGCTGAATTTAAAGTGACACATGCAACATAAGCTGCTCCCAGACAGATTGTGGGTCTAAGTTACCATGGTGATTTAGCCCGGTAAAAAAGAGCCACAAAAAAATTGACATGTCTCGCTAACGTTTCACACTACACCGCTCTGATGAATGAATGGTCCCACAGTTAGTTTGATTACGATACACCATAACTGCAAGCCCCTGTGAAATCCTACATCATAACCTTGCGTGCATCTCCCGTGAAATGTAACTACACATCAAGACAATCAACATCCATCGTCGCTTCAAGTGGCTGAATGTCACTGATTTTCTGTGGTGTCTGGTTGCCATGTCGCTAGCTTTTTCAATTCACCTCAAGAGCTGAAAGCTCAAACACTCAAAATTGGTGACTAAAGAAAATTTCTAGAAAGTCTTACTAAGTCAAAGCAAACCTTCTCCTTCTTACTTTTAGGTAAGTGCCAATGTGGTGAGCACAGGAGCGACAGGGGGTGTGGTCATCTCTCCGTCTCCTTCCCCTTCGTGCCTGTCGGCGGCCAGCAGCATAGACAACCTGGCCGCTCCTCTGAGTGACATCACGGTGGCCGGGGCCACCGGTCCCGCAGATGGAGCGACTGGCTCCGACAGGAAAGAAGGAGAAGGTGGGTGAACGCACAAGAGCGCCCGTTGTACCACGAGTCAAAACTTGTGAAAACCCTGCTGACATCACTTTTTCTCTGCAGCTCTACTTGACATGACCATCAACCAGTTCTTAAAGAGCCTGGGGCTGGAACACCTCCGAGACATCTTTCAGCGGGAACAGGTACACAAACAGCATTTCTGATGTGTCAGACTTTTAAAGCGTGAAATAGGAGGAAAAAGAAGGAGGAAGAGAGGCTGTCGTGAATCCAATCCTGTTTCTAAGCAAAACAACTTCATTGGTCTCCCTCTTTTTGTTGTTGTTACTTGTTGTGTGTGGATCTAAGGATGGCAGGATCTGTCTGCATCCTGTGGTCCACCACTGTTATCCTGACTGTAGTATCACAATTGACATAAAACTTGATGCACACATTTTATGTAGCTGTGGACCAAGGGTGGCCACATGCAGCACCACTTTGATCTTATGTGAGCCGAACAAGTGAAACTCCCCTTTCTGTCAGTCTTGATATAAGAAAAAGAAGCCAAATTTCAACAGTATGTCTCACTTTTATCATGACAAAGAAAGCCCCTGTAGTAAATGAAAGAAATCTCTCAGGATTTCTTTTTGGGCTTATGCTGTAAGAACTAAATGTGTAAAATAATCTATCATTTAATTACTTTAGTGGAGTATGAATGGTCACAGTTGAGGTCTTTATCAGTAGGAAAAGCTGTAAAAAGTTAAAAGTCCAAAATGTCCTCCTTCACATTTTCCAAAGCTATCCAAGGGGCCAGATTGGAGTCTTTGGCTACGTCCACACTAGCCCGGATGAATTTGAAAACGGCGTTTTCGTCTGAAAACGCTGTGCGTCCACACTGTCGTTTTCAGTCGTTTTCACAGAGTTGTGCGTTCACATTGAAACGGCCGAAAACGCTTACGTTCCAGTGCTGCGCACGCGTGAAACGCAAGACGATGCGGCCTGCCTCATTTCTGTCTGCCGTTTATTTACTTTCCGGCTCATTGAAACGTCGCAGCAAAATGTTGAGGAAAAGCATCGAGTTAACAATGAGGTGGAGTTGTTGCTGCGAGTAACACAAAAGTACAAAGTTGCAAAAGCGAGTGAGAATTAAAGAAATTGAAGAAAAGCTATCTGGAGCATGTACAAACTGATATTAATCTTTGATAGGGCTGTCAAAATTAAGCGCAAACAAAACAACTGCTGTGTAATGCCCTCCACTATCTTAGGTTAATTGGTCACATGACTGCATCACATGACTAAAATGTGTCATCGTTTTCGAAAAGGCTCCGGGTTCACTGTCCACACTGCAATGCGAAAACAGCGTTTTCAAATGTATCCACTTTGGAGAGCGTTTTCAAAACGTCAGTGTGGACGGAGGCCAAAACGGAGAGACAAAGATGCGTTTCCAAACGAAAGCGTGTTAGTGTGGACATGGCCTTTGCCAGGCCGATCTTGGCTCCCGAGCCTTATGTTTGACACCGCTGCTGTAGATGTAATGAGCTGTGATTTTGTTTTCTTTTCTTTTAAGTAGCTCATTCAGAATTTTAATTTGTCTGGTAATTTTGTCGTCTGTAATTGTTTGATTTATGGTTGCGTATCTTGCAGACCTTCCCATCAGCATTGCGTTTTATTAGCAAGTCAATTAGCAAACACCACAAACATCTGCTTAGCACGCCGGCTTTAGCATTCAGCTCAGAGCATTACCAAATTTGCACATCTTCGTGCTGAAAACTGTGGAAAACGGGCAGATGTATAGAGAGTAAAGAACACAAAGGGAGGCGGAGATCTCCACAGAAGACAGAGAAGAAGGTAAATCAAGACAAAGGGGAGGAAAGAGAGAAAGGTGCTTGAATGGATGAAGATAAAAGAAAAGAGAAGCAGAGACAGAACAGTGAAGGAGATGAAAGAGGTCACAGAACGAGGAGAAAACAGACAGTGAAATAAAGTAACACTGAAAGGTGACAGCTGGTAAAAGGCAGGGTGGAAGCATTGTGGGAGATTCTGTGTGCAGTTAAATTTATTCTTGCCCCCCTCCCCTCCTAAAGGGAAACAAGCCTTCATTAATATTCAAACTGAGAGTGATGCAGAGTGATGGGGTAAGAGTCAGCTGTGTCTACGTTTCTACTTCAGAATGACATGAACAAGAACTCAGAGGTGTGACAAAGAAACAAACATTGCTTCAGCTGACCTGTCACTCGTTATAGATGCCTTTAATTTAGCTGCAGACTTTGCACTTTGCTGCCGTTCAGTGTTCTTGATGAATCGCAGAATAATGGTTTGAACTTTGCACTCTTTGAAGCTTCTTCCTTGTCAAGCCTCACTGTTAACTAGCTTGATGTAAAGGAAGACGTTCAGAGGAGGTTTGCCCAGGGCCTTAATAATGTCTGAGGTCAGCGCCTTAAAGAATAAAAACAGATGTGAAGTTCTCACGCGAAAAGCAGTTTGAATTCTAGTGTTTTTCAAACAGTTTTGTTTAATTTAACCAGTTTTTGGTCCTTTCTTCAAATTGTTTTATTCTGTTAGGGAGATCCGCAAAAGTCAAACGCTATAGTTTACCCCTCCGCGGTGTGACAGGTTTCTGCTTAGCTTATTTCTCCACGGAGCACGTCGCAGTAAACTCCCAGCAGACTACTCAAGCTGTGATGATTTACACCTGTATCAGTGATCAAGGCAGCACGGAGGGAAAGTTATCTCTGCCTCAAGGATGAATCTCATTTCTACTCACCCTGAACAAATTCAGGAGAGCGGCGATGACTTCGCCGTCGTCAATTTGCATATCAACTGGCTTGATTACTGCCATCCATTCATTGACCTTTTCTTTGTGCGGCTGCTGTTTTTCATGAATATTTGTCAGACCTATTTTCTCCGCGGTACATCTTAGATCACTGAACTCATCACTCTTTACAGCGGACAGTTCAGATTATCAGCTTGTAGCATGACCTGCTGCCACTATCGGCACATGACTTACTGTTAAATACATTAAGGCATTGTTAAATCAATTTTTTATGACTGTATAACTAGAGGCAATGGGAAAAATAACAAGTGCACTCTTTTTTTCTTCTGTTTTTTTTTTTGCCATCTCTGGGCAGATTTCACTGGATGTGCTGGCAGACATGGGTCACGAAGAGCTGAAGGAGATCGGCATCAACGCCTACGGTCACAGACACAAACTCATCAAGGGCATCGAGAGACTGCTGGGAGGCCAGCAAGGTCAGTATACTCGAAGAGAACAGCGCACTGAGTGTAACTGAGTGGAAAAGCATTCAAAGGAAGGGGGGGGGGGGTTAATAAAACTTGCCAATAAATATTTAAAACAATCAGTTAGACGTATTTCACAATCAATAACATTATATTCTACTAATGTTCAGATATGTTATCCAGGAAATGTGACTCATTTTATATCTACATGTCAAACACTTGGATTAGATACAAGTAGTTTGTGCCTTGCTGTCTTACACTAATGAAGGCTTCTCCTATCACAGAGGTTGGCAGTGATTCGTGATACCTGCTCAAGAGTGTTTTTGACTTGACAAGATGTTGTGAAGTAGTTTTTCCTAACCATGAAAGTAACTCTGATCATCCACTTTAGTTATCATTTCCTAAACTCTTTGCTATCTCAACTGATAGGTTGAAAAAACAAATGTAAACCTAATGATGGGCTCTTCACTTGCATCAGCACCTCTTTGGACTTCATCAATTTCCTGGAATCAACACTTGGAATCAACTCAGGATTTTTTATTTGATTAATATGTCATTAACTAACATGAAGCCATGAAACTGATTGTCAGTCAAGTCGAGTCTCTGTGTGTAAAAATGACTGTCGTTCCTGAACAATATAATTTGTATAATTTTCCTTTACCTTTTTAATTAAAATTTAGTTGAATTAAACATCTTGATCTCTCTTGCAAATATTTGCTCATAGGTGCAAACCCATACCTGACGTTCCACTGCTCCAGCCAGGGCACCATGTTGATCGACCTGCAACCGGATGACAAGGAATTCCAGTCTGT
This sequence comes from Diplotaxodon limnothrissa, assembly GCF_057381915.1. Lineage (NCBI taxonomy): Eukaryota > Metazoa > Chordata > Actinopteri > Cichliformes > Cichlidae > Diplotaxodon > Diplotaxodon limnothrissa. The sequence continues at coordinate 41,039,511 of NC_140602.1, read as the reverse complement.
GGAGGAGGAGGTACGCAAACGCCCCTTTAAGCACATGTAACCTACACACGACACTGACCACATTTAAATTCATAGCACCTTTTTTTTTTAATCTTACCACCTGCATGAATTTCTTTCAGTGTGAAACAACATTTATTCATTTGCTTGAACAGTAATTTCAACCATGTGCCTAAAGACACATCACGCGGTGTCACAGCAGCCAGCTGAACGAGAGGTTTCATATCTGTGGAGCTGCTCCACTGCCTGCATTGCTCTCGTAATTGAGAAGCCGCGATTGAACGAGACAGCCGATATCAGTGTGAATGAGCTGAAATGAATGAGAACAGTCACATGTTAAAAGAAATTTAACAGGTAATTTCATCTGTAATTCTTCCTCGACAACTTGACAAATGACAGTCATGGAGTCTGGACTGATTTGTTTTTTTAAATACCAGAAGGAAAGCAGATGAAATATTTTTACCTACAATTATTTTGCACACATTATTTTTGCTGTATTATGCCACATTTCCCCACAGGCACTGTGAAGGCATCTACTCTTGATTGAATGAGCTGCTGCTTTCCTCTCACACTTTATAGTTATTTTAACTTTTCACATCGAGTTAACAATGAGGTGGTGTTGTTGCTGCGAGTAACACAAAAGTACAAAGTTGCAAAAGCGAGTGAGAATTAAAGAATTGAATTGAAGAAAAGCGATCTGGAGCATGTACAAACTGATATTAATCTTTAATAGGGCTGTCAAAATTGAGAGCAAACAAAACAACTCCGCTACCTTAGGTTAATTGGTCACATGACTGCATCACATGACTAAAATGTGTCATCGTTTTCGAAAAGGCTCCGGGTTCACTGTCCACACTGCAATGCGAAAACAGCATTTTCAAATGTATCCATGTGAAAAGTGTCACTCCCATCTGATGTGGACACCGGATCAGCTGGAGGCGCAATCAAAGATTGCAGCGGTCCCAGATCAGCTGTACACACTGGAATACTCTCCCATGTTGCTTGTCTGTGTTTATTGTGCTATGGTGTGTTGATATCTGTGCATTCCTGTATTATCCTTTTGTGTTACACATTTCGATGTTTTTTTTCCTTGCTACCTGGCCTGACCTGTCTCCCCAATGTGATGTTTGTGTATTGTATGTACGGTCGGCAAGGTCTCTCATCTCTGTGGGCAACTGCAACTGACAAATAAAGGCTATCTCATCTCATCATCTCATCTCATCTCATCTTATCTCATTTTAGAAATCTGAGGGAAAAAAAGTTTAGTGTTTATGATGATTCATTGTTGTTATGTTTGATGATTTCCTCCTCAGCTACAGAGCACGATCAGAGAGCACCGCGACGGAGGCAACGCGGGCGGGGTCTTCAGCCGCTACAACATCATTAAAGTATGACCTACAAAACACATCACACTGTACAAATACAGAAATAAGTGATTTTTATTTTCTTCCCTCCTTTAAAGCAAAAAAAGAAAAAGCAATCTGGACATAAATTAAGCATTTTATGTGTGCTGTTTCCCTCCTCTCTTTCCTCTGACTGCAGATTCAGAAGGTTGTGAATAAGAAGCTGCGGGAAAGATACACACACAGACAAAAGGAAATTGCAGATGAGAATCACAACCACCACAACGAGCGCATGCTCTTTCACGGTAAATAAACACTGTGCATGTGGTAAAATATGAAAGCATGCTGAGCTTCTTTAAATATAGTCCTGCTGATTTACTTTTTTATGCTGAAATGCTCTGACAAACATTTGCACTCCTGTAATGAATATTTGTGAAATACATTTGACTCATGTACCAAACATCTGAAAAGGAATGAACTCTTCCAACAAACACAGCTAAGCACACGAATCCAAAATTGGATTATCTCAGTATAGGACAGTTAGTTAAACTTAGTATTACTCTTGCTGTGAATCCATCATCAAGTGGACTAGAAAAAACCCCCAATTCATCCCCAAAAAGGGGAGTAGTTTTGAATTTTACTCTAGTTAACGGTGTTGTCAGCGCCCTGCGGGGTGGGCAGGGAGTGTGGACACCCAACTTTGTGAATGCGATACCATACATGTACCTACTGGGAGGCTGAGACAGCTACCAGTATTTTTTTTTCCCTTTATTAATGTTTTTGGAACTTTTGGTATCATGAGATGGTACCTGCATCCCTTTCAACTTGCATTGATAGTCCAGCCCATACATGCCATCACAAGATGGTCTGCTGTGTCTTCCAGCACAAGTCTCAGGAGTGTGTTGGAGATACCAAGAGACAGGTTTTAACACAAGGAGAGCTGCAGGACTACTGTCTGCTCTTTTGATCGATGAGAAACAGAAGAAGCACCACTAGAGCCCCACAGAATGACCTCCAGATGGCCACCCATAAGCATATTTATCACATTATCTGTCAGAAACTGACTTCATGAGCAGGGCCCAACATCCTTTATTGGAAGGGGTAATCACAGCTCAGTGCAGCTCAGTTGTCATTAGTTGTCATAGTCTGGCTGTGCTGGACTCTGAGCGCATGTCCCAGTAAAGGATGTCGGGTCCTCATGCTGTGCTCATGGCATTCTGATGTTATGGGGGTCAGAAACACACACGGGTAGCCCGTTGGACATCTTGTTGTAGGGCTCTGGCAGCGCTCCTCCCTTTCCTCCTCACATAGTATTGGACCGTGAAAGTGCTTATTATTGATTGTGTGCTCTGCTGCAGTCTGACACATCCACGTCGGCGCTGCGGCATCGACTACAAACATTACACCAGATCCATTTAACCTGCAGCGTTTAACTGTCATACAGCATTTTGGAGAATAGGAGCACGCATACCATTCAGTTTTGGATGATTTCTACAGACACTGAGGCTAACATGGTGGCAGGTTTAACCACGAGGTTAAAATTTAGACAGCATAAAAAAGGTCCATAGGTTCAACTCTACATGAGTTCCTGCAAAGACTTAAAAGAACTGCACCGCTCAAAGGTATCCGACAGCTCCTGATATCTACTTTAAAAATCAGTACATGAGCTGATGTGGTGAATCAGTCGAAGCACCTTAAATATCTGTGACAGCTTTGGCTGTCAGCATGCCGTCCTCTAAAGCTCAAAAAGATGAATTAACCGGAGTATGTGAAATGCATAAATTCTGTTTCCTTACATGGAGGGAAAGTAAGGAAGCGTCGCACTCTGCACTTCCTCCGTCCTCTCCTAGTTTCATAGTTCTCTTGAGGACTAAGGTGCTTTGTAATTAACTGTAATATTATCTTTCTTTTTAACTGCCGTAGAGTGGAATCCTCCCAGTTTCTTAGCTCAGTTTCCAGTACGCAGTACACTACCTTTTCTGGCATCTTCAGAGTCTGCTGTGATCTTTTATGTATTACTCTTGTATCTGAAGACATTTCTGATGCAGGCATCACTGTCAGGACAGACATGCTCACAGTGGAAGCAGCTGAATATTTTGTGTCATTTCTCACTTTTCGGGCCTTCCAGGTTCTCCCTTCATCAACGCAATTATCCATAAGGGCTTTGATGAGCGTCATGCATACATCGGAGGCATGTTTGGCGCTGGCATCTATTTTGCCGAGAACTCCTCCAAGAGCAATCAGTACGTGTATGGGATCGGCGGAGGAACAGGTTGTCCAACCCACAAAGACCGCTCCTGCTACATATGTCACAGGTGGGTGCTCACGTCGGCCTGAGCAGCTTTAGCGAGATCTTTTTCGTTTCTTAAAATATTCTTGAAATAAAAATTGCCTTACCGAAAGATCAAATAAACTGATTTTATCGATTCCATGGTGTGCGTCTGTGTGTTTGCAGACAGATGCTGTTCTGTCGGGTGACACTCGGTAAATCATTCCTTCAGTTTAGTGCAATGAAAATGGCCCACGCCCCTCCTGGTCACCACTCCGTAATAGGACGACCCAGTGTCAATGGTCTGGCATATGCAGAGTATGTCATCTACAGAGGGGAGCAGGTTGGTACACACAGAAAAACATTTTTGCCTTCTAAATTTCAAGGTACTTGGAAGTTTGAGTTACTAAGTCCAACTTTTGAAATTTGGACATAATAACTCATGCAAAAAATGTATGTATTTATTCATGTTTTTTCAGCGGCGGAAACAAGCTTTTAGTGAGTAGTGGCAAGTCTTTGCAGACATTTGGCATCTTCCATGCAAACTGTTTGCACAGTTGTGACCAAAGTAATCGTAAGGACCTTGTCGATGCAGCACCACAGCCAATTTCACCCAGTAATGGCAAGCAACCCGAACTACTCACTCACCAGCCTTTCAGGGAATACACATTATTACTGTCATTCCCAATGGGAACACTGACCAGTCTCTAGCACGGATGTCACAATACCAGGAATTTACTAATTGGTACCAGTACCAGTAGAATTACATGATTCTTGATACCAAACCTATAAGGGCAGCAGCACCAGTTGCCATCTTCTTATTCTGCATATAGCCACTTGTAGCCGTATGCTGCCCCCTACAGTTGTACCTCAATACATACACTGCCTGGTACCCAAGGTACCAAGTAAGAACTGTCATGTTTTCAGAATTGTGGTATGAAATGGTGACCATGTGACTGGGGCTTTAGCAATCAATCATAAGCACTCAGAGAATTATAATTTTTTTCCTAGCGAATGGAGGTTGCCAGGCAGTCGCCAGCTGGTCTCTAGGCCCGTGTGACTGGGTGTTTAAATCCTCAAAAGGACCAACACTGTAAATTCCAAAAATCCTCAGCATACACACATTTGAAATACTTACCCAGCCTTTAAAAGATCATACTTAATTTACTTTGTCTTTCTTGTAGTAACCCACGTTTTTTTCCCTTGCACTGAAATCATAACAGTTTGTTTGACTTTCATGTATTCTTTGTCCTCAGGCTTACCCAGAGTACTTGATCACCTACCAGATTGTGAAGCCAGAGAGTCTGGCCACGCCTGCTGCCACTGCTGAGCAAAAGTCCTAAAGCACAGCTGGGTGCCAAGTTAGCCAGACTGTAGTGGACAAATCTCTAAGAGGACCAGAACTGAACAGTAAGGAGTTTCAAAGCTGGGGGTGGGTGACACGAAGCATCGGCTGGCCAGGAGTCAGATGACCCTCAAACGTGGAAATAAGGAGGAAGAAGAGACGGTGTCTTTCAGTTTTTTGGGGTTGTAATACAGGTTCAGTCCAAAAGGAGCAGACAGTAATAATTAATCATTTGAGGAGAAAATGGAAACTGTTTCATCAGTATTAATGGAAGCTGTTTTTGCAGGCCCTGTGGCTTTGATCTCAAAGTGAAAGCAATTACCACAAAAAAAAAAAAAAAAAACTAAAACAAACAAAAAGCTGTTTTGTTTTTTGGCACCTTTGCACTGCTCCTGTATTCTAGCCCCAGGCTTTAATGTGTTTTTTATATTATGTCCTCTTTTTGCTTTGCACACACACCCACAACATCAAAACAATGCTCCAACGCCACCTCCAGATGCATCGAGAGAACGGAAATTCAGCACGTTTCTGTGTCGTCGCATTTTCACCAGAGGCCGATATAAAGGAGAAGCCACAGGAGGAGAATATGAAATGAGATGAAACGCAAAGAAGCAAGAGAATCGTTGATATCAAAAAGCAAATAAAGCTGCTGACGGGACCTGCTGCAGACTTTCCACTACAGTCCACACCGGGACCAACCACCACCTTACACCCGCAAGTCAGTCAGACCAAACCTGCTCGTTTCAGATCCGCAACATATCAAGCTCATACACTGAAAACCACATGCAGGCTCATCAAAATATAAAATTGGGATCTTAGCTCTCCGGGAAGTTAAGTTATAAGTGGCCAGAGGGGCCGATGGCGCGAAATGGCAGCCTTGCTTCTGTCAGTCTGCCCCAGGGCAGCTGTGGCTACAACCGTAGCTTGCCTCCACCAGTGTATGAATGCGAGAGTGAATGAATAGTGGCATTGTAAAGTGCTTTGGGTACCTTGAAAAGTGCTATATAAATCCATTATTATTATTATTATTATTATTATTATAAGAAGCATGACAGGCTGAGACACCTGTGACAAGCCAGCTAACCTAAACATACCTCTTATTTTTCTCAAATATGCCACCAAAAATCTCGTTTCAAGAACTGATTGCTGCCTTTGTAGTATCACAGGAAATTTGCAGTCGTTATAGGAACTGCATCCAGAACTGCCATGTTGTTTCAGCCCAGTTCTGATTAAAAACCAGTCTTAGAGCCATGAGGATCACAGACGATTAAGGCTATCATACGCATAAACTACTCTCACCTGCCAGTTTATTAGGCGCATCTAGCCAGTAAAAAGTGCTCAAATGAAATCCTGCTTTCTGTTACACCCACATTGTTTTATACCTTTAAGTGGTACTGTCATTTTTCTAGGAGCACCTGCTAACCTGCAAACTCAGTGTGTTGCAAACAGATTTGTGCATAAGCTTCATTTCCAGTTCATTTGGGTTAAACTTCACTCAGCATTCAATAACAAGACAGATAAAGGATGAATTTGTGTCTGCAGATGGCACGCTTGCTTTCTGCTGCTGTCCAGTTTTGTTATTTCAGTCACTGGAAAAGTTGAATGTATGCAGTAGAAGAGATGTGGCGTTCTTTAAAGTCTCACTTTAAGCAAGCGTGATGGTTTGGGTAATTTTGGTTTTGTTTTTTGTTTTTGTTTTTTTTTTGGGGGGGGGGGTTCAGCTAATCACACAATACTACTGTCACTGAAGTATCTTAATGTCACTGACACGTTCCCACATGTGGTCATTTCAGTTCCTTTCCATTCCAACTTTTACTGTTGATGCCCTCTAGTGGTGAAACAGACAAATTGCCAGCTTGCAGTACTGTGTTGAAGGCTATCAGAGAGGCATTTATTTTTGATTTTGTTTAAAAGTACCGTTTCCCCCCCAATTTCAGGCAGTTCTTTGTTTGTTTGAAAGACTTCATGCTCCTCTGTTTACACTCCTCAAATGTGAAAGTGTCACTGTACTGTAAACTGTTTTCACACTTCAACCCTGAACTTTTTCTAGTCTACACTAGAGTGTCTGCTGCAGTTGGATTGGATATTAAGCGTGTATTTAACTTGCCGGCATGATGTCAGATTGCATCAATGTGTGACTGGGGGCAGGGTGGAGGAGTTAGAGCCGGTGATCTTCCTGCCTCCTGCATACTCCACCCCAGGCAGCTGGCTGGCCTTAATCACATCACACAGAGCAGTTCCAGTAGTGAGGACACAACCGAACCTGATTGTGCTGATATTTTCTGGCATTCCTGTGTAGAAACAACTTAATGAGGCGTCAGCAGCTGGAGCCTGCAAAAAGAGTCTTTTTATATGATGATGAGGCTGATGGATACGTTTCATGTCAGGATGAAGTATGACGCTCATGACTAAACACCAACATGTTACCATTTCTCTCAGAAAGTACTATAAGCTCAAGGTTTTCCTTTTTTGTTTTTTTTTAACTGCAATGACTACGTGTTTTTCTGTTAACGGGTCTTTATTTATAACCTTTAAATTCCCTATAGATCATGGGGAGGGACCACACATGAATGTAGCTGTATGCTTTTATTCACCTCTGGTCATGTCAGGTGAAACGCAGCAGGGCTGATGGTCTTTGAAATCGAATGCTTTTAATGAGACAGTTGGAGTGAAAGCACCGGGACGGTGATTCTGACCATTATGGAGTTCACCTCAATCAGGAGAGATGGTTCATGTCTCCTGACCTCTGTTAGTAGTAAATTTGAGGGTAAAACAAATGAATGTTAAAGTGGTCCTATTGTGCTTAATGCTGTTACAGTTCTGGATGGGCAAAGTTTCGAATAATGGAGGTCAACATATATGCAAGTAGGAGCGCAGAGCTTTGGTTATGAACAGAGAAGCTCCACCCACTGGCTGTATAAACCTTCTGTTAGTGAGGGGCTGCCAATCAGAAGAAAGGTTGCTTGGCTTGTTTTAGATGATGGATGAACTCAAGTGCTACACCTAGGCTCAATATAAGATCAATAAAATTACTTTGAACTGTCAATCACATGAGGTAACACTATTAAAGTCCAAGAATATAATAAAAATAAGCACAATAGGGCCACTTTTATTTCAGATTTTTCTATTTTTTGACTTGCAAGCCTGAATTAACTCAGTTGAACTAAACACTGTAGCTGACCCTCAGAATAACAAATGAAACCTTTTTTGGGTGTCCTCTTTCAAGTTGTGACTTATTGACTAATTGATAGTGTAGGTAGGTTATCACAGTAGAAGAAATTATTTGTGTAACTGTGAATTGGGAAAATGAAAATGAAATGACTAAAAATGGGAAAAATTGAATGAGGAGATTGAAGAAAAGATGACTCAAGCAGAAATGAGGAAAACATTTCAAAAAACCTGAAATTAAACTGAAGTGAAAAGATGTTTTCAGTGGAGAATTGAGGTTGCTTCGCTGGAACAAAATGAAAGGCCCTCGTGTAAAGCCTGTTTTTTGTACTTCCACCAGAAGCTCAATTAAAGTTTGAGTGAGTGTCGGTAGTACAGTTTTTAGATAAAACGGCAGCATCGCTGTCTGCTGTCTTGGTACTGACCTCATTAAGGCCGGCAGATGTTAATTTATGATCAGAGGTCTGTGGGCATTGCTTGAAATTGGAATGTAAATAAACTAAATCCAGATGCACCTTTTAGCGGGTCTTTCATGATTAAATTTTAGTTTATTTTGCCCTCCTTTTTTATGTCATAACCTTTTGAATTTTAATTTTAGCTGGTCTCTGTTCAGTGACCAACCTTGCTGTAAATAGATTGGAGGGGGGAGCATCTCTTCAGTCAGTCAGGTGTTGTCTAGCTGTCTGAGCTGCCTTCTACCAGAAGCCACTGGTTTCATTATCATTTCATTCTGTTACATTTGCCCTCCTGTTGTACAGATGGTTGTACAGATGTGCTGCTGACCAGCTAACATGTGGAACAGAGAAACTCCTTCATGACTATACAGAAGAAAAATCCTTAATAAAAGAATTTAAAGTGTCCTTTTGTTTTTATTTCATTGTAATCTTGAGTTCAGTTAGATACTAAACTGCATGGTAACATAAATATCTAATTAGTCAATCACACGGCACCAACTTAGTGCATTTAGGTATGTAGACATGGTCAAGACGACCTGCTGAAGTTCAAACTTGGCAACAAAACGACTTTGTTGTTGTTGCTAGATTGACTGGTCTAAGTGCTGATTTTTCTCTAAATTTAACATGAACAATGCATGCAAATGAACGTTAGTATGAAAATATATATATTAAACATGCCAGATAATAACAAAACTGCTCATTTACATCTAGTTTCAGCGAAGATCACATAATGGTTTAATATCAGAGACACACAAATATACAGCAAAAAAGAAACGCAAATAACAAATCAGACAAAAAAAACTCAAGTGTGTGTTATTCCAGAATGGAAGGGTGGTTAAATAAGGGTGGCAAAAAAAGTTATGTTGACTGGTGATTCTATGGATTTATTGTTTCTCATGTTAATGAACAAGTGTAGAAACATTCTAGCTGCATTGTCCATAAGGAAAGCTGAATTTGCCTAAAATTCTGTAGCTTTTTACTGTGACATTTAAATGTTATGGAGTCCAAAGTGAGCCCAAGATATTGGCGGAACACAGAGTGTCAACTCAGCCTAAGAAGAGAAAACTGAGGCTGTATTCACACAGGTTCATTAAAATGAGCTCATTGTCTCATTTCTTGAAAAAAGACTTGACCGGACGTAAACTGGGAGTGGAGCTAACAAATCTGCAGCAACTTCATGATCCTATCATATCTTTATGGACCAAAATCTCTGAATGTTTCCAAAACAAAGAATGAAGGTAGGCGTGAAGGAACAAAAAAAACAGGCCTGACCTGCCATTAATAAAGTGTCGAGTGCTGACACACCAGAACTGAGCACGATCTCTAAATCTCAAATGTTTCGAAGTTAAATCAACTTTGTATCATTTCTAAATCACCAAGAAAATAAGAAGAAAACAAGAATACTGATAAAAATACAGGCTTCAAAGTGGTAATTAGCTAAATGACTCATCACATCCACATTCATCATATTTACCCCCCCCAAAAAACCAAACCAACAACAACATTACCCAGAAAACTGGGTGGCGCTCAGTCAGTGTGAAGGAGATTGCTCAGCGTCTGCCTCCATGGACAGAGTCCAAACAAAAGACCTTTCTTGCTCTTCAGCACAAAAACTGCAAATTAATACAAAAAGAAGCCTGGTGACTATTTGAAGCACAATCTTTTGGCAAATGGGGTCCAGCATTTTTGACGTGATCCTCCCCAAGACTGCCACAGTTAATGTTTAGGCCCAATGCTGAATCGCAGAGGTGAGAGTCACAGGATGTGAGCAGCTATTGTGCAAAATGAGAGGAAGAGAGGACTTTGAATGCCAGAGGACAAAAGAGATATTCCAAAAGGATAATGATCCAAAACATGCTGCCAAAATCACTATGACATCACCAAATATTCGCGTAACATCTATCATCATAAATAAAGGTCAATGTCAAAAGTATCGAAAAAGTCAATGATTTTTATCATACATAAGATCAGCTCAAAGGTGATAACATCTAGAAAGTGCAATAAAACTCAGCCACATAAACTATCACGCCTTTAAATGACAACAAAGTTGCATCAACATTATTGATCACCTGACATTTTATTGCAGGGCTGTTTCATTGGTAATAATTCAGAATCAGAATACTTTACAAATCCCAGAGGAATTTATGCACATTTCAATTTCAAAGTGCATACTGTATACCTCCCTAAAGCCCCAGCTGGATTATTTGTTTCACACTTATGTGCCACTGCACCATTTTACAGCCCGCTTTAATGAACGTAACACTAAATCAGAGTCCCAAACACAGACTGTATATAAAAGGTGGATGTGGGCACTGCGGTTTCTCGTGTAAAGTCATGCACACATTGCTTTGGAGTTGTCCACCATACTAGATGTGATACAACCATTGGTTGCCAGGGGAAAACTACATATTCCCTGATTGGTTGGCAGTGGTTCCTGGAGGTTGTAAAGTCAAGTTCAAGGTAAACGTTATTATCCCCAAGAGGCAATTTGTAGTACAGCCAGCTGCAAACATGCACACACTACCTAAAGTCAAACAGACACAAACATGCAAAAGCAACAACACAGCATTCTCATTCAAAACACCAATAGCAGCAGTGACAAAAGAATAAGTACTAGATCAGTGGCAATACATTTTTTAAAAAGTGTAAATGGAGAAGGTTCACCCTCCAAGTTAATGGTATGTTGTTAGTGACCACATGTGTGGAAAACCTCAATAAGAAGGTAAAGCCAATACAGAAGTGCTTTACACATGCATTTTTTTCTAATGGCCAGCAGGGGGCAAAAACAGTCTGGTTGTACAGAAGCCTGTTTAAATTGACCCCTACTTCTCACTTGACCTTTGACCTCAGTAAACAATTTTCTGGTGAGTGTTTGGGCTCAGTTGCTAGCTTCATGTCTGATGATCACAATCCGGTCTTTAAGTCTGACGTCACTAGCCATGTCTGGGCCTAAACTCCGCTGCAGGTCCATAAATCAAACGATCACTCTGGCATCACTGAGAGTTGAAAAACTGTCTAAAGTCTTTCGTCTTTAATAAAATGATCAGCGTTCTGCTCTACCAGGTGTAACAATTGAGTTTAACATCCAGGCATCCATGAAAACGGAATTTATGACATTTAACGGAGTTAGAAATTAGCAGGAAGTTAGCTCGCTAGCTTCTATCTAAATACAATATAGCATGTCCTGACTGCGGGGTTTTGGAAACAAATTCAAACTTAAAGCTCTTCTATCACTTCCAACATAAATGAAGACAGAAAACAAAACAGCAGTGACGTTTGTAGGGTTACTGAAGTTTGGCTAGCTGGTATATAACAATGTTCTACGTGGCCGCTAGTGACACAGCTATGTTAGCATAATATAAACAAGCTAACTTTTTTCCACTCTATAAAAGTTAACGTGAGGATTCCCAGGAACAAATTAACACCACAAAAACCATATTAAACGCAGACTACTTTAGGCCCAGAAGCAGGATTCGTCACATCATCACTTAAAGACCAGATGAGATGATAAGCTCAAGTCACTGTCACTGAGAGTGCAGTGTCCCTTTTTCTTGCAGTCAGATGTTTTCTCATCATATCTGGTTTCAAAATAACACAGCAACAGCCAAGATGTTGAGCTCAAGGCCTCATGCGGTCTTCAGAAACCAGTGGCTGACCATCATCTTTTATTTACAGTCTGTATACAATTGTATGTTCTTCCCTGAGATTAGGAAAGCTCCAATTCGCTTACTGTACTGATTTTACTTGTTTTCTGTATTAGGAGATAAACGACCATGGGGGGTTTAATCATTTGGCAGCATCAGTGTAAGTAGATAAGTAAGCACAGCAATTTATCAAGAAAATGTTCCTCGGGAAGGATAGCGAGAAAAAAAAGAATAATCACCAGTAACCCACACAGATAACAGTGAGAATCACCATTTATGTAATACTCCATCATCATTTGTGGTTAAGGTAAAACGCCAACACAGGGTTCAGACTGGAACCAGCTTAAGAGCACTCAGACTGTTGTGTAATATTAAAAATAAACCATTTCCACCTGTGCTCACACAGTGTAGTTAATAAGAGTACTTTTAAATGTTTTAAAATCAATAATTACTCTTGAAATGTAAATTTAAAAAAAAAAAAAAAAAAGAGTACCTGAACACAAAACAAAGGGGTGAGCTGTTACTGTGATAGCAAACCATGCATTTTGGTAAACACACAAATGGTTTGTGCTGGATTTTATACTTGTAGCACAGCTTCTTAGCTTATCTAAATACACAAGGGCTACTGACATCAAGCTACTAGCTAATCACATGGCAGCCACTCAGCTCATTTAGACAATTAGACACGGTCAAGTGGACCCGCTGAAGTTCAAACTGAGCGTCAAAAAGGTAATTTAAGCAACTCTGAATGTGGCATGGTTGCTGGTGCCACACAGGCTGGTCTGAGTATTTTAAAAACTGCTAAACTACTACTGGGATTTTTCCTGCACAACCATCACTGGGGTTTTACAGGGAGTGATCCAAAAAAGAGAAAATAAGTACATTTGTTCATTATAGGACTTTTTAAGACAAGGAACAGTCACAAAGCACTTTACCGAGGTAGGCCTATCAATAAAAGCCAGAGCACAGCAAAGGCAAAATGGACACGCATGGACCGAGCAAAACACCACAAAGATTACCCAAATGCATCCATGGGTATGAAGAGAGAGAAGGGGTTAAATGGTTTGCAAAGGACAGTCTCCCGCAGTCTTCTGTTGCATGGAATAATAAGAAGGGCCCTATCTGAGTATCTGAGAACCCAGCTTAGTAAATAAGGTAGAGCATTAGGTGGGAGCTTCACCCCATAAGGCCATAAGAGTAAAAACCAAGATTTTAAATTGAACTCTAAATGTGACAGCCAGCCAGTGCAAAAGCTTTGAATGTGGGGTGATATGTGAAGATTTATGAGAATAAGTTAAAAGATTGGAGATCAGAGATAATTAATTAGATCAGACCTTCCCAAAGTGGAGGAACAGTAACTGCGTGTGTATGTGTAAGCGTGTAAAACCTGAAGATAGAGACAAAATACTGCTAATCTGAATATCTGCCATTCTGCAATTCATCTAATGTAAACAACAACTTGGCGCACGGCGTGAAAAAAGACACATACCTTTGACGTTGCGTGATGAACTCTGTATTCCTCGTCCACACATAAAGGCAAAAAAGGAGTTTTAAAAAATCTCGTTTTCAGTGATTCCAAACGCTGTTCACGTGTGGACGAAACAGCTGCGTTGTCAAAAATAGCCGTGTAGGTGTGGACGTAGCGTAAAAGAGTTAGTAGTTTATTTTCTTACTACCTGTAATTTATTGCAGATTACTTGTATTTGCTTAATTGTTTACTAAATGTTTTGAGGTGTGAAATAAACCGCAATGGAGAAAAATAAGGGTGTGTGTGGTTGGAGGATGTGTTTGTGCGTGCATGCGCGTGTGTGTGTGTGCGCGCGCGGGGGTGGGGGTGGCGCGAACATTTTTCTTGTAAAATAAAGGGGGGGCCAGCAAACAAAGTTTGGGAACCACTGAATTAGATGCTTTAGATAGATGGGAAAACAGTCCACTACGATAATCCAAGCGTGTTCGCTTTTTGAGACAACGGTCCTGAGTTTAGTTATATTTCTTACATGAAAAAAGCAAAAACAAAACAAGAGCAGGTCAGAAGGTTGATGTGAGGATCAAATCTTAAAGACTGATTGAAAATAATCCCAGGGTTCTGCACATTAGCTTTTATGTTCGGTGAACAGGAAAAAAGCCCAAACGTTGTCTGATTTGGGCAGTAATGCTCTCAGGGACAATAATTAGATAGTACTGTCTTTTCTGAGTTAAGCTGAAAAAAGTTATAGGCCGAGCTTATAGACCAACAGGTATCAGGCCTAACATTGGTCCAAAGGAAATTGCATTATTTGACAGGGTTTTCGTGGAGTGATTGGAACCATTAAATGTCTAACCTTTGAGGTCTGATTGTATATATTTTGTATAGATGGGTACTAGTCCCAGCAGTTTTACCTCCATAACCTGTTTGTGTCCCGTCACTGGTTCATAATCTTTCACAGTGTACTGCATCCCGTCAGTGTGAATCAGTGTTTTTAGCAGTAGGTGGCACTGCAAGATCATTTTCACACCAGTTGAACAAGTGAAGGGGTAAACAATGAAGAATACAGGCAGCTCTCATTTATTGCTCTCATTTTTTATACATTTAGACAAGTTTACTGACTAAACTTGATCTGAGTTTAACTGATCCTCATCATGTCTCATTAACAGAAGAATTTAAACACCATGGCAGTAACAATGGACTGTATCACATTAGATTTACAAGAACCTACTAATGTTCTGGTTCCCTTTCACTTTCTCACTCTAATAGTTTAAAGCAAGTTTAGAGGTTCAACAGTGTCATCAATATGTGTTTATGACAATTAGTTACTGATATCACCCCTTTGCTAAGTCATTGCTGCCCTTACACCTGTGTATATGCATTCATTCCTGTTCTTACATACTCTAGAGTGCTTCCCAACTTTTTTCATCTGACCAACATCTAAAGCCCTCTGGAATCAAAAATCCCTTCATCAACACCCTCTTTCATGTTCAGATGTGTTCATTTGAGCCCATTTTAAAGCGTTTTGCTTTTGCTCTTAATGGTTTTCATTTAGCTTAATCAGTCAGTGTCACTGAACCTTCTCGGTCATTTAGCCGTAACCACTGGCAACCATTTGTCCACTAATGACTTACTACTAGATTTAACAGCTATGCATTCAGTTAAATGTATATAGCACCACATAACAACAACAAGTCGAGGTGCTTTATGCAATAATAGAGAGAAAACCCCAATAATCAGACGACCCCCTGTGAGCAAGCGCTTGCCAGCTGTGGGAAAGTACTGATATGGCACCATGAGGTCTTTAATGATACGATGGAGCCTGGTTATTCAAGACCTTGTATGTAGGGAGAAGGATTTTCAATTTCATTTTGAATTTAACAGTGAAGAAAAGACAGCATGTGAGAAATATGCTCTCGCTTTCTAGTGCCTGTCAGTAATCTCGCTGCAGCATTTCGGATTAACTGAAAGGTAAGCCTGATAAAAGTCCAGTCCAATCTAGAAGTAATAAATGCTTGAACTAGATTTTTTAGCATCACTCTGAGAAAGGATGTTTTCTAATTTTAGAGATATTCCACAAATGCAGGAAAGTAGTCCTACATATTCGTTTGATATGTGTACTAAAGGAATTATGCTTGTCAAAAATGACTCCAACGTTCCTCATGTTCAAAGTAATCTCCCTGTGCACCTTTCAACCTCTTAGTGGAAATCTCAATATGCCCCCTGGCACCAACATGAGCTGTCTTGCCCATCCAGGCAGTGGAAAAAGATCATCTCTAACGTCGGATTTGGTGGGCAGCCCACCTCCAAAGTCTTCCACTGCCCACCGTCTCAATACGCCGAGGCTGAAGAAACTGACTGCTCTGTCTCCATGAACACACCAATGAGTCAATATGTTGTTCAGGGCATTTTCTGTGTGTAAGTCTCTCTCCCTCCCTGTTTGGCTAACAAGTCTCTTAAAAATAAGCAATTAAAAAACTCCTGTGTTTTTAGTATGAGAGTTCAGATCATTCTCTTTGACTGTTCACAGCCGGACTTTACAATCTCATCTGAAAACTGCTCGTTTTGATCGCAAAACTGTGTTCTCGTCACCAGAAATGATCCTTCACACAAAATTTGCTGATGTTTCCTCTCTGAACAAGCGTGAAGGGCCGTGGTGAAATCGCAGAGCTAAACACTGTCGGGACAGGACGCAGAAGTTGACTTCAAATGTGAGATCAGTCAAACACATGAAAATATTTTGACGGCTCCTTTTTTTCTATTTTTTAAAATCATCTGTAAATTTGCTTTTACATGCCTGTTTCTACTTTTTATCCATTATTTTTAATCAAGTTTTAACTTTTCTGCTCAAGCCTGTTCCGGTCCACTTAATTCCTAGATTACATTATAATTTCTGCCTTTTCTGAACACTAATTAACTAAGATAATCTCTCAACCTGCATCCTCTGGAGTATAACCTTTGGGTGGGAATTAACACACTAAAATGCCAAGTACAGTAAGGTTGTTATAATTAACCTAAACTAAAAACTAAAACTAGATGTGAAAAAGCATTTTACCCATGTAAAATATTTATAAAACTACAGTTTGGGGAAAACTAATTATATATTTCCTCTATTTTAAATTTTTTTTAAATTAGTTTTCAGTTTTAGTATTGCTAATTTGGTCGAATTTATAATCCCAATTTGCCTTATGAAGCTCTGATGGACATGTTTTCAAGTCAAAGTCAAAATGAAATAAAAATGAAAACCAACTACAAAATATAAAACACAAACCAATAATAAATTTCACCATAAGCTGCTACAAATGCTAAGTGGCAAATTGTATGCTTTAATAGATTGGAGATTATAGTAGTCAATCCCATCATTAAAAAACCCACAAAACTTTAATTAAGAACATTATTTATTCAACAGTGAAGCTTCAGTAATAAATAAATGCACAGATCATTTATTCCACAATAAAACCAAAGGAAATTTGTTTTGCTTTATATATGAGGATTGATATTGCCATTATGAGTGAACAGCACTGACCAGAGACAATCAAGACGAGACACTTAACACAGAGAGGCGTACAGACAGACAGATGTGTATGGATTACACAGATGTGTACAAAGTATTGCATTTTTCACTGATTGGCTGTTTTCTTTCTCTCTCTCTTTCTCTCTCTTCACAGTCTAGTCAGTTGAGCATCGCCATGACGTGCAAATCAGTCAAAGATTACAAATACAGTATTGCATCATTTCAAAGTGCTACAGAGATAAGTGTCGACAATCTTTTGAAACAGTCCAAATTTTCTTTTTTTTTTTGGTTTCTTCTGGTGAATGTAGTTGGATTTGGATTTTTTTTTTGCCTTTGCTTGTCTGGCACAGTGTAGAGCTCAGCCTGGTCAGAAGCAAACATAATATAAAATATTATCTCAAATTGTGATATAATAAAGCTCAAATTTTTTTAAAAAAAGAGGTAAATTTTATGTTTATTATAAAATATATAAATAAATCAAACGAATAAGTAATTTTTTAAAAACCTGGATTCTACTTTTTATGATCTTCAATGGTGAGTGGAAAAAGCACCCATGGTTTAATGTCCTACCTTTAACATTTCTCCCATTGTCATCATTGTGTTGTCCATTCAAGCATGTTTGCGTGTTTTCGTGGATTGGGAAATCTTTTGCACATATAAATCTACTTGTGTGTTTTTGTGTGTGTGCTTGTGTGAGTCTGGCAAATGATGAACGGAGACAGTTTTGCTCTTTCGATGCTGCGGCGTAAGAGTGAACAGAAAACAATGCTCCACTGGCAAATCCATAGGATACCCTTGTGAACAAGGCACAAACATCTCAAAGGACCATTTGGTGATGATGCACATTTTAGCCTGTTATATAAACAAACGACAGCTTCCCAAAATACCTCATATGAGGCGGTGTTCGCTTTATTTCAGTACTCTATAAAAAAAAATACTGAGAAGATTCGAAGCCAGTGTCTTGTGTATGTTTTGGAACATTATCAGTAGTAAAAAATTCATGACAAATGATGGTTTAAAAAAGTACAAAACCACCACGATGGCCCTTTAAATGTCTGTCGTCCAAAACTACTATGCTCTAAAATCTGCACTCTGATCTAAAAGGAGACTCCAGGAAATTTGGAAGATGTTGCCACAAAATGTCCCAAAAAGCGTGTATGTATGACACCAGTAGAGGGGTTTCCCCAGTCTATTGACACAGACCCTGGCCTATTCATTTATTTGGCATCTTATTACATTTATTTAGCCTCTCCAGTGTTAAGATAAAGGGCGGATGAGGGGGGTGGGGGCAGACGGGAGAGGGCGAGATGAGAGAGGAGAAGGATGGAAGGAGTGGGCAATATAAAAGGATGAAAAGGAAAGGAGAGGAAGGTGTGGGGAGGGGGAGAGACAGGGAGAGGAAGAGGACGTATGAAAGACAGGAAGCTCCGGTCGGAACGCCGGCAGAGCACCTGTCACTGAAGAGGCTCCTGCTTTCTATCACCGTCTCCTCCCCTCGTTTTTTTCATCTATCTCTTTTGTCTGGCAGAAGGAGGGACACCCAAAGGGGGAAAGAGCGGGTGCTTAAAATTCTTCCTTCCTTCCTGTGTCCATCTCCTCTCCTAAAGACCTGTCGTCTCCATAGCAACAGATCCTGTCTTCATACTGAGCTTATTCAGTTGGCAGTCATGAATGTGTGTGTGTGTGGGAGAGACGTAGAGAGAGGGGCAGAAAAAGAGAGAGAAAGACAGTTTTGCTGCTGTTCATGCCTCTCTGTGTCAGGGTTGTGTGTCAGTGTGCCTCTGTCGGCGTGATTGTTTTGTTTTTTTTCTTTTCCAAGGAAGAGTTTGTATCTTTAGTAAACATCAGTCCAACACTCCATCTGAACTCAAAAGCCAGTTCATTTTTGGTTGATTTAAATAAATGTCAATGACATGAAAGGAGCATTGGCTGGTTTTTAAACTGTAAAAAGTGTTTCAGTCTTTGAGTTCTGAATCAGGCACCATGACGCTTCTCACCTCCGTGCTCTAAAGCATACTACCAGCGGCAGCCCCAGTCTGTGCTCGCTTTGTATTGAGGGAAGGCTTGGATTGTCTGTCTATCAGCAGCCGGGGGAGGTCGTGATGGGGCTGTGGTGCAGGTAAGCAGGGTTCACAACAGAAACTGGGAAGTTGAAAATGAACGGCGAGGTGGGCGTGGCTGCCGTTGAGGTGGTGGTTGTCGTGGTCTTGGGTCCGAGCAGCGGGCTTGCCGTGGCGGCGGCTTCGGCGGCGCACGAGGTGGCGAGGAGCTGCGACTCGAACTGCAGCAGTTGGCCCATGAAGCTGAAGTTGGGGGAGATGATGCTGCGGCGCCGCCGTACAAACTCGAACGCTTCGTCCAAACGTACCCGCTTTCGCTTCATCAGGTAGGCCAGGCAGATGGTGGCAGAGCGGGAGATGCCTGCTTGACAGTGCACCAGCACTCGCCCACTGGAGTCCCGTACTGAATCTGAGAAGACAGAGGAGAGCGGGTCGGCAAGGTCAGTAAAAAATAAAAGATTATTTTTTAAGTGAATACATAAAAGACTGAAATCTCTTGACAACTGTGAGAGGGATTGCCATGGAATCTGTGAAGATGTCCATAGTTTTCATAGAATGACTGTTATGGACCCAGTTAAATGTCTCAACAAGTACTGAATGAATTGGAAACATCCAGCAAACAGTTCAATGTTGACTAATCACTGGCCGGTGGACTTTTATCAACATCTATTCATGGTTGAAAAATAGTTGCAAATGGCAAGGACAATTCCCTGGATATTCTTGTAAGCTTTCTACTAAGATAAAGTATGTGTTCAACAATTATTTTTTTTACTGTCTTGAGGCTTTCTGGTCCAACTTTATTTTGAGGCAACGTTTATATTAGTCTGACACTTTAACTATGCTCAAATAAGACAGAAATTAGACAGAAACATAAGTGGCTTAAAAATTGTATTTTTTGTACAAAAAAAAAAAATGCGGCTGTCTATTCAATATCATGTTCTAACCAGATTAGTCATTGTTTAAAAAAAATTTAATTTCTTCATTGTCACAATATGATTAATATGTCTCACTTTGTAAAGAAATATTGCTTAGACCTCTATTCTACATGGAGATAATGTCAACATCTGTTCCTCTACAAATTAGTTTTCACAGTCTTACCATTGTCAGTTTTGACCGGGGATATGATGCCAGAGTTTCAGGCATGTTTGCTGGGTACGTTTATACAGGCCTAAATAATTAACAAGCATGTACCCTAAGATGAAGCATCAGTCTCTGAACCCTTTTTTAGTGTAAGCATGAGGTCATGTTTGATTTGTTTTTATTGAATTGGTATTTAGGAAAACTAACTAAATGTTAACAATGTTTTCAATATTTTGTAATCTGCACATGCTAGCATGCTATCACCAAGCTAGCTTAGTAGCACACTTTTTATTTTGTTTTGTTTTATTTTGTTTTGGGGGATTGCTATAAATTCAAATACCTAGATTGTTCTGTTTTTATTTTTCTCTGAGCACTAAGCTTGTGTAATTTGTTGTAGTTAATTTAAGTTTGAGCTTTCCATCTTTATATTTAGTTTACTGGCCCCAATTAGCATTCAAGAGTCAAATAACGTAGTTTTAAATAAGCTACATTTACATTTTATAACATATTAACATTATGCCATGTTTGATGTAACATAATACTTACATTGTCACTAATGTAACCATGATTTTCTATAGTAATTTTGTATTTATCTGGAAAAGTTAGTTACCAAGTTATGACCAAATACAGCACTGTCTTTATCTATAGCTAAACTTGCTTGTTTCTGTTGTAATGACACTTTTATAATTTTAAGTTGTAAGTGTTTGTGGAATCTGTAGCACTTTATTTAAGAGTGAGCTTTCCATCCTATTATTTAGGTGACTGGTTAGCAATGAGATAATGTAAATCTAATTTTACATTAAAAATAAATGAAATGTCACTAGTTCCTTCTGAATAGAATTAGCACTTTCAACATAAAGTTTATCAGCAACAATTTGATATTTTAATAATTTTTTAAAGAAAAATTGGAAAAATCAAAAGGTCTCCAATTCTCAAATACACATTTTTTTCTCTCTCTCATTACTGTAAAAACAATATATTTTGGTTTTAAACAAGACAGAAGAGGAAATTATGACATGTTGTGCTTTTTTGTAAGCTGAATTATTATCAACTGATTAGAAAAAAATATTTTATTCATGATTTATAATGAAGAAAATGAAATAACTATCAGTCACCAATCATCACTTAGTACATACACTGTGAACAAAGTGTCACATGAATCTACAGTTTGTTTACAGCCACCAAGTATTTTTAAACACAGCAGATGTACAGTGAGGCTTTGCCTGTTTTCATTTCCTGTCCTCCACACTTTAACGCCTTCTCCTCGCTGCACAGTCAAACCGATAACTAACCTCAAAGTGAGAAAGCAGCGAATCACATTTTACTGACACGCACAAGTGCAAAATTTGAGTCATCAGCCTTTCTTTCACACTTCCTCCCCCAACCTATTTCTGCTTCTACTTCTTGAAGTATGTTTAGATGCATGCCATTACTCCATTAAGGAGAATAACCAGATTTAGGTAACAATTTAAGCCAAGCATTTACAGTTTCTCCTCTCCCCTAAAGCCTCAGTTAGTGTGAATAGTGGGACATCGTGTTAATTCTTGTATAATGTGTATGGCTACCTCCAGGAAGTCAGATGCACAGTATGAGAAGAAAACAGAGTGAATTTATGTAATGTGTTGTCCTGAGTTCTCACTCCACAACCTCTTGGGCACATGAGCAGAATTACACAACATCAGATGTTTACTGGCCTTTCTTTAAATGCATAGATTGCCTGATTGCTAACAACCAGCTTCCTGATCTCTCACATCAAATATCTGTAATTTTTCTCCCTCAGTTATTCACACACAGACAGACTTCAGGTAACTCCACCACAGTGCCTGTTCACTCAGTAACACTGGATGAGTCAGACTCGACTCTGGTCCCACAGCATCTAACTATGACGCATACCAGCACCTACACAAACACACGCTCACAACACAGAAATCACACACACCGTGCCTTATGCACAGCATGGATATTCCAAGGAAAAGCAAAGCTTAGACTCGCCTAGAACACACACACACACACACACACACACACACACACACACACACACACACACACACACAAAATAAGATTATGGCGCAGAGAAATTACTGATGGTAATATTTCATCATTCCAAATAATCTGTCTTATCTCTCAGTGCTTCTGCAGTGTCTGCTGAGATGTATACGATTAACCTGGAAATAACAATTGGTGACAGAGTCCCATGAATAAATGTCTGAATTGTCATCATCATCATCATCATCATCGCTGGAGCTTAAAAGCTTTTCCATGACAGGTCTCTGAACAAATAAAAGCTCCTTTATGGGAAAAAATTCTCAAACTCTAGACAAGAAGTGATGTTTTAGATAAAGAGGAAAGGAGAACTGCATCAGCATGAACAGTGAAAAGCCACCATTTTCCGGATACTCGAAACTACTGAATCCACAAAGAAAGAAGGAACATCGCAGTCCAACCCACGCTGCTCGATGGAGGAGGCATACTGGTTAAAAATGCCAGCTCAGTCTACTTAAAGTAGACATGTAATATGTTGACCTGCAACTATTCTGATGTTCTATTAGTCTTTTCCTATAGCTTTAGACACATTATCAGAAAAATAATAAGTGCATTAATCAATAATGAGAACAAATCTTTAACGTGTATCAGCAAACACTGCAAAAACTCAAAATATTCACCCAAAATAAACAAAACTCTTCTCATGCATACGACACACTTACACACTGACCTATGAACTCGATAGCCTCCAGGAACCAGGAGCTGATTTCTTCCTTGTGGTTGTCCTCCACAGGGATACATTTGTACTGGTAAGCCCCCTCGAAGTGGTTGGGACAGTCAGCTGACACGTTCAGCAAGGCAGAGATCCCTATACTATCCAAAACCTCCTTCTTCGAGGCGTGAAGGGCGCTGCCAAGGTAAAGGAAGGGGAGGATCTCAACCGGGCCACCCTGGGAAAAAAGGACAACGGCAAGTTGATCATTTATTATCCATCCATCCATGCGTTTTCTTCCGCTTATTCAATTCAGGGTCGCAGGAGGGTGCTGGAGCCTATCCCAGCTGTTCTAGGGCGAGAAGCGGGGTACACCCTGGATAGGGCCATCATTTATTATTATATTTTAATAATCAGCAGTAAAGGCAAAGATTTACTGTTATGAGGCAGCTTGTAGGAACATTTCCTGACCCGAGCAGCATGTGGAGCTACACTGAAGAATTGTCCTTAGGTGAAAGCCAGTGTGCATGGCAAGACAAAGAATTCATTGTCTCGGTAAGTCGCAGAGGCCAGATACCAGATGACTTCAGTATAAGCGTGACCGCCCTTAAATATTTTGTTAATCACATTAGCCATGCTTCTCAGCTTAATATCTGTGTGAATAATGCGAAACTCATTTGATATGGGCCATTTAGTTTGTCACTTTCTCTCTTCAGCTGATTTATATTTTCACATCTGGAGACAGAGTTTACTGTTGGAGCTGAGCGTCTCATCGACTGGCTTATAATTATGAGCACAAAACCACCGTATTCAGCGTGAATATCTGTGCGTCTTTATTGTATCAGCATATGGAAAACCTTCTTTCAGAAGCTCTACTGGGGAAAAACATCCTCCGCGACAGCATTTTCACAGAATGTGATTCTGTAAGCACACGAAAAAATCGTTCAAGGAAAACAGGCAATTTCGCTGTGATTGACACTGCACTGGTGCAAGTTACATGCACGCATATCGCACATTTAATAACACGTATATTCCCAGTTTAGAGCCAGATTATGTCACTGCTCAGCCACATCTCAGAGGACATGTTAAAGTAAGAGCTGACGTGCCGTTTCCCCTTTTACTGGATCTGAAAGGTCAGCTGATCAGCAGTCTATACCGGCGCTTATTGACAAGAGCTGCGGCTGTTTGTGTCAGTGCTGCTGACGAACTCGGTAGTGACACAGCGTCAGGAAATGATCGATACTGCTAAGAGGTGTAATGTGAGGAGGGGGATGTTTGTGGTGGTGGCGAGCAGCCCGCTAAATCTATACTGCCGCTGCTGCTCGTGCAGGAAGTGGAAGCATTTCTTGAATTAAAAATGCATCTGATGGTTGAGCAGAGACAATCAGACGTTTTTCTTATAAAACACACAGAGGCTGGCTTGTCTGTGCCGCTCCCCTCGTGGGTTCCAGGGGAATTAAACCCTGACCACATGTGACTGTGAGCATTGCGTAAACTCTGCAGACTCGAACAACAGCTTACTAACCAGCAAAACAAGGCCAACCAGGTCACAGGAAGTGCTACAGAGGTGAATCAATGCCCATCTATGACATCCAGGCCAGCGTGTTATTATGCACCAAAAGACTTATAAATTGAATATCTTCTTGTTATTTAAATGTGTTCATAATTATTATTTTCTCTTGTGTTGTTTTCTGGCAGTCAGAATGGCAGCTGACTTGCCCCTGAGCAAAGCAAATAACTGTCAGGGTGCTCTGTGTCAGTGTGATACATAAAAAAGGACGTTTTCTTTTGCATGTTTTTATAAACTGAATGCTGAAACACATTAACATGCACACTACTTGCAGCACAGAGAGGACTTCCATCAGTCTGACACTGGCGGATGTTAATCATGTTATTACAGGCAGATGTTATTTTAAAGGTGAGGTGCGTTTAACACTTTTTCTGTGTCGCGTTGCATTTTACCTGGTCATTGTGCGGCGTTCCACACGACGAGCAGGCAGAGTCGATGCTCGACTGGCTGGTGAGGGACGGTAAGGACTTGGCCTTTAAACAAAACTCTGGATACTCTGTGAAAAATTTGTCATATCCCCCTATAACACACAAAAACAACAAAATACATGTCACAATCACATATGCAGTGCTTTGCTGTAGGACATTAATAAGTGGTGCAAAATAGCACGCAAAACATGCAAGAATGAGTACCACGGGAAAATATTACAGAAATACCAGCTTCCTTTTTTAGGGGTGGGGGTGGGGGGTTGTTTACTTCTCAAAACACACCACAGATGCACATATGAGGACAAAAGAAGCCTGCATTCACATCGCAGCACAATCTACAACAGGATTTCTAGTCTGCATTCAGGTAGCTTGACGCAAAGTCTATTAAACCCCTGACGGGCTGTCCTGTGTCTGCTTGCTGTGGATTTGAAAACAGTTTCATAAGTTTTGTTTTTTTCATATATCTGTAGGCAGTATGTTGCTCTCTGCACCTCAAGGATCAAATCAGATCAACTGAAATGTGTCAGATTTACAATCTGCAAGCATACATTTATGTTATTCGAGGCATCAGCATCAAGAGGATGCACAAAAAAAGAAAGAGTGAAAAAAGGAATACGCCACAGCTTGCAACAGCCTCGAGATTTTTCAGCAGTCTATATATAGGGTGTGTAAATCAACTGCTGATTTTAATATTTCGCTGCTTCCTGTGGGTGATTTACCCGAAGCAGACTCTGTGTAAAAAGATTATGTGTGTGTCCTGTAAGTCCCTCCGGTTTGATGTGGCTTCTACGCATCAGCATTACCTCATTCACTCAGCTCACAGCCATTGGTCTGTGTGTGAATGTGTGTAGATGTGAATGAGTGAGTGAGAGTGTGTGTTGTTTAAAAAAAAAAACACCAGTGCATTTGAAGGGAGAACACACTGAGCAGGATATTTCTAGTTTATTGAATAACAAATAGTTACACACATAAAATTTTTAAATATCCAATATCTCTAAGAACTGGTGAAAAATAAAATATCTGGTGGCCTAGAGAGGATTGTAGGTTAGCCACTGGAAAATAGCAATTCATTAAAATGTGGTCATTATTATTATTAATGGATGTCAGTACATATATTCCAATTCTTATCTTATTTTACTGTTTTTTAAAAATTAATTGTTAAAAAAAATATAATTTATTGCTAAGCATAATGCCTACTGCTTACACATGTATCAGTTATTATAATTATACCCAGCCATTCATCAGTTACATTACATTTACTGCTCTAATTGAAATAATTAATGTCAGTCATTAAACTTTTTGATGTAACTGGCGCTGCTACACATCACAGGCTAGGATTAAAGAGTAAACGACATAATTTACCTTTGAGCAGATATATGCGCGTGTCGGAGGCGTCCCTGCACAGCGCGTGGAGCACCAGCGTCAAGGTGCTGTCCTCCTTCACCGTTTCCGAGTCCGGCGTCCTCTCGTCGTACAGCACTGCGGCGGAGTACATCCCGGAACGCAGGCGGACTCGGACCTCCTCGTCCCCGGCCAGGATCTGGTCCAGGCTCAGCACGGAGCCCCTCGCCCTGCGGCGGACGATGGTGTTGCAGCGGGCGTTGACGGCGCCCCGTATGTGCCCCGCGCTGAACGCGAGGAAAGAGCGGCAGTCCAGCAGCAGGCACTTGGCACTGTCCTCCTTCAGGAGCCGCTTCAGCACCGTGCAGTCCATCTCGTATAGCTCCTCCATTGGCACGTCGTTTCGGGCTGTTAGGCTGTGCTTCACGGTCGTTAAATCTCCTCTCTCGCTCTTTCTAAGCCCCCTCACGATCACCGGACCCCTCGGAACTCGGAGAAGGCGCACGGATCCTGCGGTGGATTCCCCTTGCGCTTCTCCTCTATCTGCGCATCAACACCGTCATGATCATCATCATCATCATCGTTGTAACCGCACTACTTCTTAAGCTCAGTCCGGTCACTTCTGTCTCTTTCTCCTCTCTGCCTCTCCGAGTATTTTCTCCACAGGACTCTTTCTCTTTTTTCCTGTTTTTATGAATGGGTGCATCGCGTCACGGCGGAGGTGACGTCAACCAACCAGCAGCCTATCGCAACGCGTCCAGTTTCCCGTGCCCTTTCCTCCTCTACCGTTCATTCATAAAAAAACACACACACACACACACACACACACACATCAATGAAACGAGAGGCCATGGGACCGAAGATTAAGCGCAGGAGAGCTTGGCTTCATACCATAACAAGCTCTTCTTCATAACTTAAGGATCATTTTTTAGATAAAAAATAAATAAATAGGAAATTAAAGATATTTTAAAAGTCGTGTCAAAGTAAGCAAAGCAGTGCAAATAAATGTAAGTGTTATAGAAGTAAATTTGAACTATAAATTTTTTTATATCTTACTGATATTTTACAGTTTAAACTTACAAATGATTTTTTTTTCATAATCAAATGAACCAAATAAGACTCATAATTTGTAAAGGATATCATTTGTCATCACAAATGTAGGCTACTATAAACTGTATTATATTCAGTCTACAAGTTTAAGGTCATAAAATAAATTAATCTAAATTTCAGGTTTTCGCATGTGTTGGAATTCAACTGACTGCATATGTAGCTCAGCTTAGCTCAGTTTCATATCATTCAAGGCTCAGTGTTAGAAATGCTGCTGGTGGACTGCAGGTGGGTGTGCGCTTACGTACAAGGGTCCGTGTGTGCGTGTGCATACGTCTGGGTGTGCATCTGTGTGTGTGGGTGTGTGTAATCCTACAAGCGGATGCAATTTGCATCTTCTATCGCACAGCCTTGGCGAGCGTGCTCAGGTATTTGCATGTTGATCTCATTTCCATGGTTACGAGAGGAAAGAGAGCAGCACGGCAGCGGATGACAGGAGGAAAATGCAGACACCCTGACACAAACAGGTGGAGAGAAGACATCTGAAAGAGACAAACAAACAGACAGCAGGGAAAAATGTTTAACACTTTTATGGGTGGGCTGCTGTGGGAGAAAATAATATGTTTGAGTTCCCGTGAGTGTTTGGATCTATGTTGTGGAGGCTGTCTCTTTCATTTTCATGACTTCATGTGTTCACTATAAGTAAAATCTGATGGTAAAGTTGAACAAACCCTTGAAATATCCTTACTCCTATACTGCTTGTTAAAAAAATGAGGCTGTCTTGGTGCAGCACCATAGCAATTTGGTACTATGGCAACTTCCTCAAGAGACAGAAAGGTATAGGCAGTGATGGAGCAAAGGCTGACTTTTATCCATAAACTGATGCCCACATTTCCCACAATGCAGCTGAACATGACTCCCTTTTTTAGTACAACAGGAAGAATAGTAATGCCCGGGATTACAAAAATGATCTGTAATTGCCTCACTGGGTGATGTTGGAAAATCCCAAAACTGTGCCTTTAAAGATGGATGACAGGAAGCAAATAATTAAGACAAATGGACTTCAGGCCTCACTCATTATTTCTGTAGTGATTATATGATAGAATAAGGTCATTCTCACTCCTGGTATTTGCTGTAGTTGCTCTTTAGTATTCACCTGACAAGGGATATATCCTTGGTTTGATTCCAGGAGAAGACAGAAATCCCTTTGGGGTTGCACGAGGAAGGCCATCTGATGTAAAATTGTGACAAACGTCATTGTTTGCCAATTTTCTACCAAGGTTTTTCCTCTTTATTTGTCACCTTATCAGACTTGATACTTTACATCTGATTTGCCCATTTTATATATAAAAAGAAACCGAGAGTTGGAACACCATGTTTAGCGTATGTGTATGGACTGCAATGGGCAAACAGCAGGAAAAAAATGAATGAAAGGACTGTGACTGTGAGCCGGAGAGTTGACAGAAGGTGAGATGGAAGCCGACACAAAGAAAGGCAGGGTGGGAAGGAAAACGGAGAAGGTGAGGAAGAGGAGGAGGAGGGCGGGAGGTAGAAGAACAAAAGAAGAGGTGTCTACTTGTGCTGGACTGCAGCCTCTGGCATCCCATATAAACACAGACACACACGCACAACACCGCACATTACTATCAAGCCTAAACAATGCCTCCAACAGACGGGATGGTGCTGCTGCCGTAGCAACAAGGGAGAGGTGTGGGAAGGCGGAGACAGAAGCCAGGGGGGCTGCGAGGGGATTGGCCGGAAATCAGTTCTGTGCTGATGTCATCCTCCCTCCCTTTGCGCTCTCATGTCCACCCATTCATCCCCTCACATCACATCCCTCGCTGGCATGCCGTCATCTGTCAATACAGCAGACGGGAGAGAGACAGAAACACAAAGAGGGAGGATATCTCCCGCTTCTGTTTACTCCGTTTCCATCTCACACATCTGACTCTGCCCATTCCACGTTTAATTTTTGCTTATTCACAAGCTCTCCTTGTGAATAAGCTCAGGAGGACAACAGGGCTGTGAATGCAGCAGAGGCAACCAAAGGGTTATTTATTTACCCTTGTTTTTAATTGTGCACTAATGAAAGTAACAACAATGCAATAATAATAAATGTCAGTGTAAATTATATATTCACATACACAGCACAAGTATACTGTTGACTGATAGCAAGATTACAACAGCATATAAGAACAAGGCACAAAAAAGGTCGCCTCTCACAGGCCCAGCTCCTTATGCCTGGATATCAAAGTGCCTTTGAGCAAAACACTGATTCCTTCTTTAGTGACAGTTTAGGTTCTGGAAAATTACTCATGGTCTTTCCTTGTCAATTCTGTGTGATATAATAAACTGGAATGTAGAGACCAGAAAATGAAGGAACACAGAAAAGAGTTTACATAAGAATGAAATAACTGAGTGTTTCAGAACAAACAAGTGGATAATGGCAATAAGACCTGTGACATTAGAGGAAAAAAAGAGTAGGAAAATTGTGGAATCTAAGATTTACAGAGTCTGTCTATGTGTGCAGCAAGCATTTTGTCACTGAGGAGTCAAATATCCAAATGTCAAAGGCCACTATGTATCTGTAAAATACACAAAAGCATTTGTGTTATAGTGCAGATCATTCAGAAAGTTGTTTGCAATTCTAGTCTTGTAGCAAAACGTTTTGGTGTTTAATAATTATCACCGAAATTCAAAATGATGCTTTAAGTTCACGGTTGGTTCAAGTTTTAATTTTAAGCTACCATGTACAGTACATCCTGAGACCAAAAGTTCTTTGGTTTGGTTGTGGAGACTTGCACAGACAGACATGCAGCTAAGTGATGAAACCAACATATCTACATGTCATAGTATTCAGGGTAACTGATGAAACTCCACACTACAGGTGAAATGTTATCATATCGAGCGACCATACACAGGTGTAGAATGTAAATATCTTGGAAATCAGTTATTGTAATTGACACATATTTGAAATCCAGAAAAACTAGCACATTTTTAGCAAATTTGTGAGCAGTGTAATTAATTGCATGAATGGACAAAAAAAAACAAAAAACGCTCTGTCTGGAAACAAAAATGACACAAAGCTTTCCAAATATCTGTGAACCTAGCATGCTAACCACTTTTATACACAATCTATGACCCTAACACAAAGCTAGCAGACAAAGAACTCTGGACCTAACATGACGGGTGCGCAACCAAGCAGCTAGAACTCAATTTACAACAACAGCAGAAATGAAAAAGGCTTGTGGGATTGTACATGTCCGCCTGTAGTCTTTCCTACACTAGAATCACTATCACCAAATTTGTTGTGACTTGCACCATGGCTTGTTTTTCTCTGACTTTGTGCCCAAACGATATTGTGCGACGTATCGAGTGATTTAAAAGTGTCGCTATTTTGAGATTACATTTTTTTATTGCATGTACATGCATGCTATGAGTAGTCAGCCATCGATGAGAGTGTGCTGAATTTCCCCATATATAGAATACAAAGTCCAAGATATGAGATAACTTAAACACCAGCATACTATAATAAAACAACACACACACACACACACACACACACACACACACACACACACACACACACACACACACACACACACACACACACGTATAGCCAAATCCATGCCTCCCTTTAATCCCATAATCCAGTGGTTAAGCCTTGACTGAGTGCTGCTACACTCTCATGAATGAGTTCGTGTTTTGTCATGTGTGACTTTGACAGAGGCAGAGAGGCAGATGTGTGTGCTTTTTTGAGAGTGAAAGTAACATGTAAGAAAAAAAATGTCCAAAATAAAGCACGAGGAAGCAATAAAGAAAGCAAAAGAATAAAGTAAAGAGAAAGGGTGAGGGAGAGAGGTGGCATGATTTAAGCAGCGGAAGTGGGCAAGCGATGAGGTGGGGGTTGTTCCTGTTTGCAGCTGATCTATTTTTTCTCTCAGAGACATGTTGATGCTTATGCAGTGGAGATATCGCTTTTTTTTAGCTACTAAGAAATTTAACCTTGCCAGAGGAATGCTTAAAAATGCTGATTTTTAAATCAGTCATAAAGTAGTGCCCCACCAAATAATGGCAGCAGTTTCAGAGGCCTAAAGGGGTAAATTATTTACTCCTCACAAGAGCAAATGGAAACCGTCTTGCTACGTAGGAGAATATTTCTTCTCTTTTGTAACCAGTAGTACCAACTCTGGCCTGAGTTTGTGATCAGCAATGAGTGAAGTGAGGAATTATCTCCAAATCTACATTTTAGTATTTAGAAAAGCTAAAAATGCAGTCTTGATTTTAAGGAACTGTTCTAATAAACTCATATTTTATAAGTTTGAACTATTTTAAGAAAAATAGTGAGCGTATTTTAAATTTGATGGCAGCAACAAGTCTCAAAAAAATCAAGATGGGGCAACAAAAAGTTGGAAAAGTAAGCGGTACTAAAACGAAACAGCAGGTGGAACTGGCAAAAGGTAAGTAAAATGATTGGGTATAACAATTTCACAATAATGTTTCACAATTAATAGATGCAGTAGTTTTTTTTTAAGCTTATTTAATTGCAAAGACTTTGAATATCTCATCCTCTACAGCACAAGGTTCAGAAAGTCTGGAGAAATCTTTGTGCGCAAGACAAAAAGCCAAAAATCAATACTGGACAATGGATCTCCCCGGGCCCTCAGGTGGCACTGCATTAAAACAGGCATGATTCTGTCATTGAACTCACTGCATAGACTCAGGAACACTTTCAGAAATCATTTTTTGTGATGCCGTGCCATCCACAACTGCAGGTTACAGCTCTATCATGCACAGAAGAAGGCATATGTGAACATGATCCAGAAACATCATCATCTTCTCGGGCTCATCAAAGCTCATTCAACATGAAATGAGGCAAAGTGGGAAACTGACCTATGGTCAGATGAACCAACATGGATGCCACTTTCCCCACAATGAAGAAGAGAGGGACCATCCAGCTCGTTCACAGTTTTCAGTTCAAAACACTGCATGGTATGGAGGTGCGTTAGTGCCTATGAAATTGGCATCTACATATCTAAAAGGCACATCAATGCTGGGAAGTATATACAGGTTTTAAAGCCACATATGTTCCTATCTTTTAGGCCATATTTTATTACTGCATCTATTCCAACAGCATGCGTCACAGTGGAAGAGTCCAGATGCTGAAGTTGCGTGACTGCAGTCCAGACCTTTCATCAGCTGAAAATATTCGGTAAATCATGAAATGAAAACATAACAAAGAAGACCAGAACTGTTGGAAAAGAAAACTTTTGTGAAAAGAATGTGAATAAGATGTTGGGTTTATGAGATTTACAAATGGTTGGATTCTGTTTGTATTTGCATTTTACACAGCAACCCAACTTTCTCAGGGTTGGGTTTGTATATTATAGATTTATCTGCATTTCTCTTGCTTGTCTGTCACAGACAACAAATGTTGCTTTTATACCTTCATTCTTCGTGATTGAGTTCAATGGCAAAATGCTTTGGGCTTTCGTGCCAGTGTAATGTTTGCCCAGCCCTGTTTGTGGAGACTGCATGCGTTAATGAGTAATACATCTAACAGGTCACCAGCTACTTATCCCCATTTCAATGCAACTTAGCAGGGACACACACACACACACACACACACACACACACACACACAGACACACTCCCACCAGTTTCCTTATTTGTTTTTTTTCTTGCCCACTTCCTTCTTAGCCTTAAGCACAAACAGCCTGACTTCTCCCATGAATGAGCCTCAGTTTGTGGAAACTATTTGTGCAATTTTCAGTTTTATCCTAAAGGCTGTTACTTTTAATTGAATGCAAACCCCCCCCAAACAATAAATACGATAACCACAGAAAATATAATAGAAGTAAAATTGTAGTTTTCAAAAGATTCATATAGAAATTGAACCCTTTTTGTAAAGTATCTTTGGACAGAGACTAGCTTTGTTTAGCTGCTGAGCACACTATCTCTGGTCATTGCTCCAGATTCACTGACAAGATGAGAAAGTGGTGACAAACAACTAAATGTTTTTTTCTAAGACGCTAAATAAATTAACCTCTGTGAGGAGCACTATGAATACCTACAATCCACATTACAGTGTGAATCAGCTTGGTTTCCCCTTTGCCTCTATCTCTTTCTCTCTCTGTCTTTCTCACACACACACACACACACACACAGAAAAACTCACTCGTCATTCAAATATCACTGCATATTTTGAATAGTCAAAGCAGCACAGGATGAAACAGTGAGATATATTCAAAGCTATTCACATTGTGTATGACTACAGCATTCAAACTACGTTTTTTAAATTACCGCATTAAGACAAATATTGTTTCAGTTGATGTGAACACGATTACGATCGTGGCCAAGATGAAGCTATTGCTCTTTTGTGGTACCTTCCTGTCATAAATACTGTCTCACAGCCTGGGCATGAGTCCAGAATGCTTTAATATTTGGCATTTGGCATAATATAAACAGTCTAGTGCGGAGGGGTGTACAGACAGTTGGACTGCCAAAGAGCAATGACGATAGGCAGTCATCATGTAGTGGAAGATATTAAACAGTGCCCACCAGAGTTTTGCATCACTTACTGTTAATGCTTACGTTCTATTGGAAGCTTTTCTCCTGTACTGAATACTTGTACTTGGTGTGTGTGAATGGGCTGTTACCTGACGTCAAAACTGAAGCCTTCTCCCACACCGAACAGTCCATTTGACTGTTTTTATATGAATAGCTTGGGTTAAATGCACCAACAGAGACATTAATGAATGCCCCGGTGACACTAGAGTGAAAACAGGAAAATCTATGGTTGCCTGTGGATTGCATTGATTTATTTTGCTAATGGAGAACAATTAAAAATAGTTGTGGTAACCAACTGGTTGCTCAGAGGTTGGCCATGCAAGACCCTCAACCTCTAAGCAACCATCTTTTGATCGTAATACGATTGCACAGGTCGCCTGGTGGGGGGCAGCCTATTTCCAAGCCTATTTGGAAGAGAGTTCCAACAGATTGTTCTGATTCAACTGGATGACAAATATTGCATGATACTAACCCCAGGTTGTTCTGCGGTGCATCCTTCTGAGTGTGAACATTAGATAGAAAGCACTTACGTGGAAAGAGCATAGAAAAAAAGTGCTTGGGTGAATGAGGCAAGTTGTGTAAAGCACTTTGAGTGCTCAGAGTAGAAAAGCACTATGTAAGAACCAGTCCATTTACCATTTAATTGTCAGCTTGAACCAAACTGATAGCAGACTGACTCTGTCTGACTGATAGACCAAAATTGCCCTGAAGATGATAAGTGGTCACAGACCTAGTCCCTGTCTTTGAAGCAACCATTTCAAAGACAAAGACACAGCAAGTTCATGGCGGCCATAGCTTTTATTGTGCCATAGTCTCTAACCATTATTTTCCCCAAAGTGACTGCAGCATAATTTTACGAGTAACTTTAATGGCGGCAACTATTCACTAGCGTTAAACTCAGACACACAGTTCACACAACAAGCTAACTGCAAGTTGTTTGTCAGCTAGCTGCTAAGCTAGGAAGCTTGTCTGCTTATGCGCCACATAAGCAGACAAGCTTCCCTTTGCTAAAATTTGCCAGAAGAACGAGTTAGGTCATGTTACATCTAGCGATGCCGGAATGTGACCAAAAAATGCAAAAAATCAAGTTCAACATCCGCAGGTCATTCAGTTCATGGAGGAAGCTTTATTTTGGTCTGCAGATCAAAAGAGTTCCCATAATCTTAAGTCAAATAATAAGGGATAAATAAACACTCACTGTCAACATGCCTTACTATTGGTACACAGCATGAGTTTGCCATTCAAAGTTCACCAGTCTTGATTGAGTCAATCCACTGGAATAAACGGCCTTTTACCTAGATTTGCAACTTGATATCCACCTATTTAAGACAATAAAACAAAATGAAACGAAATATACAGCATACAATAAACACTTGAATGTGTGCACAAAGTAAACCGTTTAATAACCGTTAAAAACCTTTACATTTTAATGGGTCATCTTCTTCTTCTTCTTTTTGTGACTGGCTCATCCACAGTGTATTTGTGAATGAATGACTGTGAGGATTATCTGCAGGTCAAAAAACAGGGAGGACTAACGCGTGACAGGCCGCATGTGTGTATGTGAGTGTGTGTGTGTCTGACATGTGGCAGTGTAAGCAGAACACAGACGCAGGGATTAAAGACAGGAAACAGCTTGCTGTTGAAACCCTTTCCACATCTGCACAACAACACACACACACACACACACACACACACACGCACACACACACACACACTGTTGGCTGTTTACGTGTCACTCTCTTGTAGTTTGTTTGTAAACGGTGCAATTAATTTGGAAATCTGTATGCAAAAGTTGTAAATTTTCCTACTGCACACAAACAAAGACACACACAACCAGGCACCACTCTCTGTGTTATGTGGCAGAGGTGCATCCGACCTGACACAGGTTGACGTCATTAGTCTGTCATATTTTTTTGTCTGAGAGTGTGACAGAGCAACAAACTGTGGTTACTAAGGCAACGACTGGGTGTGGTAGCAAGTATGACCAGAAATGACAGGTAGAGACGCAAAAATACGTATTTGTACATAGGTCCTCAAATGCATTTATAAAGAAAAGCAAACTACGCTGAACTCACGCTGACCTGTGTCTCCTATGACGTCCTGTTTATTTTCCTAGAAAACAACAAGAAGGCCAGCTGACCATGATACAGGATATAGGAGGAGGGGAGACAGGGGTAGGACGGGAGATTAATAGGGGAGGAACAGGAGGAAGTGGAGTGTCCTTGTTAATGTGACATTGTCACATTTAAGTGACTAGATTTCCTGTGTGTGACTGTGTGTGTTTGTGTATGAGTGCATTGAGTCAACTGCCCAATTGCTTGACAGCCAACATTACCAACACACAAGTGAAAATCTCCCTCCCCGCCTCCCTGGTGGCTCCTTGGTGGCTCAGAATGAAACTCTGGGTTTGAGGTGTTATCACAATCTGCCGCAGTACAGCATCGCTGAATCACTCTATGTACTGTCTGTGGTAAGATTTGACAAGCTATCATTTCCTGTCTGTTTCCTACAGTACTCATGTGTCTCCCTCAGCAGTAAAAATAAGCACCAACAAAGTCACGATGAAATGTAAGGTTTTAGTTGTTTCCACCCTTTTATTCAAACTCTGTGGTGCCCCATGAGATTTAAATAATAAAGCCGTTAACTGTTAAAACTAATGTTGCTTTTTAACTGTTTTTTGTTTTTTTTTGTTTTTTGTTTTTGTTTTTTTTTGCTATAGTCTGCAGTGTGGGAAGATTTCTTTTCACCTACGCTTCTTCAAAATGAATTCAAGACATGCAGATTTGAAAATTTGGTTGTATTATGCAATCATGTCAAAGTTTGGTTTAGTTCCAGTTAGTTTCCACTGTGGGTTTGTTTGGAACAATTATCACATTACAGACACAACATATAATCTGTAGCCAGTCACAAAAATACATATACATCAATGGATCCTAGAACATGTTGGGTTAAAAGATTTAACAACACTGACAAACACATGATTTTTAATAAACATGTTTCTCAGCAACTCTGTACTACACTGTAAGAAATTGTTAACTGTTACGAACTAACTACTTCTGTCAACTTTTCTATTTCAGCTAATTTAGTGACTCATATATGGTATATTTTTACATTAAAACCTTGGATAGTGCAACTCAAGAT
The DNA here is from genome assembly GCF_057381915.1 of Diplotaxodon limnothrissa. NCBI lineage: Eukaryota > Metazoa > Chordata > Actinopteri > Cichliformes > Cichlidae > Diplotaxodon > Diplotaxodon limnothrissa. The sequence continues at coordinate 41,002,379 of NC_140602.1, read as the reverse complement.
CAGAAAAAAGCAGTGAGAATTGGACTGGCTGCTAAAGACGACCAATTTAAATTCACGGAACGATAAAAATACTAAGTAGATGGAGGCGAGAGCAGTGCAATCATGACTCTGATGCATGCGTTTTATTTTTAATTCTATGAGTCAACGTTTCAGCAAATACTGCCCCGGAAAAACCCACAGTAGTGTATAGGGCATATTCACCTACAACTTGAATCACCACATAGGAAAAAACAAAAATCTAAACAGAGGTCATTAACAGCCAGACTTTTCAGTTCATATTGATGTTTATGCTCGGATAAATGAAAAACATAAAGGAAAAGATTTATTCCAATTAGTCAGTGATTTGCCCATACTGCATGACTACTATTATTGTTTGCACTGAAGCACCGCAGCAAATTCCTAATGTTGTAAACCTCAACATCTGGCAATAAACCCATTCTGATTCTGATTCTGATTCTAAATATAGACGATGGAGAAACTAACAACCAACACCACACTATCCAGTGGCCCTACCGATGAGGGCACTGCTGTTCTGAAAATGACTAATCACATTAGGATAGAAATGTTTATCTGCAACAATACAACTTTGTATGGAATCATGTGGGTCTAAATCACGACACCAAATGACTCCACGGCACAGCAGAGCCACTCATTCCTCACTGTAAGTCAAGGATTAAGATTTTTGTTTCATTTAACCCCATGATTATCATTTGGTATTTTACTGCTCAAACTTAGCAGCTTTTTAATTTAAATAACACGAACTTTTTCATGCTCTTTTGCCTAAGTTTGTTGTAACAACTGGCTAGTATAGTTACTGTTACCTTCCTATTCCATTTTCTCTGACCTCCGCAACACTTTTTTATTTTGCTCAAAGATTTATTCAAAACTTTTTTCCACACCTTAGCACTTTCACACACATTCACACTCCAATGAAAGAGAGCTGCTCATTGGATTCTTTCTTTTTTTTAGACAACTCTCTGTAAACGTAAAGATGGTTGTGCAGTGAAATCCCAGTAGATCAGCATTTTCTGACATACTCAACAACCAACAACAATACAAATGTGTATTCCCTTTCATGTGATTGGCTGATTAGATATTTGTCTTAATGAACAGTTGAACAAGTACACTTAATAAAGTCTGTGAGTGTATGTATCATAAAACCATGAGGGTAAACAAAGGCATAATTGATCTGAGTAAGTTAACCTCCATTAAGCTGTGTCATGTTCCTCATCACATGGGAAATTGTTAACACTATAACACATGTGCTTTTGTGTTTTTTCTTCAAATTTCTCTTTATGAGCAGGACCTGAAAACTTTGAAGTTTTAGTGACAAGCTTTTCTTAAAAGTTGCTGAACTTCCCGAGTCACCTGTAATGGTCAAACTGCTCTCTGCTGTAACAGGTTAGTGCAACTTCACATGGTTCTCATTCTGCTTAATCTAATCTGACGTATCCTTTTTTAGGATTAACTTCCAAGCAGGCCACAAAATAGCATTATATTTCAGAAGTGAGGGTCGAGTCACATTTACTGGACCTCTCCGCTGACCTTATTGTGTTGTGGCTGATATGACATGATATTTTGCTCTTTAAAAGCACACTCCATTATCCACTTTGACTTTGCCATGGATACCAATTGTATGTTTTCGCTGCAAGCCATTTTGCCTGTGCCCTTTGCTTTAACGTGTTGTCTATAAATACCTACCCCTTGGTAAGGGCAACTTTTGAACAATATTTATCGTGTTTTGCTGTGAGAATGTGAGGACCTTACGTAATTGGACCAGAGATTGGACCAAATTCAGGGAACCAAAGATAGTTAAAGGGATTTTCTTTAAAAAAAAAAAAAAAAAAAAAAAGATGACAGCATTGCTTGTTTCAGATACGTCCTACTAATCAGTGCCCACTCTCACCGCAGGGGAAATGCTTCCATACTGAAAATGTTTCCCATGAATTAAGCCTTGAGCAGCGTCACACAAATGCCTCAGGATTGTGCTTTAAAGGAACTGAAACTTGTGGTTGCCAGAAAACACTTGATAATATTTTAGGCCACTTCTCTCATTTGCTGTCTCCGGCTGGGAATTCTTCCCATCTGTGCTGCTCTTGAAATTCACCTTGTTTATCATATTCAGCAAAGACACTATTGTGGGTAGTTTACTTAATTATATCTTTAACTCTTGAAACCATTGAAACCCCAAGAGGGAAATACACTGAAGGTTTTGTTGGAAGTCAGTCCTACATCCACACAGAGGCCATCCTTCAGTCTCTAAAAATATATATTTTTGTGCAAGTATTTTCCCAGTGTTGAAACGGCTGTTATCCTTTCTAATTATCCAAAGACAAACATCTCCTCCTAAGCTCCCAATGGGATACATTTCCAAGGAAAAACAGGATGGGGAACACAGGGATGACACAATTAAAATAAGTCTAAATGTGTCTTATTCTGTCCAAAGACAGTTCTTACATAATAAAAACACAAATATTACATTTCACCACATGTGCTCAGATTGGACATTTTTAGATGGGCTAAACTAAAATCGAACTAAAAACTTGAAGAATTACTCTATGAGAGTTTGTTGTTTTTGATCTTCTGTATTTATCCCCTTTGTCGTGGTGGTGTTAAGTACTATTTTTGTTTGCTTCATTTTTTCTTAGCTTTTTTAATCTATAAAGTAAGTATGTCCACTTTCAGTCCTCTGATTATTATTACAGTGTATTTCTGCACTATAATGGCATATTTCTATATGTCATATAATGGTAAATTGTACTGTTCGTTTCTTGTGACCTTGCTTTGCTGCTTGTGGTCAATAGTGTGGTTAGACTCACTGCATTAGTCTAAAAACAAAATGTTGAAACAAGGAAACTGACCCTCCAAAAGTTGATTCTGTTCATCTGGACGTAGCGTTTTGTGGGAGAAACGTTTCGTCACGGAAACTGACATATTATTATCAATTTCCTAATAATATTGTATCAGTTCTGTGTTCCTGTTGACAACGCACTTCTTTAGGCAGTTAAATCACTGTACTTAACAGGGACATTGTGTTCATTCACATTACTTTAGTCTGCATGAACACATTTGCATGCCGATATTTTCACCTACTATGTGAAATACAATAGAGGCTCTTTCCAAAAAGAAAGAGTGCTGTCATTGGTCAGCTGTCTTTAGCACTAGGAGTGCAACTAAAGAAGATTTAGACGCCTACATGCTTAAGTTTTACATAATTTGCAATGCTTTCATCTTATGGATATGAACTTACTTATTAAACTGTGAAAACACTCAATTATCAACACAGCTCCAGTTCGATCTCTTCACATATTTATGTATATTGTTACAAACCCCCATTTTCTCACTTTTTTCATTATCAGTTGTGGACATCAGCTTAAAAATTTAAATTAACACTAACATAAACAGAATATTTGTAGGACGAACGCCAAGGTGTGAGGAAAAAAATGTGTATTCCCTATTCGTTTAGTAAGCGGTTGCTGGTAGTTTCTAAAATTGAAATTGGTTGCGAGATATTTGTGGTCTTGCAGGGTCTTTCTGTGTGGAGTGCATGTCCTCCCCGTGTTTGCGTGGGTTCTCCCCGGGTACTCCGGCTTCCTCCCACAGTCCAAAGACATGCACTTTGTGGGGATAGGTTAATTGAAAAATCTAAATTGTCCATAGGTGTGAATGCGGGAGTGAATGTGAGTGCGACTGGTTGTCTGTCCTGTGTGTTGGCCCTGCGACAGACTGGTGACCTGTCCAGGGCGTACCCCGCCTCTCGCCCTATGACAGCAGGGATAGGCTCCTGCGACCCTGAAAAGGATAAGCGGAAGCGAATGGATGGATATTTGTGGTCTTACACTGAAACCCTCCTAATTTCTTTGATTACTAGCAGAATATCGCAGTTGCCTGTTGCATGGAAGATGTCAAATTTTCTCTTAACCCTTACCAACTGTTCACTAAGCAGTACTGAAACAGTCAAAACTGCAACACAAACTGGAAACTGAGACAAATTCCCATCAAAGTAAAAGCTGTGCTTTCTGAAAGCTGTTGGCTGCAGCAGTAAGGCACAACTTCTACTTTGAAGATGAACATTCTTCATTTCTGGTTTCTGTTCTAACCCTTTTTTCAAGTTAGTTAGTAGCTGGCAAGTGTTTGCAAGACAAGTTAGCATTTTCAGTGGACACTGTTACTTTCCCCTATAAAAGGTCCAGGTGATGAGGGAAAGTAACAAACGGTGTCCAGGTTGAAAAAAGGAGACAGGGAGGCAAAATGGTTAGATTTAAAAAAAAAAAAGAAAAGAAAAGGATTTTATAAATGTTTCTATTACTAACTAAACGAAATGAGACGGAAAAGCCGCTAACACATTTTAAAGAAAGAAAACAACAAAGCTCAGATGTTGGTCAATAAAATGAAAAAAGGGGTTAGTACCAAAACACACTCCTCTCCACAGAGTCAGAGCAATCAACCACCATACACACAGCTAACTAGCTGCAACCCAACAAGGCTCTCTGGCAGTAAAGCTCACCTTTCTGTGGCCTTAAGTATTCTTAACTGCTGATGGGAGTCAGCTGTACAAAAAAATGTGGCAAAAAGGCAGGAGAGATGTCCATTTTTTTAAAACCTGTATCGCTTAACATCCATCAGGTCACTGGCAAAATGCTTTGATTAAACCCCGCACCCTTTTTCAGCCTCACAATTTACGTGTCACTTACACTACAGTGAGCTAAGCTGGCACTCTATAGTTTCCCCCTTTTAAAGAATTTACACTTTTTGCAATACCTAAATAGAACAACTTTTTGTGCAAACATTTTAATGCTAAAATGTACGAGACTTCATTTTAAATGTAACATTTTGTAATTTCTTACAATTTGCCTTTTCAGTATGCAGCTATAACAAAACCCAAGCCTGTCATGTGAGGCTGTATGCAGGAAGGAGTGGTGGTAAGGAGGACTCAATGTGCAGACGCTCGGAGGCAGAAAGTAAAGTCAAACTTAGATTTATTGCTAGATGGCAAATAGAGAACTGGTAAGAGCGAGCGGGCGGGCAGGCGGGCACAGCATGAAATGAGGGTAGATCACAACACAGACCAAAGAAAACACAGGGTTTAAATCCACAGAGGGAGCAATCGTGGAATGAGAGACAGGAGGGAAACACAGCTGGGGCAAATCAGGGCTAACGAGACAAAGGAAGCAAAACCAGACGCATTAACATGAGATACGGACTTTCAAAGTAAAACAGGAACCACAGACTGAACTCACAGACACAGACTCACAAGCAGGCACTGCAACAGAGGGAAGAGAGACGTGGGACCGGGGCAGGCACAGACACTGACTGGACACAGAATAGGGGGAGTATGGAAACCAAAACGTAAGAACTGCATAATCACACACCAAGAAGAACTGGGGAAAACAGAAATGCAAAACAGAAACCAAAACCATCGCAATAATAAACTAAGATCAGAACACAAATAAAGGTACAAAACTGAACGCTGAACGGAATGCTGTTGTTATTTGACACTATATAAATAATATTTAATTTACTTTAAATTTAGCAAGAGAAACTGCTCTGGCAATTACAAAAAGGTCAGACTATAATGCAGCTTCTCATTCTTTTTGTGAGGCATACCAAAGTACCTGTATGTTACATAGTGATGTGAATAAGTCACAGAAATAAAAGCTGGACTTCAAATGAGGTGGGTATTGGATAACTGGATACTGGGTTTTGCAACTACAGAATTTTTATCACGTGCAAAATAAACAGAAGTGAAAGTTGGACTCTTAGTGTCAGTGTCCTGACATTTTAATCTGAACTGTGTGAGCATGGTTAAAGCTGTAAAACAAACAAGCCTGGTATTGCTGTCTCTGTAACTCAGCGTGTTAGCAGGCGACTTTCCTAATGGCTAAGGATAAACATGCTTTTCAGAGGTGTAACTCCAAGGAAAACTGCACTGCACTGAGGGTAAAAAAACAGCAGTATTTGTGGATGCTGTTTCCTTGTTTCTTTTTACTCCTTGTCTGCTCAATTGCGTGCACACTGAGGGGAATGGGGCATGATCTGTTTTTTAAATATGAATATATATATCTCATATATATATATATATATATATATATATATCACTGTCTGAGCAAAAACATGGCTCTTTTCCTGGACAAATATCTTATTTTATGTAAAATGTTAACTCTAACTAACAACACAAAGGAACATATTTACCGTTAAACATGCATATCATTACCAAAATCCCAAACTTAAGCAAAAATTTCATTTTAGTAGCAATACTTAAGAGATTTTATATTCTTAGTAGACTCCCGTACACTTTCTCTGGCATCACAGATTCATGTTTTAGTGACAGTTTTAAAAGGTGGATCATTATAAATGATTATATAAGTATCTGCAACACCACATTGGAACATTTTGCCCTTTGCAACACTGTATAGCTCCTGGATGTTTTTAACAGTCCCCTCCAATTCCGCCTCCTCCTCTTTTTTCTTCTCGAGCGGACGTCACCAGAGACATAACTATTACCCCGGCAGCTAAAAACAGGTCAAGTGTTGCTCCGTGATGTTGGCTGCAGTCCCAAGGAGAGGAAAAGGTGGTGAGATGGAGGGCAGCGATATGGGAGCAGTAGAAAGTGTTTAAAAGACAGAGTGAGTACATGTCACAGAGAGAGCGAGGGGGGAGTCTAGAGAGCGATGCTTTTACTCAACTGTGTTCCCGGCCTGCAACTCCCCTGTTTCCTCTCTGGCTCTCCCACTCTCCCTCTCACATTACGACCGGAACATCATGGAACGACACTTTGATTTTGAAATCATAATGACAGTCACAACAGGATAGTGAGTCTTAAAATAGTCTCCATGCACAGTAGCCTACGATTTTCAAGGTCAAGGTATTGCCTATGCAAAGACTAAAAGCAGCAGGGCAGATTGGTTTAATTAATTCCTATCCACACATCAGAGTGATCATTTCAGTTCAATTTTGTTGATGCCAGAGGTCACAGGAGGATGGCCAGATTGATTCGTGCTGATAGGAAGGCAACAATAGCCCAAATACCCACTTGTTCCAACCAATGTATGCTGAATGCACAACACATGGGACCTTAAAGCAGATGGGCTACAGCGGCAGAAGACCACACTGTGTGTCACTCCTGTCAGCTAAGAACTGGAAATTGAGGCTACAGTTCACACTGGCTCACCAAAACTGGGCAACAGATGACTGGAACAATGTTGCCTGGTCTGATAAGTCTTGATTTCTGATGCAATATTCAGATGGTATGGTTCAAATCTGCCATAATATACATGAAAGCATGGACCTATCCTGCATTGTATTAATGGTTCAGGCTGCTGGTAGTCATGTAGTGGGATGTGGGGGATGTTTTCTTGGAACATTTTGGCCCCTTAGTACCAAATGAGCATTGTTTAAGCACCACAGCCTGCTTCCAACAGGATAAGACATCATGTCACAAAGCTCAAATCATCTCAGACTGGTTTCTTGAATATGACAATGAGTTCACTGTACTCCTCCGCAGTCACCAGATGTCAGTTTTATAGAGCACCTTTGGGATGGGGAGGTGTGAGGAGATTCGCATCATGGATGTGCAGCTGACAAATCTGCAGCAGCTGTGTGATATTGTCATTTCAGTATAGACAACAATCTCAGAGGAAGGCTGCAAACCACCTTATGGAATCTGGGCCACTAAGAATTAAGGCTAAAAGGGCATTTAAACCAGTCACAGGAAGATATACTTAATGAAGTGGCCAGTGGGCTTATTTGTAGTACACAGACATTGCAGACCTTTGGCTTTCTAGCTTTTTAGTTTGTTGAAGAATTTGAAGAAATACGACTACATGCTTTCCAAATCTCTTCACACAAGTTGGACTGGAATGATGGCAGGGTCACGTCAAGAGTAGGGCCTGGCCTTGGATAAGCCCCTCCACCAATGCCAATAAACTAGAATACTGTTAACCTTACAATGCGCAACTCTACTGGTCGAGAGCATGGGTAGGACCAGTGGTGAGTGTCACTGACTAAATTTGTTTGAGTAAAAGTACTAAAGTAGAGATTTAATATAGCTTATTTAAATATATCTATTTTATGCTTACTCCTAATTCTACTACACATTTGAAAGCAAATGTTATACTTTGTACTCTGTACCATTCATTTGAAAGCTTTAGGCACTTATTGTTTTGCAGATTTTAAAATATAATTCTGCTTTGGTTCTGTATTAGTATAAAGATACCCAGCAGTCTATAAGAAATTACAATCTCCAGCAGTTACCTTAGAGTGAGTACATTTACTTTAGATACTAATAATATTTAATAAATAATATAATCACATTCAGCACGGTGGCACGGTGGTTAGCACTGTTGCCGCACAGCAAGAAGGTCCTGAGTTCAATTCCAACATCAGGCCGGGGTCTTTCTGTGTGGAGTTTGCATGTTCTCCCCGTGTTTGCGTGGGTTCCCTCCGGGTACTCAGGCTTCCTCCCACCGTCCAAAGACATGCAGCTTGTGGGGATAGGTTAATTGGATAATCCAAATTGTCACTAGGTGTGAATGTGAGTGTGAATGGTTGTCTGTCCCTGTGTGTTGGCCCTGCGACAGACTGGCGACCTGTCCAGGGTGTACCCCGCCTTTCGCCCTATGACAGCTGGGATAGGCTCCAGCGCCCCCCGCGACCCTGAAAAGGATAAGCGGAAGCGGATGGATGGATAATCACATTCTGAATAAAGTTGGGGGGCTATGCCACAGGGCAGTTAGTAGGTCTGGGCCTGAATTCTTCTGAACGTCGAATCATCAGCAGAGCTCCTTTTTCATTTCATAAACATAACATATTAACTTGTGGACACGCCATTTAGAGTCAGGAAAAGGTGAGTCAATACCATGGAACTTGGCTTTTTGACATATTTGCACATGTATTTGCATATTTGCAAATCCATGACCCCTTGGAGGCAGTATGTGCAGATATAGGGGATGCACTGATGACAAACTGATCACACGAAAGTTCACTTTTCATAATCATTTTCATAAATACAACAAAACTGCATTCCCAAACAAAGCTGGTTTTGTGCTTTTGTTGACGGAGTGAAAAAGTCTGGCCGCAGTTACAGTAGACGGCTTTTCAGAGGAACCTTAAACCATCTGTGAATTGGTCGGGGTTTGGAGTTGCTTCGCTGCCTCAGGCACAACGCAGCTTGCAGTTATTGATCAACAATGAGTTGTACATCATGTGAAAGATTACTTGAAGATAAGGTGAGGACATCTGCCTGACAGTGAACCTGAATCAGAAGTGGACCTTTTGGCTCATATTCCTTCTTGAAAATTAGCAGAGAGTTACGTCCCGGTCAAAGCTTACATCTGAATCCCACTGACACTTTATGGAGTGATTTGAAACAGACATAAAAGACAAAAAAGCCCTCAAAACATCATTGAAATGAAGGAATTTTGCATGGGAGCAAATCAGAGACTGGTTGAATATTCCATCTGTAAATATTGAGTATACATATCAAGAAATGTCCAAATATGTCAAAAAAGCAAAAAGGTTTTCTACTGGACGTGCTAACTTTTTCTGCGTAGCTTGAACTAGTTAGATTACTTCTACACATGTTCAGCATAAAAGCTAAATATGAGCTTTTCCTCTTAATTAAAGAAAACATAATATAGGCACAATTTTAAATTCATACAGCTAAATCCTCTCATGAAGGCTTTCATTCTTTGAGCAACCTGAAACTACCACCTCAGTTTCTATCAGACACAGACTGGGATATTATATGAACAATTTTCTGTAATAAATGATGATCTACTTGTATCTGCTCCTGAGGCCTCCCAGGGTGAATTCGAGCGGCAGTGCAAGGTTTAGCAGCAAAGGGAAGATAAATGAGACAATTAAACAGGGCTCGATGGCACCTCTGTGACTAAAGGCTTTTCCTTCCTGCCTGCTTAAGTACAGACAAACAATAGTAAGCAGCAAAGGACAGTGTGTCCAACACTGACGGGCACACACTTAGGTGTTTATGTGCATGAGAGTGTGACTTCTCAGGTTTGCTGTAGGAATTCAGTCAGCAAACAGGCAAAGACCTGTAGACACCTAACAACACTGTGGCTGTACTGAAACATATCATCAGTAATGTATCAATTGATAATTTCTTACACATAGTATTACTGTGACAGAGCTCAGTCTTATCATTTTGTACTGAAGAACATTTGTTATTTTTGAATTCATCCAGAAGTTTGTTTTCAGTCTTTTCAAATATTATAAATAAAGCACCGAGAAATTCTATACTGAACTGCTTCAAGGACTGCCTGGTCCTTGATGGTGCTGTTTTTTAAAAACCCTCACAGAAGTAAACTGTTTTCAAAGCTTTGCAGCTAAGCGGCAACCGGAGAGCAAACAAAGTCAATGTTTTTTTCTCAATTTTTAGCAATTAAAGTCCTTACTAATGGCACTGCATCTGACAGGCTAGTAAATATGTTAGTTTACCTATGAATGTGCAGCCTAGAATGTACTCTATCAACCGCTATCAGCTTCAGAGTGATGCTGCCACTTGATCACGTCTTCACTGCACAGAAAGCCAATTTACGACCCTGACTTTTTCTCTATAGATCCACACTGTTGTTGCAGTGTGTAGTTTGGCATTTTCTTGGTCCAATAAGCAATGCATTACCTGAAAAATACGCTGAACCATTTTTGGCACCTCCACAGACGTTCTTGTTATCTGTGGCATGTGCACTGATCCATCCCCGCACCTCTCAGATGTTGAGTTTTGAACTGTCATAGCTGAAAATGGGTGCTTTTGGATAATCTTTATGTATGTATTATCTTTGCAAGTGGCAACTTTTGCAAAAAAGCAAAAAACTTGTTCAGCCTTCTTCTACTCGAACTTTAGCATTTAGCTAACTCGGGCCTGTACAGCCTGAGATGTGAGATGTGTTTTTTGCAGTTTCTCTGAGTGTTGCATTGCCTGACCTTGGGGTGAATCTGCTGGGATGTCCACTCCTGGGAAGACTGGAAACTGTCGACGTAGAATGATGGACTTAAAAATGTATGGAAAAGGCTTAATAACCCTTCCCAGATTGATGGGCAGCAACAGTTTTTTCTCTGAGATCAATTATTTCTGAGATCATTGCTGATGTCTTTCCTTCTTGGCATTGTGCTATCAAATACCTGAATTCTCCATGTCTTTCATAGAGGTGCTGATGCTCAATTAATCACTTGCACTTGATTAGAGTCCTATGAAAGCAGTAAGGGGCTAATTCGTTTTTTCACACACTGCTTCTGTTTTTGGTTTCTGTTATTGAAATAATGACACTGGTAATGTGTCATGTGTTGTTAATTTTAGAACCTGCTAACGACCAGCTGATCTTTATTATGTCCTGTTACATAAAATCTTGGGATTGAAAGAGGGTATACTTTCTTTGTTACCATGTACTCAGTTGCAAGATGTTTCAACAAACCTTTTTTTTAAATATTAAATGGCCTTCGAGCCTTTTAGTTTCTCTGTGCCAGCTTTAGTGAAATATTTTTGCAGCACCATATTCAAAATAAGAAAGAAAACTCTTAGTTTTGACATTGCTTATATTGCATTTCAATAAAATACTGAGTTTAAATGGTTCGCATATTTTCACATTCTCTTTAATTTCACACATCGGGTCAAATCTTATCATCTGACCATTTTATAATACATAACATGTCAGAGACAATGGAAACACTCTGTCTTTGGACAACAATAAGCCCTTAGTTTTAACTCTACAATCTGTGGATGTGATCTATCTGTTAGGACCTCCTTCACTCCAGTGTGCATGACAAACAGTGTACATTGTACTGCAAGATCCTTTCTACATAATGAACACTAGAGCTTTCACCTACTTCTGGATGAACTGAATGAACTTATCATTATCTAGCACATTCCTGAAAGTCACTCAATGCTGAATTCACAAAAACAGCTTAGAAGATCATTGTTTAAACTAGACCTAATTTTTAAATCACGTTTTAAAATATGATTATGTGGGCAACAAGACAGAGTGGTATGCAATAAAACTGCAGATATCTCAATAAGGCAAGTTAAAGGGTACACAAAGGTTGAATGACGAGAGAATTTCACCAATTTATTTTTCAGGCTATGAACTTTTATTTCTGTACAGACGGAAACATCAAGAAAATGACAAGTCTCTCTAAGTATATTTTCTACCATAATGACGTAAATTTAAAATAAGCCAGTGAAAGAATCTTTAGACTAACTGAGCATACTCTGAAAAATAAACTGCTGGACTTAAACAGGGAGCATTTTACCCAGCGCACTTGAACACTTTAGTCTGCCAGTATCTCGACGGTGTTTTAAACTAGAAGCAGAAAGTGGACGGTTAAATGACGAGGAAAAAAAAGCTCCAATAAATAAAACAGAGCCATATGTCCTTATGCATAAGAGGATACACTCTAAGTCGCTTTTGCCTGTCATAAACTGCGAGTAGGAGCGTCAGCTAATGGACAAGTGCAGGCAGAAGAGTGAGTCATACCAGTCTGCTCACAAGAACCTCATTTTCTGCCAGATCCTGTGTGATGTATGTCTGCAAGTGTGCGCGTTAGAGAGAAACAGTGAAAAACACGGAGACGAGCAACATGCATGGCGGCAGCTTAGCCGAGTGCGTGCGAGAGAGAGAGAGAGGAGTGCAGCAAAGAGAACAGTAGGTTTGTTGAGCAGCTCCCACAGGACAAGAACATCTTTCCGAGACGTGCTTTTAGCTGATTATGCAGACAGCGCAGCTTACATTCCACATGTTAGACAGCTTAGGTGTTACTTCACTGACAAATCTTTATTGGAACAAAACAAAACAAAAAAACAGAAAAAAGAGTGCTCTTGCAGCACCTCCAACACTTCATAAATTACAGCATTAATAACTTGTTTTTAAATTGGGACATTTTAACTGTATGTGTTTTTAATACACTTCAAAATGCTTTTAAAAATACTGGCCTGTAAACAGTCTTTTCCCTGTCACCATTTTTTGCTTGACGACCTCTTAGAACCATCCTGTGGAAAATCACTGCACAGTAAAACCTAAAATCTTGAGGTCAGAAAAATAAATACTAATATTTACTAATATAATGCATAAAAATACTACAAGAATTAAATTTTAAAGTTTTTTTCAGCCAATAAGATAACATTCAGATATTCAGAACATTGCATGAATCCTCTGTCAAACCTTACGATAACATAAAAACACTACTAAAGGCAAAATGCAAGTAACAACAAGGTATCTAAGTGATACAGCACAAGATGATGCATGTATACTTCAGCTGCACATTAATAAATATGACATTAAACTGATTCTTATAAATGTAGGAGGCACAGAATCGTTTCCATTTATGACTCAAATCATTCATGGTGCTTAAAATTCAGACGCGTGCTCTGAATTGCCTTCTGGCGTCATTTACATGGAATTCAGATGGCGTGCCAAGTGAACGCTTTCAAAAATAACCAGGTTAGTGTGTGTATGTGTGCGCGTGTGAGACTTGCATACTAAAAGGAGGCAAGTCGGTATGACGAACTGTTGCTAAGCACTGTTGGTTGCTAGGTGGTGGTGGTGGGGGAGACAGGTTTGCAGTCAGTGATGGAATCTGAGGGTTTACCTCGATTTTCATCCGTGCACGTGTCCCCCCTGGATGGATTTTTATTTTTTGGAGCTTTTTCACATTCTGCTCTCATATATACAAACACATAAATGAGCACAAGGGAATTTTAAGCAAGAGGCAATGTTCATATAAAGATTTTCTCGTCAAAAATCTGGTCAATGTTTTTAAAATGTTGCATATTACTCATTAAAAAAGGCAGAACACAAACATCCGTTTGGCAGTTTCAGAGTCAACAACTGAAGAATGACTCATTTATCTCGTCTCCCATTGCAGTCATCAAGGAAAGCTGCAGAATATCTGGCAGAGGAACAGACAGAGGGAAAACCAGCACTCTCTCCGGCTTTCCCCGGGATGATTACTGTATTATATACAGCGGGGGAAAGCCTCACAGTTTGCTGGCTTCCCTCGGCGTGTCTTAAGATATTCTCCAGCGTTTTCTGCACAGGCATGTGTGACTTTTAGTAGAGTTTTTAGGTGCATCATGGAGCATACTGTGCATCCCTAGCTGGTGTCACTTCTGCCAGATAGGGTGTGATCCCGCTGGGTAAAGGTGACGGTGGGGGGGTTGGCAGGGCGAGACACGGGCAGCCATTTGTACTCGAGGTTCTGCACTGGAGGGTCCAAACACCAGTCAAAGTTGTTTAACAGGTACACGCACGCTTCCTGGCAGCGAAACACAAAAATACTGTTTTCTGGTTGTGCTTGCTCCATTTTACATAAACGAAACTTATGTAGAGTGAAGAGCTACATGGGTGTAAGTGACAATTTTCTATTTTAAAGCCGAGCGAAAACAAAATGTTAAAACTGAAGGCACTTGGCAGACCTAGAGCATCCACCAACGCTGAATAAGTCTCCAACTTGCAAAGCTACAGCCTCCACATCACTTCAAGCCTGTTTTTGTGTGTTCCTTTCCAGGTTTGAAAATAGCAATGCAACAACTTTTACCAGGCAAGCTGTAATGGAACATTTGGTCCTTTAGACCTGGAATCAACAATGCTTACATTCAGACACAAAATCGTACAGTTAGAAACACATTTTCCTTTGAGCAACACAGAAATTTGCATAATTTGAGGAGAAGACCTTTATTTCATTCCATATCATTTCTCTCAGTGTCACTCCTTTGTATTCCCTTCTCTTTCACTCATTCAATATATTGTTCTAGTCATCATTCTGTTTTATATATAACTATTATTCCATTCTATTACTCTATTTTAATATTTTCCAAATAACTCTATTCTATTTTGTTTAATTACTTTTTGTGCTATTTGTATTATTTTCTATTTTACTGTATTTCAATTTTCACTTCTGTTCAGTTCGTCTAGATTCTTTGCTTTCCCTCCAATACCCCATCATTCTATTGTATTATATTTGTTGTATTTATTCTATTCTATTTCATTACTTTCTATTTTATTATGTTTTTTCTACTGTGTTTCATAGCATTTCACATAATTCTATTCTCTTGTATTCAATTCTATTACTTTTTTCATGTAATTATATATATTCCTATTTTAATCTATTTTCTTCTATTCCACATAATTCTACATTCTATTCTATTATTGCCAGTCTATTATTCTATATTATCCTATATTATGAAGCATTACTTTCCATTCTCGATTCTATTTCATTTTCCCCATACATATACTATTTTATTTTAGTGAGAGCACTGAGAGCTCAGAACTGGTGATGTCATAGACAACACTCCTTACCGGCTTATCCTCAGCCATGGACCTGTCTAACCAACACATATTTCCCCTGCGTCTCTCCACTTTATGAATGAAGATTTTCCTTGTGAGGGGGAGGATGAATGAACGGGGAAGGATCAAGGGAGTAACGGAGAGGAGAGGAGAGGGAATGAAGGGAGAATTATGAGAGGGGGGTGGGTAGCGAGGACGACAGGGGGAAGGATGAAGTGAGGCGATGAGTCACATCTCTGACCTAGATCCCTGCAGTCTACTTTTTACTCTGGTCATGCCCTCATCCTTCTGTGTGTCTGTGTGTGTGTGTGTGTGTGTATGTCTGTGTGTGTGTGTGTGCAAATGGTCACCCTGCTGAAAGCCAAGCAGATGTACTTTAATCTGCCAGTCTGATCTTTTCTGTAATTAAGCACGGTAAGAGACGTAATCAAACACATGCATCATTAAAGCAAAGCAGATAGCTCTGTTATAAATTTATCATAATTAACTATTTAAAGACAGGATTAACAACTTAAAAACTGAGATAAGGGAAGATTCTGTTTGAGCAGCAAAATAAAAGCAGTAAAAATATAGTGTACATTTGTGTTGTGAAGCAGCATCAAACACTGATTCAGTCCTCTCTAAACTAAGAGGCAACGCTGCTGATGGATGCCAGTCTGTATCATTTAATTTAGAATGTACTTAAAAATATCCAGTAAAGTCAAATAAAAGAAATTTTATTAAAACTGTACACATCAAAAGTAGAATAATTTTTATAAATGTAAATTAAATATATAAAAGTGTAAATAGTAAAACAGGAAGAGAACACCTGTGCGATCTATTCCGAGCTCTACATCTATACAGCTTTAATAAACTACATCATTTCTTAAGCATCTGCATTTAACACTTTTTCATTTTTTTAAGTATCAGAGAGGTGGTAATTCTACTTTGTGTATTCACTACTGTGGCCAAATATATCGATATCTCCAGAGACAGAGACAAATCATGACAATCGTAAATAATCCAAAACAAGCAACTGATTATCTATGATGAGTAATCCAATTTGAAACAATAACTGTCCTGCTGAAGAGGGACAATAGCCGAACGAGGAGAGACATTAAACTGCTTTGAACTACACCTGAGCTCCACTCAATCACACCCAACATTTTCAGTGACTCATAAGTGTGAGTGCAGGGTTGAGTCATCCCTCACTGTTGCATTTTAGATAGCGTGCATTAACACCCCCATGTATCTTGCTGTTTTTACTGTTAAATAATCTGAGAACAAAAACATATAAATGATGTCTTAGTGCAGTGGTTCCCAATCTTTTTTTGCTGGGCCCCCCTTTGTTTTACAAGAAAAATGTTTGCACATCCTCCAACCACACACACCCATATTTTGCTCCATTGCGGGTTTTTTTTCACACCTCAAACATTTAGTAAACAATTAAACAAATACAAGTAATCTGCAATAAATTACAGGTAGTAATAAAATAAACTACTAACTCTTTTAGGCTACGTCCGGACCTACACGGGTATTTTTGAAAATCACCGAAAATGGAGATTTTTTAAAACTCATTTTTTTGCTTTTACGTGTGGACGAGGAATACAGAGTTCGTCACGCAACATCAAAGGTATGTGCCTTTTTTCACGTCACGCTGTGCGCCCCGTTTACATGAGATGAATTGCAGAATGGCAGATAGAGACAAAATACTGTCAATCTTACTATCTTTAGGTTTTACACGCTTACATTTACACACGAAGTTACTGTCCCTCCATTTAGAAAGGCAGAGTCACGGTGTAATTATTTTTTTTTTTTTTTTTTTGAAACGATGATTTATTGATTTTGTCAGAACAACACGAACATCAACAAGTCAGCACAGCCAAGCACAAAAAAAAAGAAGAAAAAAAAAAAAAAAAAAAAAAGGGGGGGAAAACACAGACATTAATCAGTGTGTTTAAAAACAAACTGCGAGTCCCCTTTATGTAATAGCACAGTAAGGTCATGAGGTAGGTGATCGAGCAGAGGCTGCCATATGCTACAGAATGCATTACAATTGCCCTTTATGATGGCACTGAGGCGCTCCATCGGCAGCACCCTGAGCAGTTCTCTGTACCACTGTGTAACAGTAGGAGGCCGTCTCTGGATCCATTGAAACAGTACACATCGCCTCGCCAAATGTAAAAGTTTACTTAACAAAAGCATCTGTACAGAAGACAGAGAGAGCCCTTCTATAGATAGACCCAGAACGAACAGCATAGGGTTCAGTGGGATCGTTCGGTGGAAAATAGAGCAAAGCTCTATA
Source organism: Diplotaxodon limnothrissa (assembly GCF_057381915.1). NCBI lineage: Eukaryota > Metazoa > Chordata > Actinopteri > Cichliformes > Cichlidae > Diplotaxodon > Diplotaxodon limnothrissa. Next base: position 40,984,799 of record NC_140602.1, on the reverse strand, counting down.
GCAATATTCTTCCAAAATCTAGTAATTAAAGGACATTGCCATATGCAGTGGTAATAGGTCCCTACAGCCGTATTGCACTTCACACAAAGAGCAGAAATCTGAGGGTGAATTTTATTTAGGAACTCCGGCGTACGCTGTAGTCTATGTAAGATTCTGTACTGGCTTTCCTTTAGTCTGTTACAGGGAAACAATTTCATGGCAGATCTGAAAGTTTTGGACCATGCTTCCGCACCAACCTGAGCTTCGAGGTCGGTTTCCCACCGAACCCTGGCCTTATCAGTGGTTATAAAGTTCAAAGACAACAATTTCCCATAACAAAGAGAAATAAATTTCTTTTTTGTAGTCATTTCCTCGTTAACTTTGAGAAGAAAGCTTTCAACAGGGTTCAAAACTGGTTGATTGGCTGGAAATTTAAGGGAGTTCACATAATGCCTTACTTGCAGGAATCCAAAGAAGTGTTTCTGTGGTAAATTATACTTAACTTGAACTTGATTAAAGGCCATAAAACTACCCCTTTCGAACAGATCACAAATAAATCTTATACCTTTGGAATACCAATCATCAAATATATTAATGCCAATACCCGGGGGGAAAGCTTTATTCCTAGTTAGAGGCTGCAGTGCACTAGAGAAACCTCTTCTTCCGACGTGGGCAGTAATATCACGCCAAACCTTTAAAGTGGGCATCAAGACGGAATTAGTTCTGACACCAAGAGGGAGGTCCGCCAGGTCAGTGGATAAGAGACTAAGAGGTGAGAGAGGGTCACAGCACCAGGCATCTACCGATGGTTCGCCCCGGTGAAGGAAGGAATGTAACCACCCTGAGATTATTTGTGCATGGCAAGCCCAGTAGTAATATAAAAAGTTAGGCAGTGCCTGACCCCCCTCATCCGTGGGCAGTTGTAAAATCTGTATCTTTAGTCTAGATTTCTTCCCACGCCATATGAATTTAGAAAGACATCCCTCAATCTCTATGAATGTTTTTCTGTTGATCCTGAGAGGCAACATTTGAATGGGGTATAATATTCTGGGTAGCACATTCATCTTGATTAAACTTATTCTACCCGTCCAAGACAGGAGGAGGTCAAACCACCTATTGAGGTCATTCTTGATTGAGGCCACAATCGGCTTGAAGTTCAACTTGTACAACTCCGCTGTGTCTGCGGACACCCTGATACCTAAATATGTGAAACCCGTGGTCGACGACCTGAAAGGGAAATTAGGAGGAGCGTCCCACCTCCCCCCGTCACCCAGTGGCAAAGCTTCAGATTTATCATAATTTATCTTATACCCTGAGAAGAGGCCAAATTGGTTGATGATATGTGTCAGTGCAGGAATAGAAGTTTCTGGCTTAGTGAGAAAGAGCAACACGTCATCTGCATAAAGGGAAATCCTGTATTCAGTATTCGACAAGGTCACCCCACAGATCTCAGGATCAGTTCTTATAGCCTCTGCCAGTGGCTCCAAAGCAAGTGCAAACAACAGGGGAGAGAGGGGGCATCCTTGCCGCGTTCCCCTACCCAGTGGGAAGACATCCGAGACCGAGCCATTAACCAAGACCCTTGCAGCTGGGGCCCCATACAGCAGTTTGACCCACTTGACAAATTCAGATCCCAAACCAAACCTGTCCAAAACATCAAATAGATATTCCCACTCCACCCGATCAAATGCTTTCTCAGCATCCAAAGAGATCGCAAGAGCCCTATAATTGGTGTTCTGAGAGAACTGCGCAACATTTATGAGTCGGTGGACATTGGAGCGGGAGTATCTATTCTTGACGAATCCCGTCTGGTCAGGCTTTATCAGAACCGGCAGAACCTCCTCCAAACGTCTGGATAAAATTTTGGACAGAATCTTACAATCCACACTAAGTAGACTTATAGGTCTGTAGGATGTACACAGATCCGCGGGTTTATCCTTCTTTAAGATCAGGGATATATGGGCAAGGTTTAGGGTGGGTGGAAGCACGCCCCTCTCAAGAGATTCTGTATACATTCCCAACAAAGGACCCGCCACATGTTTGGCCATTTTTTTATAAAACTCTGGCCCAAACCCATCAGGGCCCGGAGCCTTCCCGCTCTGTAAGGATTTAATTGCATCCAAGACCTCCTGCACCCTGATAGGGCTGCAAAGATCCAATCGACTTTCCTCTGACAGTATAGGGAGGTTAACAGTGTCAAGAAACAGTTTCCTGGCGTCTACAGTATTTTGACACTCAGGGGAATATAAGTCTTGATAGAACTCTTTCATTATTTTGCTGATAAGTTTAGCCTCAAACTGTAAGACACCTGCCTTATCTTTTAGAGAGGGTATTGCATAAGAGCCCCGTTTCCCTTGGGCAAGTCGGGCGAGCAAGCGTCCAGGTTTGTTGCCTGATTCAAATAATCTATGCTTCGCATAGAATATTGCAGTTTCCGCTTTCTGAGTTAACAGTTGGTCCAGGGCCGATCTAGCTGCATCCAACTTCCGAAGCACAGAAATAGACGAGGATTTCTTAAACTCCCTCTCCAAGTCAGTGATATCGCGTTCAAGCACTAATTGTTTGGCTAAGTTGCTCTTCTTTTTTGCCGAGGTAAAAGAGATAACGGAGCCCCTGAGAAATGCCTTACCCGCCTCCCATAGAGTAGAAGCACTAACCCCCGGTAAGTCATTTGTAGAAAGATAGAGTTCCCACTGATCTTCTAAATACTTTACAAATTTAGGGTCACTAAGGAGAGCTGGGTTTAGCCGCCAATGTCTAGACGAAGGGTCATAATAAGGTGGTGATAGCTCCATTGAAACTGATGAGTGGTCCGAAAGCGCACATGTGCGGATCAAACAGCCCCGAGTTCTGTCAAGGACAGATCCAGAAACAAACATGTAGTCAATTCTGGAAAAGGAAAAATGGGGGCGTGAGAAAAATGTGAAGTCCTTCACATGTGGATTACAAACTCTCCAAGCATCAAAGAGACCAAGATCTGAACAGAGGTCCGTTGTAGCCTTTGCCATTTTTGAAGATGGTTGAGATTTTGGTGGATTATAATCAGTTTCAGGATCCAAGCCACAGTTAAAATCCCCACCAATTATTACGTGGTTCGGACACACAGGGGAGGTTTTTGCCAGAAAATTTGAATAGAACGATCTATCAAAAGTATTTGGTGCATAAACACTTCCCAATAGAATTAATTCCCCATATAGAAGCCCAGTAATCAAAATAAATCGTCCGTCCGTATCCCTTACAATAGTATGTAGCGTGAATGGTAGATTTTTATGGACCAATATTGCGACGCCTCTACTTTTAGAGTTAAAGGAGGAATAATAAATTTGTCCCACCCAATCACGTTTGAGTTTTAGGTGTTCGGAATCTGTGAGGTGAGTCTCTTGCAGTAATGCAATCTGCACTCTATCTTTTTTGAGTAAGGAAATTATCTTGCGCCTCTTAATGACGTGGTTAATTCCCTTGACATTAAGAGTAATAATTTTAGTGTTACTCATTGCAAAAGTAATCTGTCATTGGACAAGAATCGTCAACCCAAGGCAAACAGAAAGAGCCATCATAATAAAAGACATGTGAAAGACTTAACCCATGGCCTGAACCGGCCGTGCTGACATGAACAAAACCATCACAAAAAGATGGCAAAGGAACCTTCACCCACACAACAAATTGCATACAATAACAGAATTAAGATAAACGTCAAGGTATCACGGACTAAAAACAGACAAACAAGAAACAAACAAAAATGAAAATGCCACCCACCGGGTGGTGTCACAAGCCCAGTGCAGCCAAAAGAAGTTTCACTCCACGGGAGAGAAGGAGAGAGAAGACAAGAAAAAGAGAAAAAAAAAACCAAAGCAAAACCCCGCCCCCGCTCCCCAAACCTGAATGGAATCGGGTTACTGTCAGTTGTGAATCAAAATTAGAGACTGAGTAAACAATTAGGCTATTTTCCCCGTTAAACCGTCTCTGCCTCCTCAAACTGCGTTAAACGCTGCGGACTCAGGCGTCCAATGACACGGTCCCAGTTAAGTCCGGCAGTGCCACAGTTTGTACGGGGCAAGCATCTATTAATCCAGCGCATTGATGAAACTTTGTGCATCTTTAGGCGATTCAAACTTGTGCTCATTGCCATTGTAAGTCAGCACAAGCGTCGCTGGATAGCGCATCCTAAAGCGGATGCCCTTGTCGATTAAGGCACGGCAAGAAGCATTAAATCCCCGTCGTTTCTCACGGATCGCGTAGGAGAAATCCTGATGTATGAAGATCCGCTGCCCGTCGTGGTGGAGTTCGGGGGCCGCTTTCACTGCAGCCATAATCCGCTGTTTATCTCCGGAGTTGTGGAGCTTGATGATCACCGGCCTGGGGTGAGCACCCCGCGGGCCGAGGCCCCGGTGTGCGCGGTCAACTTTAATGCGGGCTTTACCCGCGGAGCTGTGTCTCAGCCCGAGTGTGGCAGGCAGCCAAGCCTCAAAAAACTGAGTAGGGCTCTCACCCTCCGCACCTTCTTTCAGGTTAATGATGCGAATATTGTCGCGCCTGCTGCGGTTCTCTAAGTCGTCCAAACCTTTTGCCATAACCTTAATCCTCCCCTCCGCTTCAGCCAGCCTCCCCGCGAGGTCAGTCACCCCATCTTCCATATCTGAGATTCTCTGCTCTGCCTCCGTGACGCGTTTGGAGACGTTTTCCAGCGAGGACGAAATTTTCTCCAGTGTCCCCGACAGTGCAGACAGTTTTTGGTCAATTACCTCACTGATGCTATCGGTCACCTCACGGACGAGAGTTGCGGTGTCCACCGGGGGCGAGGGCTGGTCGCCCATTGCTACTAGCATGTCAGTTTGGCTAGCATTGTTCATCACGACGGCCGTGGTCTTTCGAGATTGTATCTTCGTCTGCTTCGACATTATTTAACTTCCAAAAAGCGTATTTAGGACTGCTGAGTATTCCCAAAGCTCTCAGTCACTAGTTTAGGTAAAAATATAGACAGTAGTGCGCATTACACTGTGATAAGTACAGGTGGGAGCGGGAGCACAGTGAAAGCACGTCTTCTAGCCTACCATATTCACCGGAACTCCACGGTGTAATTATTTTACATGTAGTTTTTTTTTTCATGTGTAATAATATTCAACGTTGCTATCAATGCATTTTTCAAAAAATGCCTCTCTGTGCAAAATGGGTTTAAAAATATAAACAACTTTAGGATACTGTTAGTCCATGATTTGAACAGCCCAGCGCTGCTCGAGACACAGGGAAAACCAATTCTGCAGGGAGACCTACCTCGGCACTTGTGCAGGTGAAACCAAAGGGAAGACCTGCTTCACCATATTTTCTAGTCTTTGGCTTAGAATGAAGTTGGTTTGGAAGCATATTCAGCGATGCTTCATCTCCTGCTTTGCGTTTCTGTGGGCGCCCTGTGCTAGCAATGTCTTTCAGTGAAGAAAACAGGACAGCTCTTGACCTTGGGAGACTGCTGCCCACTGGCTAACAATAAAATGCAAAATATGAGCCCTGTCACCCATCCAAAGATTTTTCTTTTTTTCAGAAATGTGCTTGCTCTTTTAGATGTTTACTGGCAAAGTCTATTATTTTTGTTTGTTGGTTGGTTATAGACTTTGACAATGATGCACCTGCCTCCTCAAGAGCAGCGGTCCAAACCCCCGGGCCATGGATCGGTACTGGGCCGTGAGAGCTGAGGCTCGGGTGTGAAATTTATGGTTTTCATGTTTTTTACCATTAACTCGGTTTCCCTGGATCTTTTCCTGTGTTGCAGTTGTGTGTCTTATTTTGAAAGAAATATTTACGTGTTACCATTGCGACCAGAAAGCATTAAGGGGCAGAGAGGAGGATGTTACTCTTAATGTTGTTGGCACATTTCAGGAGGACGCTGCTAATAAAGTTACACAATTACACAGTGAATTCGCATTTATTATTATAGTTACAAAATACCACCGTTTTTGTCTTGGTGATATCATTTTATTTTGTTGTATTTATCCGCGACACCTTAAAGGCTGGCCCATGAAAATATTGTCTGACATTAAACTGGTCCATGGCACAAAAAGGTTGGGGACCGCTGCCCAAGAGGGTTCCTCACTTGGTGAGGTGTTGTGAAGCAGTTTTTCTCAACCATGAAAATAATTCTGTGATCATCCACATCAGTTGTCTTCTGTGGTCTTTCACTGAAGCAGTTTTTCTTTTTTGGTTTTTAGCCACTCCTGAAATTTTTGCTATCACTTTGATACGTTTGCTTTTCATCCTTTACTTGCATTCGATATATTTTTAGATTTTATATTGCCAGTACCAGCAAAAAGCTACCAAATGCAAGTTAAACAACTCCAAGGCTTAAATGTCCATGAAAATGCCGATCAGTCAATTGCACAATAAGTTTTCAGCCTCTGAAAATGGGCGATTATATCTATAAAGAATTTCCCCTAGGGATCAATAAAGTATTCTGATTCTGATTCTATAAAAATCGCTGTAATTCCTAAACAGTTAATGCAATACTTACTTTAAACCCCTTGAAATAAAGCTGAAAGCCTGCACATCAATAACATCCTGATTATTTAATTAAAAATAAACTGAGTAGGTGAACTAGTTTAACTAATTAGTTTTAGTAGATTTTAGTCTAAGTAGATTTATTAGCCAACTACATTTTGTACAGATATAGTTAAATACTAATCACACATATATGCTCTGCTTTTCCTGGGTGTGTGGGAGATATTCCTGTGTGTCCTTCATTGCGGTAATGTTAGCATCTGAGTACCTCTTTTGAGGAGGTTTAGAAAAAACTGAAACACCGTTCTAACAGTGCTCTGAGAATCCAGACTGAGTTATTACAGTCACACTAATATATGACAGAGCAATACAAGAACAAAAACGCTCCTTTACTTCAAAGTCTTGTACACAAGTAAGCGTTGTTGTCTTGTGAGCAAGGGGATTTTCTTTTCCTGAGGCATGCATGCATGCAGCTAGGCTTTTCATGGCCATCGAAACATTTAATTCATATTTATGAGTAATTTAACAGGACTCTTGTTTTGAAAAGAAACATTGTAATACATAAAAATTCATGGTGCTAACGTTATCAAATGACCTACTGGATAAAATCTGTAGCCATTTCAACCAAATCTTTGGCAAATATGCAGAAATAAGAAGCCTGCTTTCATCTACCACAGCCTAAAAACAAAGCTGGTCACAGATAAATCTGTAAATCAGTGACAACTGAAAGTCTGTAATATTTCCTGGAAATCCACTGGCTCACAGTATTTGTTGTTGACTTGGTGTCACCACTTTGACTTTCCAGTGTCAAGCTGACAACACATATGCACACGTTTATTTACGTGCCCTCCTCTTTCTAGAAGGAATGCCCCCACATGGGAAATTAAATCTCTTTGCTTCCTGTTGTCACACCTGTAACACACCTGTCTTGTTCTCATGGCTGCATGTGTATATGCGTGTGCCCAGTATATAGGCAACGGCAGCTATGGTGAATATGCCTTTGGGATTGTGAGGTGGTTAAAAGGGGACAGTCAGTGCCCGGATCTTTCCCTCTGGTATATCTAATAAACACACAGCCAGCCAAGCATTTCGTCATTCCCATGAGCAGTGCTCTATTTACTGAATGGTTGGGGGATGGTTTCCTTCTCTGACTGGTTTTTCCACTGTGTGTGTGGGCATGTGTGTTGGGGGGGTTGCACAGCCACAATCAGTTGAGCCGCAGCTGTCATCCACAGCTGGCTCGCTGTGAGCGTTTTTCCCAGTGCACTTCAGAGAAAGGTAAAGTAGTTGACCTGTTCTGCTAATGAAGCTCTGCTAACTCTGTGTTAAACTGTAGGCTATAAAAGAAAGATGCGGCCACCAGGTCTAAAAAAACCCCAAAACAATGAAGCCAATACAGAAGTGCTGCAAACCTGGACTCTAATGTCTAATGGCCAGCCGGGGGTTGAGTTCTTTGATTACCCAAGGAAAGAGGCCAGTTACATATCAGTCAATTACCTTTCTGCTCACATGGCATGCAATCTCAGTGGACTCTTTATTGGTAACTCTGTGGGCTCAATCACTGGTTTCACGTCTTAATATATATGTCATGATGTCTATGTTGTAACTTGTGGTCCTTGCTAGTATAGGGTTGGACCGTAGCCACAGTTTCTTGTTCTTAGCAGACAAAGTTCAATGTGTTGTGTGTTCAATACACATTAGTTGGAGCAAGTAGGTATTTAAGCTACTGCTACCTTTCTATCATCTTGAAGCAGTCTGGCCGGACTCTAGTCTTTTTTGGACGGTTCTCTATAAAACCTAGAGATGGTTGTGTGTGAAAATCCCAGCAGATCAGCAGTTTCTGGATTACTCAGACCAGCCCATCTGACGCCAACAACCTTACCACATTCAAAGTCACTTAAATCACCTTTCTTCCCCATTCTGATGCTCTGTCTGATCTAAGGAAGGTCATATTGACCATGTCCATACATTAATGAGTGTTTGAACAGGTATACCAAAATAAGTGGCCCCATGGTGTGGAGGTTTACACATTCGCTTAGCAAGCAATTCTCCTTTTGAATTGCGTCAGAAAGGAGATCCAACATAAAACTTTGCCAACTTTGCATGTGGAGCAACTTGCTGTGGTGACCCCTTGTCATTAAGGAGCAGCTTATCAAAGTAGCTTGATAAACTGCTATGCACAAGGTAGCATTATCCTCTGTTTCTCTGTTCTGACTCACACGTTTCATCTACGTTATATTTCCTCTAACTTTGAACAATAACAGCATCTGTCAGTTTACTAGCTTAAGCTATTACTGTAACCGCTACAAATAGCAACCTCTTTACAAATGACAGATATGGTTAGTTTAGACCCCCCTCCCCCATTTACATACACAATTAATTACAGTTAAAATAATATCTAAACATACAACAATAACTGAACCCTTTAATCACACTTAACACAGATGCAGTAAACAGGTTCACGCTTAGCTGTTTTTGCATTAAAGGATTGACATGAGAAGCTCGAATCAGATCTCAGTGCAGGAAAATTTAGTAAAGATGCTGTTATAGGTGCCGTATCTCTGTGGTTTGCATAACGTTTTAACGCATATGGCCTACATATTCCCCAAAAAACCCCAAACAAGACACTGAATTTTTGTTTGACTGCGGCAAACACAAATATCTTTTTAAGAGGATTATGAAGTTTCTATTTTTACATTTAATGATAACTCTTTAACTAATTTAACTAAACGTTTAAGACTTGTTTACACAACATCTAGAAATTATATTGCTGATGTTCAGCATCCGGAGTGTGAAAATCTAAATTAAGAACTTCTTGTCAATTCTTTTTTGAAAGATATTAGTTTTGTTAGTCAAATTATTGGGGACAACTACAGACAACCTAACTGGATGCCTCAGTCTCACATCAGTAATATTTCGCTCAACTGAGACCTTACTTCACATCTGATCAGCTGCATCGCTTGCTTCGTCTCTAAAGAGGATAAATCCATTGCAAGTAAACTTTCCATCGACTTTTCAGCCGATTTCCCTCCACATGTAACCCAGAAGCCCAAAATATAAAATGCAGAGCTGAGGCTCAGAGACCACAAATCTTTCAACAAGCCATTAAATGCACCAGAGTCTCAGAGAGGAAGTAAAAAAAAAACCCCAAACCCCCCCAGAACCCACATAAAAAACCTTTTATGTTAAAGAAGTCACTTTTACAGTGATAATTAAAGAGTGTGTGTCGATGTATTCTTTGTCACGCTTGTGTGTGAAGGTCACCTTCAGAAAGACGTTGGTAAGTTTAGCTCCGATGCAGCTCCTGGGCCCGTTGCCAAAGGAACACAGGAAGTGCTCATGGCCTTCGTTCCTGCATATGCAAAACACAAGAGCTACAATTAAATTTTGCATAGGGTAGACAAATCAGAGATGCAAAAATCAATCAATAATCTATCTTGAACAGACTTCACAAACGTCAATCAAAAGGTATATCTTGAAAAAATGATTTTAAAAAAAGATGCACGTTATGCAAACTTATCCCAAATGGTATTTGAGGTTGTTTAAAAAAAATAGCTATTTAAAGTTGTGTTTCATCCATGAGAAATTCACAGCATGGCATATGACCATATTTAAATCTGATATAGACCAACCAGAGATGTATCTTGTAGATTTTTTTGTCAATACAAAGTATTTTTTAAGTTAGTTGTTCAAACTAAAACACCCTGACTGTTTTTTTCAGGTCATTGTTTCACTTTATGTTTCACTTTACTAATGACAAAAAAAAGGGCACTAAGAGAAAGCAGGTCTCCCACCAAAGCCAATTCTCTCATCTCTCACTTTTAAAGACAATGAACTGCAGCTTCTCTGTGGGCTCTTCTTTTGCCCACACTCCACCTCTGCACCAAGTTTTATGGCTTTGTAGTTGTTTGTCTATCTGATAGAAATGCTGACAAATGGCACCAATCGCTTGCCTCCATCTCAGCTCTTGGCTGGGTGAAGAAAAAATGTGTACAAAGAATAAGGAGAGCATTGCTGCACGGTGATGCTCATCATCAAAAACTCTACAATGCATCATATAAAACACCCAGAATTCTCGATCAATCCAGCTGACCCCTCTCTCTTTGGCACAAAAGACAAATAAATTAGACCTCAAAGGAAACCAACCAAGAGTGCAGCTTAGAATGAAGTTCCACAAGACAAATGAACAAAAATCAGGGACCCAACTTTACTTCATCATGCCTGCTTTCTAATATTTCTTAAAAATATACTTAAGAAAGCAGGTCCTTTCCAACCATTACTCAATATCCATCTGATGCAGGCCGTGTCTTGCCTCTAATGGATCCTGTCTTCCTGAAACCTGAGCTCTGATTAAAAGCAAACAGGAAGCATTAGTGGTGCGTATAGTCTGGGTCCACTGTGTCAGATGGTTTGTGTGTGAGAGAAGTGTTATTATTAGTGTCCTCGCTAGCATCTGACTAATGGTTTAATGTACTATTAGGTACATCCTGAAACAGTAAGATGTGCGGCGTACACTATAGGAAGGGAAAGGAAGTCTTACCAAGCACTCCATCGTAATGCTATATCAAATATGTTGAGTGGATAGGAAGTGAATCAGAGCAGTATACTCTTGTGTGAAGTATAATTCATTTTTCTGCAATAAAGTATAATGAGAAAGCTCTGTGAGAGATCATGACTGAGGCCAAGAGGGCATCATCAGATTAATTATTAGATAGGGAAGACAGGGAAGAGGACGAACAAATAGCTGCAGATCACTTAAAAACTCTCATCATTTATTTTCATTTGCATCTTGTTGCATTTAAAGTTCAATGGCAAAAAAAACCCTACATCAAAGTTGCACTCACCAGTCACTTCATTAGGTACACCTGTTCAACTGCTTATTAACACAAATATTAACAGCATTAATGACCTGCTGAAGTTCTAAGTGAGAATCAGAATGAGGAAGAAAGGTGATTTAAGTGACTTAGAAGGTAGGATGGTCGTCGGCACCAGATGGGCTGGTCTGAGGATTTCAGAAACTCATGATCTACTGGGATTTTCCCACATAACCATCTCTAGGGTTTACAGAGAATGGACCAGAAATGAAAATATCCAATCCAAGAAGGCAGAGCAATGGTTCTCTGCCTTGTTGATGCCAGAGGTCAGAGGAGAATGGCCAGACTGGTTTGAGCTGACAGGGAGGCAACAGTAACCTTGCAACAGCAGAATAAGACCATGACAGATGCTACTTCTGTTGGCTAAAAACAGTAAATGTAGGCTACAGTTCACGCAAGCTCACCAAAACTGGACAACAGAAGACTGTAAACAGCAACAGTTCGGGCTGGTGGTGTGGGGAATATTTTTTTAGCACACTTTGCGCACCTTAGTACTAACTGAGCATTGTTTAATGTCCATCCCTTTATGACCAACACACCCATCTTCTGATGGCTGTTTCCAGCTTGATAACATGACAATGCAATTACTGTACTCAAATGGCTTCCAACACATCTCAATCCAATAGAGAACCTTTGGGATGTGGTGGAACGGGAGGGTCACATCATGGATGTGCAGCTGACAAATCTGCAGCAACTGTGTAAAACTATCATGTCAACATGGACCAAAATCTCTGAGGAATGTTTCCAGCACCTTGTTGCATCTACGCCATGAAGAATTAAAGCAGCTCTGAAAGCAAAAGTGGTCCAACACAGTACTAGCAAGGTGCATCTAAGAAAGTGAAGTGTGAGTTTATAGCCTAGCTCACGTGCCAAACTTGAGGCTTAGGAACACTAGTGCACAAACTAATGGGCAGCATCTTGAATTCTATGTGTCATTTATATGCAGTCTATTATTTTAAAACGTAAAGCCTATTATCAAAACTGTTATACTTAGTTCAACTAGACTATGACAAACTCCTGGCATTATCTTTATGAACTGGTGACTCTGGTTTGTGTCGTTTCTAAGAATTCATACAGTGGCTGACGTACGCAAACACAGACATTTCAGATAATTTCTACTTCAAATTAAAAAAAAGATGTCTCTCACTATTTTTGGAGACAAGAAGAAAAGTCCCTATTCTCGGATTTATGTGAAACTAGCAACACAGCCCACTGCAATAGCTAAGATTTTTATCTGTGCTTGGTAGCATTTCTGATTCACTTATCTAGGGCCAGAGTCTGTGTGGGCGTTGAGCTGATAGGATGTTAACTTGCCAGCTCCAATATTTGCCTCCAACAGGAAAAGCACACATACACAATATACGACGAGTATGAACGGGAACACACACGGTAGATAATACACCCAGCTACTGCCCAAAAAAATAAAAAATAAACAGATGAAACTGTGGTGATTGTAGGTGGGCTTGTTATGTAACAGGACTGCAGTCATTAAATTAAACAGCCAGGTGGCAAGAAAATGAGCTGGGCAACTATCAAGAGAGACAGGAAACCGGTCACCAGGAAGACTGGCAGATGGAAAACCAGAGACAGGAACAGTTGGGAGGAAAGGGAAACAAACACGGTGATAAATGAAAAATAAAGACAAGCAAAGACAGGCAGCAGAGGTTTGCACGGCAAGGATGAAAGATATATCAGCTTTGGTCGCACAGATCGCTTCTCAGGGTTCAATAAAATTTACTGACAGTAAGAAATATCAAAAAGGTGACCAGAATCATCCATACAAATATACACATCTTCTTAATGTGGATGACTCACACCTTTATTGAGGTATAGTCAAACTTCTAGCGCCTACACTCCACGTTTCATCTTTGTCTTTTGGTTTTTTTTGTGCAGTTTCTTATTAATGACTTTTCTAGAGTTTTCTTTTACATCAGACTATCTCAAGGAAAATCTCCTCTGACTCACTCCTTAACCCTGCACCATCTTACCTGATGCTCACACACGCACACACAAAGCATGCCATCTATTCATTCATAGATTTCTCTTCTCAGCTGAGTGCTCTGTTCACACACTTCAGAGTATTTAAAATGGTGTCCATTTCCAGGCTAAAAGTATCTGCCTGTTAGGCAGACTGAACAGATTTTTGACTCTTTTTTTTTTTTTTTTTGCGCTATAAGTATCTAGTTGGATCTACGTCTTAAGTTATTAAGCTGTTTTAGGATAATTTCTTTTTTGAGTTTGTGTACCATCTTCCATCTGTGTCTCCTTACTTCACAGATGGAAGACCCCCAGTTCGAGACCAGAAAGAAGCACAAACCCAGCCTCAGGGGGTAAGAAGCTAGTGTGCTCCCAGTGCTGGTTCCCAGCTCCGATAAATGGAAGGGCTGCATTAAGAGGGGCGTCTGGCATAAAATCTGTACCAAACCAAATATGTGGAATCGTCTGGTGTGACGACCCCTTGGGAAAAGGTAGAAAGTACCTTCTACCTTCTAATACCTGAGAGAGTTAATCTATGCTGTAAATGCAAACCCCTCTGAAATCCAATGCCGTAACCTGACTAAAGCTCGCACTGTGACTGTTGAATTCAGCACCATCAATTCCTCCTGAGCTTTTCCGGCTATTTCTTCTGCTTCCATTTTTCAAACCGATCGGAAGATAATGGATCAGCTCAAAGAGAGAAACTCCAAACTGCCAACTGTAACATTAGATTGCTTCATTTGGTGTGATGGTTTTATCTGGTTTAAAATAAAAGTCAACACGTAATTAGGTTAGTTTTAACAAGATAAGAGTGAAGAAGAGGTCTCTACACACACCTTCAAAAATGACAACTGATGGCAGTAGATTTCTCTGCTCAACAAAAAAGTAAATAAAGTAAATATATGCAGTATATATAAGAAATTCAACATTATTACTGTTTCATCGCAAAAAGGATGGGAGCTTCTCTGACTCATTCTTCTGTAACCCATCACACTCTTTCCCAGGGCATCATGGGAGAGAAAAAAGCTTCTCCCCCCACTCTACACACAGACACACACTCACAGAAATACACACAGGGGAATCCCTATTGGTGAAGATACTGACAGGTGACCAGTTTCCATGGCAGCAGCTTCCTTCCTACATACATACATTCATAGTTTTTTTCTCCACTCTCTGTCACATGAGAGAGAGAGCATGAATGACAATAAACAGTTGAATGAAGGAAGTGAATGAACAGATGAATGGCTGACAGAGAATGAGCCAGCTTGGGTTTCATTTTACCAGAGCAGGTAACAGACAGAGAGTCTTTATGCATCTCCTTTTGTATTCAGAAGGCTTTTTTATTTTACTTTCCCAGCAGACAGTCTGAGCAAGTACATGTAAAAGCGATGCAGTCAGACTTGTGTGCTCAGGCGCTGTTATCTATCTGCATTGGTTGCTATAGTAAAGACGTGGGCGTATGTATATAAAGTACTAACCAGCACTCTTTTCTGCTTTGCGGTCATAAAACAAGTTGTAGAACAGACTATTGATTTAATCTTGCTGTCATCTATTTTAAGAGTGCATTTCTATCCAGTAAAACTGTGCATTTTAGTCTGACCGCAGCAAATGTGGCCTAAACCCCCTCAGCTATTCTTAAAGTTATCATTGAAACAGGAAGTTATTGTGTGGTACCTGCTGCAATTAGTAATCCATTATCTGTGCCTATGTTAATACAGTATAACTTTGTCATTTAGTCACGTCATCAACAGCTTCAGAACCTCTTCAGCTGTTCATACTTTCTGTATAAGCATAATACTGTGCTATAAAGACTGAACATGGTGCATTTCCAACGGGGTGAAGAACCCAACACAGAGATAGTTTTTACAAGGTGCTGAACTGAAAATATAATCGACAACACAGGTATTCACCCTGCCTGCGCAGCAAGCCATTTGGCCATTATATAATGAAGCTAAAGCATTTTGGGGATATGTAAATTGTGACTAGCATTATATTTGCCATATGTGCACCCATCAGGTATAACATTATGACCACCTGCCTAACCGTGTGTTGGTCCCACTCCCAAAAAAGCCCTGACCCATCAAAGCATGGACTCCACCAGACCCCTGAGAGTGTGCTTTGCTATCTGGCACCAAGATGTTAGCAACAGATCCTTTACAGTCCTGTAAGCTCCGAGGTGGGGCCTCTGTGGGTCAGATTTGTTTGTCCTGCACATCCACAGATGCTCGATTGGACTTAGCTGGCGTTTGGGGTGGCTGAAGCTCGAGAGGTAGAGCAGATCATCTACTATTTGGAAGTCCATTTAACTCAACTCATTTTACTCAAACTATTCCCGAATCATTTTTGCTTTGTGGCATGCCTCAAAGCAGGGTCCATTACTATAATTCTTTCTTTTCAGATTTTATCGAGTGCCTTATAAATCACTATACGTATAAATGCACACGGAAGAAAATGCTCTATTATTTATTCTTTTATCTTTTTCTTTGTGTTTTTTTAAACATCTTTTTGTGACGCATTTCCTCGATCCCTGATGTGTCACAGCACTAAAAGCTTCCTCCCACTTACTCTTTCTAATGCTGATTGTGTTTGACTGTGCAAATGTGGCGTGTTTGTAAGTATGTATCAGTAAGGGAGTATAAACAGAACTGCCCGTTTGCTTCCTTCTTGTTTGATCTAAGAAATTTTCAGAATAACAAACAAAACAAAAAAAATTCACCATTTTTTTTAATTTTACCATTTTTTCCATTGGTCCACAAAGTCCTGTCCGTTCTTGAAGCTATTTTGTCAGTTTACAATTTTTTACTCTTTGGCTGTGTGTCAGTCACATTTATTTAATGTGCAGGTCAATCCAGCAACATCAAGAAAACCTATGTTTGAAAAAAAAGCCCATGAAATTAACACCTCATTTGAGGCACAACTCATATATTTTAAGTCTGTGGGAAAGCCTTGATTAATAATGTTTTTCCCTGAAAGACTGATACATTACCTTTTCAAGGCTGAAGTTCTAGGCATAATTGATTGCTTTTTCTAAAGACATTAATGACTAAATACTGCATGGTTTGCGACTTTCGGTGATGCTGGGAATGACTAGAAACCTTCGTTTTAACCCTCGTGCTTTTTCATGTTCTTGTACAATACTCCTCTTCATTGGTGCTAGGATACCAGAGACACTTTGGTCTATATCTGTAAAGAGCTGTTAACTCGATAATAGTGTTGTCAAAAAAGAAAGGAAAAGATACTAACTGGTCCTCAAAATTACTGTTGGATTATATACTCGTTTGCAACAGTACTGTTACCATTAGTGCTCTCCTCGTGCCCTCCAGTTGACACACAACTTCACACTGCACTGCTGTACTTTCACACTCTATGAGGAATTTTGAGAGGTCAGTAGCGCTCCTGTTTCATCAGCACTGAAGTATTAAACCGTTATCATAAATGTTTACCTGGCTGGCGCGTACATTAACATTTGCTGTTTAACTATTAGCAATTGACCATTTACTACTTAGTTAGCAGTTACAACTAAATAAAAAAACGATAACATTAATGTTGGAGTAAGTAGCAAAACATTATCTAATTTCCCTGACTGTAGTTTTAAAAGACAGCATAAGTTTTACAGTATAACATAATTATTTGGGTTTGAAAAGAGTTATTTTTCTCTTAAAGGCAGTCAGCAGATTGAATGTGAGAAAAGTTCATCAGCAACTACACAGAAACAATAGCAGTCTACTTTAACTGCTCTGTTTCATCAGCAACAAAAATATGGTACCAAGTCACCAGAAGCGCGGCACTACCTCACTGCCCCTCGTCCTTTTGTGTTTATGTGTTGGGTTTTTTTCACTACCATTTTACAATCTTTAAACATTTGTCATATCTACACTTTGCATTAGTGATGCAATTTTTTGCACCATATCAGGCAACTTAAAAAAATCGTGTTGTCATTGATGTTATTGTTTGCATTGTTCTAATTTCTGTTTTGTAATGACTCTATTTTCCCCCATAGTATTGACAATGGTATCAAGTATTTCCAAGGTGTCGACATCGAGTTTGAAATTCTACTACCACGATGACACTCCTTGACAACTAGAAAATAAAATAAAAGAATGAGAGAAAAGATCCTCACCTTCCGCTCCATCTCTCTGGCAGGAAGGCATCAGGCTCCTGAAACACCTCTGGGTCGCGATGGACGGCATGGCTGATATAAATCACACCAAAATCTTTAGGAACATGAAACCCCATGAGCGTGGAGTCCTACACAAACATACAGAGAGACATATTCACATTATTTTCATATTATTAAATATCATGTGGGTAACAAACTTGGCTTTGAAATGCTTTCCTGGTCTTTTACTGAACGCTTGTGTTACTTTACACTGCATTTTACATGTGTACATATGCACCTGACCTGCAGTGAAAATGGCACAATTGTAAGAAAGAAACTTTTGACTCTTTCCCCCATAAAGACAACATTTGGCAAAAAGGGGAAAGGGTTAAAAACCCTTTTAAACCACAGTGAATAGGCCCCACTTTTAATTCTGAATAAAAACTCAATTTTAAACAAAATATCCCGGGCCCAGTTTTCCATTAAGCCCTGGTGAAAAGAGCCACCTTGGGGCAAAAAGACCAATTGTTGCCCTTTTAAATCACCTTTTTCACTACATCCATTAGCAGCCGCACTAATGGACTGCCGGAGAACATGATCACTGTTTCTCTTTCCTGTGCACACTCATTTTTCTCTCTGCCTCTCTCTGGTGGAGTGGAAAATCTCTTTCATTCTCCCTCTTCTCATTGAGAAATGCCTCAGCACTTGGTTTCATTCTTTCTCCCTCCTCCCCTTTCTCTCATTCACTCTTGCACACAGGTTGTAAAACACCACTGCATATCTTAGTTCCACCTGATGGGAGGATCCACTTTTTTCCACCTGATTGTGAATACTAATGACCACTCATTCTCCTACACACTTCCCTGCACACATAAACATCTCATCAGTCCTTTCAGAGCAGGCACAGCACTTGCCTCTTGCATTTTCTGGCAGGGCATCAGCTATGGCACTGGCAATATGTCATTATTAACAGCCAGTTGTCTTCAAAGTACTGCTTTTCAAACTTTAGCTGGAGTATCTTTAAGTATACAAATATTCTCACAGCTGCTCGAGTCACTGTAGATATTCTAGCGCCCAGTCCTGTAAGTCTTGCTCGTGCATTTGTGTTTATCTTATTTATATCTCTGTATAAACCACTGACGCTGGCAAGAATGGTGCACTGGTATGTTTCACAGGAGTGACAAAACTTTCCACTCCGCTTCAGAGCATCACCAGTTCACTTTACCCTCACTCGAAAACACTGGCACCACCGTCCCCTCCCACACTCGCTTCCTTCCGGAGGGGAAGCGGAGGAAATCGATCACAGAGAGAGATCAATGTCTCTGATTGGACTGTTGCATAAGCCTGTTTGCTGAAGTCACAGGGTTCAAAGACTGCCACGGAGGGAAGAGGCGGACACACTGTTGAATTCCTCATCCTTGGGGTAAAAGCAGTCAGTAGGCGGTAAGTCGAGACGACGTGGGCTTTGACTATCAGGCAGATGTCTGATCAGTGTACAGATTACATTTTACTAGACTTTTCTCAGCAAACACGCCTACAAAATATCAGTTTACATAATCACATGAGAACCAACGGACCATGCACAGCAAACAGGGTGAAAGGAAAAATAATAATACAATTAAACTTTAAGATATTATAATAACTGACACGTGGAGTGGTTTACCTGTGGTAAACCTCACAGCTGGGCGAACCTTCACAGCTGTAGTTGTAAAAGCACACAAATAAAGGTTTCAAGAGGACTTTCACTAACACTGACTGCTACTGTGAGAGAACAGAAGAAGTCTCGAAACGACTGTAAAGTTGAATTACCGCATTTGAAGATATACAATATTTATTTACTAAGTCCTTCTGCAGGACAGCATACACAGACAACGCTCTTAGAAAAGTCTTTCATCTACAGTCAGCTGTCGCCATCTAGAGGAAGGCAGAGCAAGACAAAACAACTAATGCTTACTACAAGTACTACTACAACTACTTCTACCTCAGGATTAAAATTATAAACACAAATACAAACCATAAAATATCTGAAAACACAGGTTTGCTGGGAGGTATTTCAATAGCAACCTGTTCACATGCTGCTAGATTTATTTCCTTTGAATTCAGCAAGTTTTTATTGAAGTGCAAATTGTGCTGACCGGTGATGTCTGAGCAGGCTTTGGTTTCATGCAGGTGAAGAGTTCATGTGGACCAAAAACAGGAAAAGGATTTGCCAAAATGCAATCCACTGAAACTACTGGTCATCTGACAATGACTAGGCTTTTTAAAAATGCAACAATCCGCAACAGTAAACAATCTGTCCCAAAGATTAGTCATTACCCTAAAGGCTAAGTCACCAGACTAACCAATAAGTTCCCAATTTAAGTCATTACTGCTGCAGGGTTGTATTTTTTCAGTTGTTAAATATTCTCATGATGATGTTCACTTCCGCACTCATAAACTTTGGACCTCTGAATAGAACTAAATAGATTCTGCAAAAAGTTTTCTAACTGACCAGATGAGTGGTGGAAAAATCAGACGTGTTTGACATGGATACGAAATTAAAATCTTCATTCTCTTTCACTTTTAAGACATTACTCACGGTATAATTGTGCTAGATGAGGAGCACTGGCTCATTCACTGAAATTTACATAAAAACTACCTGATCAGCTATTCTGCGTCCACCAATGAAAGGAGGCCATAGCCTCTGCACCTCCAGCAGCACCCGGCACAGGTAATCAGGGTCTTCTGCTGCTTGACGACGGGCTTTCTCCTGAACATGGAGACAGAGACAACGAGCTGTATGTCAGAGCACAAAGATTTTTACTGAAAACTGAAACATTTTACATATAGAGCCTACATGAATCTCAAGTCCTGCTGATGCTGACGTTTGAGTTATACTGGTAAGGCTCAAAATTAGAGGCGTGGGATGACAGCTTTGATTGCTTTAGTTTTTTGTGTCTTTAAAAAAAAAAAAAAGTAATCAGGTAATGGCATGGTGGATGTCCATCGTTTATTTTCTTTAAGTTTCCTTGAAGACGTTTCACCTCTCATCCGCGAAGCTTCTTCAGCTCTTCAGAATTGAAGAAGCTTCTCGGATGAGAGGTGAAACCTCTTCAAGGACTCTTAAAGAAGTCCAAACATTTTCTTTCCAAGCTCCTTAGACCACTGCATGTTGATGTGTACAAATGGCTAGCAAACATCGCAGCTAGCTGGCTAACCGTAGCTTCAGGTTTGTTTTTTTGTCCCTGTGTAAACTGCATTTTTGAGTATGTTGAGCATTTTTGAGTCCTTCTTGACAGTATGATTGGTGGACTCCATTTCTACCTTAACACTGGCTTGTTTTGATCACTGTTAGTATTTTATGAGGCACTAAGACAATCAGCTTAACGGGGATTTTATACTTCAGTGTTAAATCTACGCCGTAGGAACACTGTAACCAGAAACCCTTCTGAAACACTACACTGTAACGTACTGTAATGCTATCCCTGACCTGACACACACCTCCCTGGAAAAGTAGCTAAATGTTGAGTCAATGCTATCTACAGCTTTTGTGACTGGCCTGTTTACTACCGTGGATTCCTCCTGCGCATTCATGGCTGCTTTTCCTGCAGTTGTTGAATAAACGTGAAAGAACAATAATCACTGCCTTTACAAAAAGATATAACAAGTTGGGTAACACTAATGTTCCCTCTTTTTATTGTAAACTCTTCTCCTGTATTTGTGTACCTGTCCATTCCCACCGAGTGCCAATGTGAAGGAGGTGAGCAGTGATGCCAGGGCTTTCGGGATCAGCGCTGAAATGAACAACAGGAGGTGCTGGGCTGCAGAACTTGAGTCAGGCAGCGGCAAAGAACCGAGAGAGCCAACAAAACTGGAGAGGGCCGCAGAGACAGAAAAGAAAGAGAAAGGATCCTTAATCAAGGGCCACTTATACAAATCAGAGCATCAGTATAGACCCAAGGCCTCCACTAGAGTCTGATTTATGTTTGAAAGGAGAGATTTATACATCATTTAACTTCAGTCAAGTCAAGTTTATTTGCGTAGCATTATTCAGACACAAGAGGAACAGAAAGTGGAATACAAAACATATAAAACATATCTGTCTTGATATAAAACGTGCACAAACAATCCGGATAGAAATGTAACTATTTAATTGAGAAAAACTTGTTTTTGTGAAAGCAGCAGTGGCAGATGAACTGAGGTGTGTGCAGTCTCACCCCTCTTTGTCATTCTCCAGTTTATCTTTGATGATGTCCATCAGTTTGTTCCTGGCATCGAGGGCAATGGAGAAACCCGACGACCACATAGGAACCTTCACATTTACTGGAGCAGAGATCAGGCCTGCAGGGTGAGGGGGAGGAGGGCAGAAGGCGCAGAACAAAAGAGTCAGAAACACACAGATGAATGTGTGCGGTCCCAGAATGAAAGAGGAAGTTGGAGATGTTGCAATAGTCTATTGCACAAAACTTGAAGTTGCCAAAAAAAGACAAAAGAAAAAATTGTCATGTTTTAACATTACCAGAGGTGTTAAGATTGATCACTTCTTAGTGTTATATTTAAATAAAAATACGTTGCAGAAAGAACATCAATGCAAAAGGCTGCAAAAAAATTAAAATAAAAAATTAGCACGAGGGTTTTTTTTTGTGTGTGTGTGTGTGTATGATTTATCTGTATGGCCCTACCGTGCCAGTGCTGGGTGCACAGCTGACTGATTTCCTGGAAAAGTTCAGGTTGCTTCTCAGCTCGTACGTTCAGAAAAAGGCCCAACACCAGCTCTGTCCCCAGAGACTTAAAAGCAGTGTATACACTCTCTGGCTGACCACTACACAGACACACACAAGTATACAATCGGAGACACATTGATGAGTTTATTCAATTAAATTATTCAATTCAACTTATTTATACAGCACCAAAACACGATAACAGTTTCCTCAAGGTGCCTCTATATTGTAAGGTGGACCCTACAGTAATACAACAGAGAACTGAACGATCAGATGAGCCCTTATGAGCAAGGACCTTGGTGTCAGTGGGAAGGAAAAACTCCCATTTAACAGGAAGAAACCTCCAGCAGAACCAGGCTCAGGGAGAGACTGTAATTTAAGCAAGTGACTTCAAGAAATACTGATAGAAACACACCATAAAGCTGTATATTCATATTTTCATACATACATATTATGTATGTATGAAAATATGAATATTATAAACATTGGACGTTTATATTTTAGTGTCCTAACAACTACATTTAAAAAGCTTCTGTACTTTTTTCACATGGTGATATTCATCTTCACAGCTTTGGTTTCAAAGTTAGGTTGGGTGTGTTTGGACAAAATATTGTCATTGTGGTTGTGTGAATTACATCTGCGGTGGGTGGTGTACACTGTATCTGTACATCAGCACAGTGTGTTTGTAGTGAAACAATCAGGATGTGACTGAAGTGCAGACCTTCAGCTTTACTTCAAGGGGTTCAAGGCGGTTACTTGTTTAGTTATTGCAGACATTGTTACACACAGTCTCCCATTTTCAGAGGCTAAAATAATCGGATACACTAACACATTTTTTATTCCAAGGATTCTTCTTCCTTTCTTTGTCTTTCAGTGACTTGGCCTTGATAAACTCTTGAGTTGCTTTTGCAGTTGGCTTTGAGTAATTATCCATTTGTACTGTAAAGCGCTGTCTGATCAGTTCTGCATCATTGCTCTGTGCCCTTCATAATTCATCCTGCTCCTTCTATAAACGTCATCAACAAACACGCGTGACCTGGTTACACTGGCAGCCATTCACGCCCGTGCCACAACATCATCTCCACCATGTTGACGGTGATGTCTCCTTCAGATCAGGAGATGTTTCTCTCCTTCTCTATAATTTCCTCTTCCCTTCAAGTTAATCTGGATTTCATCTGTCCAAAGACTTTTTTCCCTAGAACTGTACAGGCTCTTTTAGTTTTCTGGCAAACTCTACTTTGATCTTCTTGTTCCTGAGTGTAACCAGTGGTTTGCACCTTATGGTGAACCCTCTGTATTTATATTCATGATGGCATCCACCAAATGCACACATTAGACTGATACACCTATCTTCTACAGATTTCTTATTTCTTAAGTGATTTTTTTTCTTAAACAAGGTAAGAATCTGTGATGCTACACCTGAGTTCTTTTTTAAGATCTCTTAGTGCAGCTGAGCTGTGTGATCCTTTTGATCACACAGCTCATGAAACTGCTTGTCAGTAATTTGTCTGATTAATTTTGAGCCTCTGAAATAAAGGACTACATACACAGTAAAAATACTTATGGACCTAACTTTACTCTTGCTTATCAAAGAGTATCACTTTTTACTTATTCGGACTGTGAAACAATACTTGTTGTAAATCTCATTGTATTCTTTGAGCTACATTAATACATATAAATATATCCGTGAAAAAGGTAAATATGTGTGGATATAACTGGTGTAAGTGTTACCTGACAGAGAGGTCCTTCAGACAGCGCTCACATACACTACACAGACACAAACAGACAAGCACAGACATATTTTAGTCTTAAGTAAAAGTACAACTGTTTTTTTTGGAAAGAACTGTTGTTTCTCAAACAAACAGGGACTCAGCTCTTGCAAGAGAAACCTTTGACATGGATGGACACATTTCAACTGCTGCAGCAGTGAAAGGTTTGCAGTTGCGTCACATATATCTATGCAATTATTTCTGCCGCCAAATACTGCTGCAAACATTGTTGAGTGTGTTTAAGATGCCATTTATGTTTATTAGAGGACTATAAATAAAGTTTTGAGTTGCCGTAGTGGATGTATAGTAATTGACTGAGTTTGGATGTAGATATATAAATATATTGAGTGCACTGTATATACTTAAGACTAACACATTACTTTCAGTAGTAACTTTTCTCCAGCATTAGTTGCTGGTGTGGTTTATTTTTTCAATTTCTTGTGTGTGCGGTGAGGATTAATGGAGGTTTCAATTTTTCGTTTGTTTGTTTTTGACTTGCTCTTTCTGATTATGACAAGCATGTCTAAAATACTCTTAGGAAAGTGTGTTTTGAGTTATATTCCTCAACTCTGGTCACAGTTTAAGTGTGTGAATGCGGTGACTAGAAGGTTTTGAATGATGAATAAAGGTGTGAGAGGTATTTCTTTGGTGATGTAAAGTAGGATGTTTTAAAGTTTGAAAGTGTTTTTAATTTGAGAGAGGCATGAGTGATGTTATAAGAGTTTGAGTTTCTTTTTCTTTCAGTTTAAAAACACATAAGTACATACACTTGGTACACCTGTTTACTCTTTTACTTTATTAAAACAGACGGTGTATTTGAGTTTGAATTTCAGTAATTGTATGTTGATATGGTAATTTAGTTTTATGTTAGGTGAAGGAGATGTCCATCTCTGCGTCTTGCAGGATTGAAAGTGAAAGTTGAAGGTTGTGATGTGAATGCTGTGAGTACTCGATTTGAATGATTCTGTGTGAGGTGTACAAAATACTAAATAATAATAACACTATGAAAGTTGATAGTAGAGTGAGTGCAAGGTGGTGTGTGAACAGAGGAAGTCTGAGAGAGAAGTGTGTGCGTAGGCAAAATGCAGAGTGTGTGCGTGAAAGAAGGGAGTATTGTTTTTACATCAAGGTTTAGTAGAACGTTACAAACAGATAAAGAAGGTAAAATGAAGAGAGAAAATAACTGACAATTACATTAATGAATAGAAAACACACATACACAAAGTGCCATATGTGAAATTATTCTAGGAAGGAATCAGAAGTGAGATAGTTTAATATAAGATGCAATGAAGGAAGCAGCTTACACTCCTTTAATTTCCAGAGCCAGTGTGTTCCCTCCCCTGCCCACTTGGGCCCCGTATCAGGCGGGTATGGAAGGCTGGATAGCCCATGACGGGTAAGATCCCACCTCGAAACCCTGGGACAACCTAAGGCAGGCACAGTCACGATTACTCGGCCTCACTCAGTCCCTGTGAGCTCAGACTCACTGGTGAGATGAAGTGAAGAAGACGGGACCTTAAGGGTAAAGCCGCTGGGCTAAGGCGGAGGGGGTACGTGGCAAGTGGAGCCCTACCTTCTGGCTGAGGACAAGGAATGCTGCTATTTAAGGTAGGAATTCAGAATTTGGGTTAGTAAATTTGGGAAGGAGAAAATTGACTGTTTAAAGGCAAAATTATGAAGGAGTCTGACACACTGCAAAAGCAACATATGCAAATTCACACACACAAACAGAAAATGCATTAACCTTATAAAGACAAGACAAGCTCATGATGATTATTTGTATAGATACTGATTAAACCTGGCTTAGAACACAAAGATACGCAATGAAGATCAGCTTGCTACTTGTATGAGTGGTACAATGGTGTGAATGGTTAATGAAATACACTTGAGTTTGAAGCTGAGGAATAACTCAAAGAAGTTATATGACAAAGGGAGTGGGTTATGAAAACAAAAAAGTGTTTAAAGTAGTTTTAAAAGAGTGACTTAGGAGTGCTCTCGTACTGAGTGATCAACACTAGTGATCACTGTAGAAAGAAATAAAATAATTTAATAAGGAGATAATGTTTAAACATATGTTTCTCTTGTTACAGCAACTTCTTGAGATATGACTCAGTATGCAAATTAGTTGGAGTGAGTGGTGACGAAGGAGTTTCCTGTATGTGTGTGACTGAGGAAGTGACTTTCAGAAGAGGAAGCATGGCAGACAAGAGAAGTGCAGATTTGGGTAGGAAATTTATAGTTTAGTGATATGTTGTTGTGAGGGGGTCTTATGCTGAATGTAAGTATGTTACAGAGCATAAGGGGGTGATTTTTGTGTGCAAATTGTGTGGTTTTAATGAGACTTTCGGTGTATTGAGGAGGTGAAATTATGTGGTGGCAAGACTTGTGTGTTTAAGGTTGTTGAGGTTGTTGTGGTGATGGGTTGATTTTGTCAGTTAGGTTTGGGTTGTTGTTTTTGTTTTTAATAGAGGGAGTTTTAGGAAACATGGACATGTCTAAAATTGGGCCCATTATTTTGTAACAGTGCACTTAAAGAAAACCTGTCAGGTGATTTTGATTTTATGAGCTAACAATCAGCTCTATTTTTTCATTTCTGTTTTAAGGAGGCCTGCAACAGTGAATAACGGCGCTGAAAATTCTCGGGAAGAGCAAATATAAGGGGGCTTTCCAGATTACAATTGGCTGAGGAGAAAGCTACCTGTGGGGACTATTCATAGTCCCTGTAAAAAGGATTTTATGCGAGTCAATCCAGTCCAAAAGCATAAAGAAATATTTTCCTATGGAAAATAAAAAATGACTGAGCTCATTTTGCTGAGGGTGGAGAATCTGATCACTTGCTCCACTATTAGCAAATATATGGTGTGACTGCATGTGAATGTGTGACTGGATGAAGGTGTGGATGAATACATGTGGACAAACAATTTGCTTTTACCAGAGAAAATTTCTGTTTTGTTGACTGGGGTTAGATTATGGGATTATGGTATATTGTTGGGAGAAGGCCAAATGTTACGGGGGAGGCATTTTCTGATATAACTCAGTTACCATTAATTGTAGAAACACATGACTGATAATTGTTCTGTGTTAAGTTTATTTTTATGATATAGATTGGAACATGAGTGGGGAAAACTGAGCATTTTTAGTTTTGTATAGTAGTTTGACACATTTCATGTGTCAAGATAAAGGGGGGTTTAGGGTGTATTAATTTAATTGTTTAATAATTTAGGATCATTTTAGGACTTTTGGGGTTTTTGATCATTTGGATATGGTAAAACTGAAACTGTTATTTTTAAGTTAAGGTTAAAGGATTAAAGAACTGAATCCTGTTTAGAAGATACAATGCCAGTGTTTTAAAGCTGTGTACAAATCTTAGAGGGAAATTGTGGGACACGTTGACAAAAAGATATCCTTTGGGGAAAATTAGTGAGGGTTGAAGGAGGAGAACAGGTTTGATTTCTTTTGATTTCTAGAAGTAGTGGTTATAATGTAGGCTTACACAGACAGATATTACACAGAAACACACATGACAGTATTGATTCCAGGCAAAAGGCCTCAAATTCATTTAGCTTTTAACTGAATTTAAAGAAGGACCAAAGAGGAAGGAAAGCATATATTTTGGTTAAGTCTGATAAACTAGAATTAGAAGGTATTGTTAAATTAAAAGGAGCAAGAGGCTATACCAAAAACGGGTTATAACATAGGAAATGTGAGGTTAAAATGAAGTTAGTGTTAACACACAGGAGTTGTTTCAAGGCAGCATTTAGCTATGATGAAATGTATGCAGGAGTAATTGCTTATATGCTTAAACTTAATTGATTAAAGTGGTTGTTTTCTTTTGGATCTTTTAGTAGAATAGGCGTTTACGATGATTTTCTTGTTAAAAAGGTGACTTAAGATTAGAGTAGAGGCATTTGCAGCAGCGACAGTTTGTGCACAGGATGTTGATGATCATATAGGGAAAAATAGAGCGAGCAACCGGACGTGAAACCAGCGCTTAAAGAATTTTAAAGTGATGAGGAACGTTGAAGAATATATATAAATACAAGTCAATAAGTTAAGAGCATAATTAGGATCAGGCTTTTGATTACAGAGTCCCAAAAAGGATAAGTTAGGGAGATGCAGGAAAAGGTGTTTTGTTTCCTTTGCAGAAGATCTCGGCGACCACAGGAGGGGCGAGGATCCTGGAGATCTCGAGGCCTGCTGAACCACCAGAGAGGGACCGAGAAAACCTAAGCTTACACATGGAGTGTTCTCGAATGGGAGCTGGTTGAGCCAGAGGACGGCTAGAGAGGGTCTGAGCGAGGACACAATGTATTGCGACCTCTGGTGTTCCAGAGGTCGAGAGAGGGAGTGTGGAGCAGGGAAATTATTTTACTGCTATTGTTAAATAATCATCATTATTACCATTGCATTAATAATATAATCTGGAGTTTATATTGCATTCAGGGGTTGAACAGTGTGTGTCTTTCAGAAAGGCTAAAAGTCACAGGCTGACAGGAAACAGGCTTGCAGAGAGTTTGCAGAAGCAGGAAGTTATTTTGAGCAGCAGGCTAAGACGAGGCTTTAACAATGTAACAGATAGCTTTAAGATGGCCTTAAGATGTTTATGATGATGTTAATTTTGTATTTCAGATGCAGTTATAACTATTGTGTACACAATGCATATCTGTGCTTATTTGAGTTGATGTTCAGGTTCTTTAAAGGTCTTAAGCTTCACTGACGTGACTGTTCAGGTGATACATGCTGAGGGAAAACTAGAACATAGAAGGAATTGCAGTACATGCTTACAAAACACTTATATATCAGGTCATTTCATATTAAGGTTTTAGTAGAAGTTCTTGGTTAAAACATTTATTTAGTAGAAGACATACATATAGTCTCAGTGAGCCTCTGGTCTGGTGAAAGGTCAGAAGTGCAACAGGTGAATTGAGAAAGAGCATTTGAGGACGAGACACAGACAGTTAGTAGGTGAAGAGGTGACACAAAGAGCATGTGAGGTCAACACATACACACACATGAGTTAGATTTATTTAGAGGAGAGATTAGTCATGTCTCGGTAAGAAAGAGGAACAATTCACTTTAAGACAAGAACGGAAAGTACCAGCCATGAAAATAGAAGATGATCTTCTGGGTTAAAAGTCATTGTGGTGTTGATCTGATCTATGTATAAAATGTATCTGTGACGCATGAAGGGGCGTCAGTAAATCAAACCCTGATGCTATAAAATATCTGTTTATGCTTTGAGGAAGTCGAAGATTAATTCCTGTCTGTGTACAGATTATTCTTCCCACACGTGTGTATTCATTAAAAATCATTGTTTGACCAAGAGCTTCTGGACCAAGGGTGGTTTGTACTCTCCCTCCTCAATTTTTGAACCTTAACACCTGACAGAGAGGTCCTTCAGACAGCGCTCACATACACTACACAGACACAAACAGACAAGCACAGACATATTTTAGTCTTAAGTAAAAGTACAACTGTTTTTTTTGGAAAGAACTGTTGTTTCTCAAACAAACAGGGACTCAGCTCTTGCAAGAGAAACCTTTGACATGGATGGACACATTTCAACTGCTGCAGCAGTGAAAGGTTTGCAGTTGCGTCACATATATCTATGCAATTATTTCTGCCGCCACAACCCAAACTTCAGTCAGAGGCATCCCCCAGCTATCAAATACATGAATTACTGTTGTAACAATATTATGATTACCTTGCGATATAATCACTCCACGATCCCAAACAGCTTCCTGTAAAGAGGCTGGTAAGTGACAGGCGGAGAAGGCATGCCTCCTCACCTAAAATATACCAATGCAAGTCACTGTTTGCAAAGTTTTTTGCTTGTATTTAAAGCATGTGGAGTAGGGAAGGGAAAATTGATACTCAAATTGAATATACTTTAAGTGTGGGCCATCTTGTATGTGTGTGAGTGTTTACCATTAGTAGTAACAATGGTGTCACCATACATGTTTGTCATCAAGTCAGTTGGATCCTTAAGAAACAAACTGGACTTCTCTGAAACACATCACATAACATCTCTGCATACTCTTCAATCAAACGTCCACGTCACACTTTGCTTCATTTGTACTAAACACAACATGCATGGAAAATCTCTGCTTTTTCTCATGAGTGCTTCTGTGATCTCATTCCTATTTTACAGCATAACAAAAATATCATCACATCACGATGCATAAGTTGAATAAATCATGCCATGGGATATTTAAACTGTTTAAATGTGAGAGGCAGAAACGACTAAATTAAGGTTGGAGATATTTGTATTTAGGGGACTAAATTTGTTTACACAAATTCCTACCGCTAGCATGTGCTTTAAAATTTAAATTATAAAACTTTAATGTCCAGTAAGTCATGTATTAAAAAAAATCAAAATCACAAATAAATACAGTGTGTTAACATTAACGCTTTAAAAAAATCTATTTTCTCTCTCGGTATATTTTGGTCACTGAATAGGCCCTATCCTCATTTTAAGTGTGCAATATAATATGAGTAATTTATTAAAGTGCAAGTATTTAAATCATTTGTAAAAGTAAAAACAATTAAACTTCTATAATAATAATATTTTCCCCCAATACTATCCCGAGTCTCTCCCATGGACTACTCGAGGAAATTTTTTCCATATATCCCTTTGACTGTGGAAGCAAAGTTTAACTATGTGTCGTAAAAGAGAAAGTGTTCACTATACCACACAGCAGCTCTCTCATCCCTTGCACGGAGCAGATAAAGGCTGTCGGTCTGTTCATTAGGCGGCAGAGAAACATTCTGCTCCGGTGTTTTTCGATCCTCTGCTGGCAGAAGCTCACCGGGTCCCGGTAGAACTCCAGGGACTTGTCCCCGAGCAGCGATACACCTGCATTTCCTGGTAGTTTAGTCATTCAGAATCTGAGTGCAACGACGTTTATCTTCTGTTTGGCTTGTAAATGGCACTGTCAGAACACCAGGAACTCTCAACTTTTTAAAACCAGGTCCAGGTCCGAACTAATTCCTTATTTATCTGTGACTATCCACACGAGCGACCTTGCGAACTCTTGCCAGCTTAATGTTGTTTCTGTTTTCTCTGAGGTACCGTAAAGTGCCCACCTGCACCAGAGAGTGATGCGTTGAGGTGTTGCCCGTAATTTAGATTGACGTTGTAAAGACGGATTAGTCCAGGGATGTCAAACTCGTTTTACATCAGGGGCAGTCACCAAGTTCAGCTAACTGGTCAACATTAAATTTGGATCAGGTGTAGTGAAGAGGGAGGGTCACAGGGAGAACCTCTGTGTTCACATTTTGAGAGTGTGGAGTAGTGGGATATATAAGCAGGCAAACCACTGACTAACATGGGCACAAGAACTTTTTATGGGATGAAAAAATGTAATGGGACAGTTAGGGTCATTCAAGTTCATTCAGTGAACTTGATGAGAGAAACGGTGAGCAATATCCACAGTAAGGAGACCAGGGATCAGTTAATGGTTGTGTGTGTGTCGTTAAGCAATAGTGTGTATGTAAATGATGACATGTGTGCAAGTTTGTGTGTGTGAGAGAGGGTAAAGGGAAATGTAAGGTACCAGGATGCAATGATGCACCAAAAATCAGCTGACAAAAATGTGATATATAACCCTAACCCAGACACAACACAGAATCACTTTTTTCATTTGAATCTGAAAAACTTTAGGTAAAAGTCAGTGCTGAGGTGTTTGATTAAATATTTTCATCAAACACCTCAGCACTGAGCTGCACAAGACTGTAAACTTTACTGCATTTTGTCATCCACTTTGAAAAACATATATCCAAGTATGTTTCGTATATTTGCTGCACTACTGTTTTTTTTCCCACGTCTGATTTTGTTTTGATTAAATATTCTCGTTCTTGCCCCCCTCCCCGCCCCGTGCCACCCGGTCAAAAAAGAAAAATCTTAGAAACGCCCCTTCCCGTCGGGTGTGAAAACAGGTTAACCTTCTTTCGTCACATCAGCTGCGTAAAAAGCCTGACTTTAGAAGCATTCATATCCTACAGTGAAGGCTTTTGACCACTGCAAATGTGAAGTATCTTCTAATTATGTGGGATAGAGAGGTAAAATATGATGTCCACTCTCACATAAAGTGGGCCAGTTGGTCACCCGCAGCTGTACTATAGCATGCAGTTCCCCCCTTTGCCACGCGATGGCGGCAACGATCACCCCGCCTCTCTCTCTCTCTCTCTCTCTCTCTCTCTCTTGGTGGGACGGTCACTCCTCTGCAGCCCGTGCGTATCAGACTCGCCGGGCTCGCGGCAGCTTTCACACTTCTGTCATGTCAGTAGGAATATAAGGGGAATACACGCGCAGGGGGGAATATTTGACTGTGCGCAAGGGAGGCGTGGAGCCCGACACAGGTAAGAGCCTTACATGAACATTTTTTAAAAGTTTGGCAAAGAGAAACAGGGATACCGTGTGCTCACTGCAACTTCACACACACCTACTATCGAGAGCAAGCAAACACGACGAAATCAATAATAATAACAAAGAGAACAACGCAAATGTAAACTTTTTTTTTCTTATTTTGATGTTCTTTTTTTTGAGTTTCTTATCATCGTTATCACACTGACTGACATCTTGCAGGATTGCTTGACCAGCCAAGTAGCCTAATCCTGTCTCCAGCCTTAAAATTGATTTTAATTTGAATCTAAGCCTCTCTATAAGTGCTTGACTCTTGTGTGAATACCACTGCTTATCATCAATTATAATTTTCCCACACATTTGTTAGCCAAAAAGAATGAACAACTTGTGCCTCCACAGCTGTTTGTTTTAGTTTTTTGTTTAGTTTTTTTTTTACATGTATTACATACCTTCAGCTGCTTTTTTTCCCTCGTATTTTTCCACTCATGCACCCAAAGGAGAGACTTACCTCATCAACTTGTATTTTCTTATCCGTACTGTCAAGCTGAGTGATTGGCACATTGTGGGAATAGACTATGTGAGTGACAAAGTAACCAGTCCTGTCTCCATCATGAAAGAAGATGCATTTATGATTTCAGTAGCCTGTCTTTCACTCCTTGATTCATGCCTGATCACCATGCAGTGTCATGAATTATAATTTTTTTGCAGCTTATCACCTGCTTGTGAGCAAAAAAAAAGATGAGGCCACAGCTATTTTTTCCCATCTTGATTCTTTACCCATGCACATGCTCTAAGAATCTATTTGTTTTCTCAACTTGCTGTGTACTATTTTCTTGTGAATTAGCTTCTAACATTTAGTATGCCACCCTTCTTCTTCTTCTTCATTTTGCTGTAAGTTCATGCAGGGGAACTTCTTCTTCTTGGTCACCGCCGATCGCATGTTTTATGACCTAACATCTATTATTTGACTTAGAGGTGCGTCAGCTTTAGTGTATGGATGAGTAAACATGCACTCGATGTGCTTAATGAGGGGACATTGAAGCTTCAGTGCCTGTGTCGGGACACATGAAAAGGTCAAATGTTGTTCAGTTACTAAGGAACAGGGTGCTAATCAGTGACATTTCATCACAGAGGTGATGCACTAATTTCTCCTTTGCTGCTATATAACAACATGAGCCATGCACACATATAGATCTACTTGAGGCTGGACTCAAATACACACACCATCTACTGAATGCACTTTAGCATGCCAAGCAGCTGCTGGAGGCTGTTCTTCACTTGATTAAGCTTTTAATTGACTGTAAACAATGTAATAGTGCTCTACAGTAAAATGAGTGTTCTGATACACTGCGCTGGTTACACAAAGTGTGTGTCTGTGTGCCTTTGTTAACGAGAGTATTAAGAACAGGATTTTTTTTAAAGACATGAAAAGCTGACTTTCTAAAAGCCTCCCAGGCAGTAATTTAAAACAAAAGCAGATTATGTGCTTATGTAAATGACGAACATTCAGCCCAGTATCTACAGAAAATAGATCTGATGTGGTGTGAGGTGGTAGGAAGGTCTGGGTGGTGGAGGCAGGTCTAACTTTCATAAAGACCAGAGCCTACCTACTTTCACAGATGTGTGATCAACAATAGTCATAACCATAACATAACCTAGTGGGCAGTTTGTGTAGAAATGTTGAAAGGAAGAGTTTTAAAAATGCTGACACTGAGTGTAATCAAATTTCTTGCTTGGTGAAAAAATTATTTTGATTAACTACGTAAAACCTAACCAACAGCTACTGCTACTATAAAAGTTTTGTGAGGGTGTTTAATCATGTTTATGTGCCTTTTATTGTGGGAAAGTCTTTGTCAGCGGAGTATGTTGGATGCAGTTTAGTAAATCACTTTGTGACTTTTTATGAGGGCATAATGTTGCACTGGATTTGCCAAGCGGGGTTTTGTTTGATGAACTCACTTGAGGTATTTCCCGATTTGAGTGAGGGGATGTGTTTGATAATGTGGGTCAGTATAAAGAGTCATAATGCTCCACACTTCCTGAAAGTAGGGGTGTCAGATACATCTTCACTGAGTCCACACTGGGAACTGATATTCATATCAAGGTGGCAAACATTGACGTGGTTTATTGTCATGCCTTTATTTATTGTAAAATGCCAAGATCCAGTAGATTGTACTGTAGAACCACCCTGAGTATAGTTTCTTAATAGTTTTCTGTGTGACTTCAGTCTCTTATATTGTGGGGGCCATTGCAACACCATGATTCTCCCATTTTTCAGCCATTCTGCTATAGAGTTGCTGTTGTGCTTGGGATCATTGCCCTGTTGCATGACTTGGTTTCAGCCAACCTTTAGCTCTCGGAGAGATGGCCTTAGATTTGACTCTAGAATGTCGACATGGTCGACTGCAGTGACTGCAAGATGCTCAGATCCCGTGGCTGCTAAACAAGCCCAAATCAAATGTCAACTGACTTTGTTAATTGTTGTGTGGGGTTGGAAAAAGAGCTACCACTGACTGTACTTGAACTAGCATCTCAGTGAGTGCAAGTAGGGCTCCAAAGGTCGATCAAAGAACTTCTTTGAGAACTTTTCCAAACCCAAAAAATGTTGACAGTTTGGTATAAGGTATTTATGATAATGTAGTGTGCTTATGATAATGCAGCCTCCCTGGGAAAGTCTATGCCAGGGTGCTGGAAAGGAGAGTTCGTCCGCTAGTCGAACCTCGGATACAGGAGGAACAATGCGGTTTTCGTCCTGGTCGCGGAACACTGGACCAGCTCTTTATCCTCTCGAGGATACTTGAGGGTGCATGGGAGTTTGCCCAACCAGTCTACATGTGTTTTGTGGACTTGGAGAAGGCATTCGACCGAGTCCCTCGGGGTGTCCTGTGGGAGGTGTTGCGGGAGTATGGGGTGTCTGGCCCATTGCTACGGGCCATTCGATCCCTGTACAACCATTGTAAGAGCTTGGTTCGCATTGCCGGCAATAAGTCGGACTCGTTCCCGGTGGGTGATGGGCTCCGCCAGGGCTGCCCTTTGTCTCCGGTTCTGTTCATAATTTTTATGGACAGGATTTCTAGGCGCAGCCAAGTGGCGGAGGGCTTTCGCTTTGGTGGCCTCAGAATCTCATCTCTGATTTTTGCGGATGATGTGGTTCTGTTGGCTTCATCGGGTGAGGGCCTCCAGCTCGCACTGGAACGGTTCGCAGCCGAGTGTGAAGCAGCGGGAATGAGGATCAGCACCTCCAAATCTGAGGCCATCTTTCTCAGCCGGAAAAGGGTGGAGTGCCCACTCCGGGTCGGGGATGAGTTCCTGCCCCAAGTGGAGGAGTTCAAGTATCTCGGGGTCTTGTTCGCGAGTGATGGGAGAAGGGAGCCGGAGATCGACAGACGGATTGGGGCTGCGGCTGCAGTAATGCAATAAGATACGATAAGATAAGATAGAATAACATACTATACAAAATAGAATAAAATATTATATACAATAGATACAAATAGAATAAAATACTTTGTTATATTGGGAAAATTGCACTTGGTACTATTGCACATCAGGGAGACAGGGCAAAAGTGTGTGTGTCTGTGTGTGTGTTTCCAAGAAAAATTGAATGAGACTTTTTATTCTGTAGAGAGATGCAAAGTTACTCGGAAACAGCTTGTCACATGCTTCTATTCTTGGTGATATATACAGTTGATGGTATCGGTTTTTTAGTTAAATATTATCGCAGTAAAATTTCGTGAAAGAAGAACTTCAAATGGACCATCAGATAGGAGTTCAGCTTCAATAAATGGACCTTTGTTAAAAAGGAGGCCATGCAAAGCAAAGTGAAACATTAAACATCCTTGAATTAATGTCATTCAGCATGACTTTTAAATAGTTGTTTCCTTTATCACTTCTAATTTTAATTTGGTCTAATTTTTTTCTTGGTATTGTTATTCCTTTTATTGCATAATAGTTTCCTTGAGTGTCTTGTAAGTGTGAAGTCGACACTAGCGCTCTGAGAAAAACTAAGGTCCAAAGTAGGTGATAGCACTTGGTTGATCTTTGATTTCCATAGCCTGCCTGCCTTTTCCACACAGCCTCTGTGCATGCATGCTTATATGCTGCACATTGTACTGTATTATTTACTCATTGTCCATTCTTCCCCTTTTCATTTCTGAGCTTGCATGCTGATTGTGACGAGCACGCTCGATTACTCGCTCACAACCCATTACCCACATAGCTTTATCCACAATACACACTCCATGTGCTTAGACTTGCAGCTTGTTCCAGTCATGCATGTAGCACACTAGTGTGTGATTTAGGGGATCGCTGTGAGGACAGGGTTTGAATATTAGAATATTACTAGAATATCAGAATCGCATATAGATGTTAATTTGAGTGTTGTAACTGTGCTCCACAGATGATCAAAGAGTTTTTTTTCTTTATAGTATACCTCTGAAATCAAAGAGAGGAACTATGTACTCTCAAATGAATGTAAATCAATTGAGAACTGGAAGTTGACTGAGAGCTTAGTTTTTGTGAAACATGTAATTATAGTTATCAGTGGAGTTCATCTGTTTTCAGCTGTAGTTGATATTCTAACAATTTAGCGATCCTCTTATTTTTGGCTGCTAAGTGCGATGTTAAATTAAAAAAAAAAGCAAAAAGCGAATTGTTTGTAGATGTCAGCTGGTTATAAAAATACCAGACCAACTGTCCTGTTCTGACATCAGTGCTACATCTTTAGAGCTTTTGTTAACAGAGAAAGAAGCTTGTGAGTGGAGTATGCGTTGGATTTGATTTACTGCAGTCATCTCTAAATTGCTACCTAACACTGGAGCCTAGTTTGAGATGTTTTTCCTGTTTGACTGGTGTCAGTTGCTTTAGGTGACTAATACAGCAAAAGTAATTAATCTGTTTGTGTAAAAGTGAAATATTATACAGATTTTTGTTTCTTTCTGAATTTCTGAAGAACTGGGTACTGTATACTAGTGCTGTATAGCATGGTAAGTTATAGTTTAAAAATCAGGTGGTCCATTTAGTTTATAGCTCTCTAACAAAAGGAAAATTGTGGCTCTTGAAAATCTGACAATTCAACAGTCTATTAAAAGCCAGTAGTTCTGGAGTTCTAGAGAAACAATTGTCTCAGGAGGTAGAGCAGGTTGGTGGTTTGATCCCTTTGATCTTGGGTACGATACTGAACTCAGAGATGCTGTTGTTAGATAGAAAGCACGGGTAGGAAAAAGTGCTTGTGTGTATGTTGTATAAATCGCTTTCAGTGCTCACTTAGTTACAATAGTAAAACGCAATATAAGAACCAGTTCATTCTGAGTAGTTAATGTGATTTTCTGTGTATGTAAATGGCAACAGATTTGCGATTTTCATCTGTTTATCACAGTTAATCATTCTGTGGTCACAAACAGATTGCGTGTGATTGCCACCTTGAGCACATTCAATCACAAAGGAGCTTGCAAAGAAAAGCGTCTGGACTTCTTTAAGTTGCTTGAAGACGTTTCACCTCTCATCCGAGAAGCTTCTTCAGTTCTAAGGTCAAATGGTGGAGAGTCCCAGATATAAACCTAGTGGGAGTTTCCCCCCACAGAGGGACAAAAGGACCCCCTGATGTTCCTCTAATTGCCTGAGCCAAGGTGTGAAACTGGGTGTGGGTCCCAATCAGCCAAGGTTTCGGGTGAGCTCATTGTGAAATCTGGCCCCACCTTATCATGCGAATTTTTCTTTGCAAGCTCCTTTGACTACGATGACCTGGATGACTGAGAACCTTCACAGACATTCAATCACAAACTGATTTCAGATTGGTTCCATTTCGTTGCCATTTCACCATCTGACTGTGACAGGTCACAGACCTGATTCCTGTCTCTAAAACAACCGTTTTAACGGAAACCGGACTGCAAACTCATTGCACACCGATGCAATAATTTCGTTCTGCTGCGGTCCCCATTCACTGTTTTGCATAGCGTGACTATAGCGTTAGATGACAGGATTTATGAAGATCCGCTTGTAGTCACTGAAGCTGCCACAAGCTTTTCACAATGATTGTGTATAAAGTATGTGTACTAGTCATAATTCAGCTGAAAATTGTCCAGTAAACCACAGACTATGCCTCCTGCCTGCTTGCATGATGATACCAGTGCAGAAGTAGTTTTGTTTTGAAACAGTTTATAGCCTGTAAAAGCTAATGTCCTCAAAGCAAATGGCACAGTGACTCATAACAAAAGAAGTGCAACGAAACAGGGAAACAAAAGCAAGTTGGTACACTGGAATTTCTTTATTGCCATCAGTTAGCCCTAAACCACAGAATCAGAATGTAGAATCAGTATGTAGATCTCTCAGTGTCTTATTTCCTCCCATCAGCCCAAAGTTAATTAGTTTCCTAAAGCTTGCCATTATTGTATGCTTTTATTTTGAAAAAAAGAAAACTAGGGTAAATCTGAGGAATTCATTTATATGGTAGTGCTAAATTGGGTCACCAGAATCAGAGTTACCAGGTCCCAAAGCCACTCAATACCCAGAGTAACTGCTAATAAAACACCAAAGTACTAATTAACTAGCACAAATGGATCTACCGTGGATTTGCACCATTCATCCAAAAATATATTCACTTTTCATCTGTCATTTTTTGTCATTTTTTGTGTAAAATGCCTGTTATCCTGACTGGGTGTGAATTTATCCAGTTTACATTTCATTTCCAATTATTATGACACACACAAGTAGTATTGAGAGGGGGGAGCTGGGTGGCTCGGAGGATTACAGCACAGTGTGTGAGTGTGTGTGTAGGTGGCTGGCATGTTGGCGTTTATACTGTAAGCGCTGTTCTAGAATCACTTTGGTTGGATTTGGATACAGGCAAATGACTTAATTGGGAAAGATGAAACAAAATGATCTTTTTATAGATTTATGGATGTGTAATATGGAACTGAATTAATATAATGAATGCCAGAGCTGATATTTTCTTGCTATCGTTAGTATTAACTTGCACTCCACAGCTTCAGGTGGTGAGAAAAGCCTCCCCAGCAGCAGTTTGCTTACTCAGACCTTACTCTCAAACAATTAAAACTGCAGGATGAAGGACTGAAGATCATGATACGTGTCCTCGGCAATGGAGCGAGAGGCTGCTCCTCCACATGCAAGCAAGCAAACAAATGTGCATATGGGCACACACAAACGACTCAACAAGCTCACAATCAGAGGTGTGAGAATATGTGAGAAGTATTTAGGTCCCACCTGACAAGAGACAAGTGAGAATTAAGGAGGAATTAATTAGTTGCCTTTACTTCTTTATAAGCAGTACAATGGTCTCCACACACTGCTGTTGCTGTTTAGCAGAAAAAGAACATTTGCATCTTTCATATGTTTGACAAATAATAGCATTAGCTCACATTTGTCAGAACAAATTATTTGAATTTTATTACACATGCTGGGAAACCTTCACTTTTACAGAGTTTGTAAGTGTAGCATGAAGTAAATTTTACAGCTTACAGTGACAAAAGTGATTGCTTGATAAAGAAGACTATAGTTGTACATTGATTGTTCTAGATTGTCTTTACCTTACTGTCTTCCCATTGATATAGAGTTAGAGTTAGTTAACAAGCACATTTCCAAAAGTCTAATGAACCGCTAATTGTTTGTTGCATTTCTTATCTGTGCAGTCCCGTATTCTGGCCTTTGAAGAGGTGTTTTAGTATTTACACACATTTAATAGTGACTGTCAGCGTAAATCAAGAATCACAGAAGTGATTCTGTGTCTTTTAAGGCAGCGGTCCCCAACCTTTTTTGCGCCACGGACCGGTTTATGCCCGACAATATTGTCACGGACCGGCCTTTAAGGTGTCGCGGATAAATACAACAAAATAAAACTAGTACCGGCACCGAAAAAAAGAAAATTTATTCATAACACACATGAAAAGACCCAGGAAAACCGAGTAAACGATAAAAACGATAACAAAATAACACTGAAAACCGATAAAAACCCTGAAAACTATACATTTCACACCTGAGCCTCAACTCTCGCGGCCTGGTACCAAACGACTCACGGACCGGTACCGGTCCGAGGCCCGGGGGTTGGGGACCGCTGTTTTAAGGGATATCTTTGACTGGGGCACAAACCTGGTGGAAATTAATATCCACATATTCATTTTTTTTTCACTTTGTGCAGCCCAGCAGATCAGGAAGATGCCCAGATGGCGAGTGAGCATCTTCTAAATGCAGCTCAGTTCAGATGAGTCTGTCAGTTCTCCTGCATCATCTGACTGCCTGTTTGTTTTTGTTTGTCACTCAGCCTCTGTCTGCATCTATACAGTCTACATCTATTAAGACATAAAGGTCCTTGGCGGCCGCTTGTCGGGGCCTGGGGCCTGGGGCTCGCTCGGGCCCCTTTGGAGGTGGGGTGCCCCCGGCCTCTCGGCCTGGGGCTCGGTCACTCAGGCACAGCTGGGGGCCGGCGGAGCTCACGGGCGCGTCACTGCAACTCCCCCTGACTTCTGCTCCGCGGCTGCTGGGCGAGCCCTCATCTGGGACTCTCCTCAGCTCTTACTGGAACAGTGGCGCGGCTGCCCCTCTGTTGGTCTTCCATGGTCTCTTGTGTTCTGGGGGCCTCTGGATGTCTGGAGTTTTGATCTCCTCCATACCCGCTTCACACCCTGGAGGACGGGGCTGTGGCCCCCCCACACTCCCTAGCAGATCATTACATGGAGAAACCTTTGGAATGCAAGCATGCTGATCCACACAGGTATGCACACATGGGTATTCACAGACGCGGACTAAAGCTTTCTTGGCTGCTACCTCAAAGCACACTGTGCGCTGTCTATCTTGCGTGCTGCACAATATCGTTTATTATTTAGTAAATATTGATATCTATGACTAGCTAGTTTATTGTGATGGTGCTTTGTTTTCTCTATTATTATGTTGCTCTTTGTTGTTTGCTGTCTCCTCTGTTTGTTTTTTTTGTTTGTTTTTTTTTTTCTCCATACAGGTGACCCAGGAGTTCTTTTTTTTTTTTTCTCTCTCTTCCCCCCCCTTCTCACCGTCTCTTCTCCCCTTTGGTTTTCTTTCTTTCTCTCCCCCTCTTTCTCTCATTCATTCCCCCTGTCCTATTTATTAAAAAAAAAAAAAAAAAAAAAATGACAAAGGATGAACTGAAGCTCTGCCATCACGTAATGTCGCATACTGCTGTTTCTGATGTCATTTAGAAAAAAAAAAAAAAAAAAAAAAAAAAAAAAAAGACATAAAGGTGTTTGTATCGAGAAGATACGTGGATCTGTTTGAAGTTGTGCGTGTATATGATGTGATATTTATTTATCTTCATTTTCTACTGTATAGCTGTGCTATGATGTTGTAGGCCACACAGTGCTTGCATCTCAAAACCACCTGTGGGTACTGGGTTGATTTTTGAGTTAATTTTCCTTTTCTCTCACATTATTTTTTTTTTTCCGATTATTTCTTCTTCCATTTCAGCACAAATCTGTCTGTCTCAATCCTTCACTTTGAACTATCCAACAGAGTTTTGTCTGTTGATAACTACCTATATATTATCTAGTACACTACGGCACATAGTAGGCCTATTTCCACAGAACAGTTTGGTACTGTTACTACAACAAGTCTGGTCTACCAGTCCCTGGCTCGTCTAATGCACATGTTTAAGATAGGCTCTGAATTGTGCATCCATTACTGTCAGAGTGT
This sequence comes from Diplotaxodon limnothrissa, assembly GCF_057381915.1. Lineage (NCBI taxonomy): Eukaryota > Metazoa > Chordata > Actinopteri > Cichliformes > Cichlidae > Diplotaxodon > Diplotaxodon limnothrissa. The sequence continues at coordinate 40,942,878 of NC_140602.1, read as the reverse complement.
AGACAGATAAAGCAATTAAAGTTCATGGAACAAAGTGTGAGTGTCAGAATAGTTGAACGTGGGCTGTAATATAAAAGTGCTTTGAGTGCTCTCATAAACAGCCCACTTCACTTCGAGTCCGAGTGACGCAAATTTTGTCTGCGCAGACATCTGTGGACCCTCCAACTTTTTTGTTTCTGTGTGGACTTTTCAGCTTGAGCACTACACTACAAAATACCGACTCATCGTACGCTCTCAACATGATGCTCTGAGTTCCGACACATGTAGCACTGTGCATCTCAGAAGTGGCTTTTCTCCCTTAAAAATAAAAAAAGTGTTTTGTTTTGGGGGGTTTTAAACAGAAGCTACATCGAGTTTCACAAAGCAATTGGGGGTGCCAGGAAGTTAAAAGCAGGAACAGCATACAGACAGTATAAAAGATGAGTGCCAGTCATTGGTTTTAAACTGTCAATTTTGGCTATAATTACCTTGTTTGGATGAAACGGTGGAGTGCTAATTTGTCAGCTAATGCTAGCTGGTTTGGTTAGCAAGCTGCACTCATAAATTGCCTAGGGGAACACACAACGCTCATACTGGCTAATTAGTGCTACTAAATGGACTAATAAAATGATAGCATTTTATATAGATAATCCATTAAAAATGCTGATGAAAACTCACTCTAATCAGAGTTTTTATCAGGGGTAAATTACCCATAAAGGTCAAAACTATATATTTCTTACTGCGCTGTAAATATGCCTTTTAGTGCTGTAAATTTAGACATTTTAACATGAGTCAGCTGACTGCCTTTTGGAGCCGGCTTCAAGCGGCACCCCAAGGAACAGTAGCTTTTTGTTTCTGCTTCCACCTTTTTCAACTCTGGAGTTTGCTCTGTGGAACTGCATAAAGAAGCTTTCTTTATTTTTTTTTAAAAAAAAGATCACATGTAGATCTAAACACTCTGCAGCTAAAACGCTCCTGGTGTATTTTGAAACCATGTGCAGGATAAAAAAATTGTATTGACATTCAAAGACATCCATTTATTCTGCTCTTATCGTTACTTGTCTATCTATTTAGGAGGATGTCCAGCAGATCCACATAACATTGCTCTTGTAAATCACAAACAGCTGCACTAAGTCAAGTCAGTTGCCCAGTTACTCCAGAACAAATGGAAAAATGAGAATGAGAAATGCTCTTTCTTTTGTGCACCATCTAGCCATCCATCTTCTACTACTTATCTAAGTCTGGGGCACAATTTAAGGTGTTCCCAAGTCAGCCAAGAGGTGTAATCCCTCCAGTGTGTCCTCGGTTTGCCTCAGGAAGTCCTCCTGGTTTGACATGCCTGGAACACCTGATCTAGAAGGTGCCCAGTAGGCATCCTGGTCAGATGCCCGAACCAGAGTAAACCAACGGGTCTACTCTATATTTCTATATTCTGTCTTTCTCTAACACATCCTCACTCTTCTTCCTTTTCCACTGATAAGTTGTTGGGGGTCATCAAATGTTGACCCTTGCAGCTCCTTCGTGTCCATGAATTGAACATATTTTAAAATGCTCAGTCTCCTGGCTTCACCTGTGTTGACCACAAAGAATCACGTGCATTACATTTCCTCAAATGTAGGAATGACACATTTTTTGTTATTGAGCCAAAGCAACTGAGATAAAGAGACATGGCGCACTGGTTTCCTGCCTTATTCCTTTTATTTAGGCTCAGAGCCTATGATGGCAGTGACGGTGATATTAACATTAAATAAATGTTAACATTGTCAACTGTTGAGTATGCTGCAGATAAAAAGGAGACATAAAAGCAATCTAGTGCCTTCGTGCTCTCTGCTTTCCAGAGTTCATCCTGTTCTGTTTGGCTGTCAGTCAGATGTGAAATGGACACGGTGAGCTGTGAAAACACACCCCCCTGGACTCACATCATACAAGAAAATTGCAGTCAGAAATATGGCTCATCTCTCCTCTCCCTTTCCTCCCTTTGTAGGAAATTCCAGATTAAGCAACTATTTTTCTCATTTCCGACATGTGAGTAACTGAGTGAGCAACGACTAGCAGGGTGGGTTGTGTTTGTTTTGTTGTTGTGGCGTTGATAGCGTATGAGTGTGTTTGTGGCTGAAAGAGGAAAAAATGCTGATTAGTTTGCTGTGAACACCATTTAAGATGCAAACAATAATCAGTAAATTTCAGCTGACTATTGAACACGGGCTGAATGTAAAGCTGAACACCATCCAATCTGTGCACCATTGTTTAGCTGAATTATTCCTTCAGGAACGTCACATTCACCTATTTTTACTGTGTTTGTAATCAGTGGTTTTGTGTTGTAATTGCTACAGATTACGGACAATCGGCTTAGCTAGAACGTGCTCAGATGTCTAATGAGCCGGGGGCCAGCTAAAGGTGTTAGTATACTTGTTTGAGCCTGTTGAATTGGCCAGGTGTGTGATTGTGAGCAAAGAAGCAGGGTTATAGGTATTTTCTCTTGAAAAGCTACGCTTTACAGGGCCTCTAAAGTTGACTTTTATTTCATTATTTATGCTTTATGGCCTGAAATGCCGCAGTTTTGATTTACACTGGCCATTTTGTTAGGTACAGCTGTTCAACTGCTCATATCTAACCAGCCAACCACATTGCAGCACCATGACCCAAACTCAAAAATACAATTTGTTGCAATCAAGGTATGCAGAAAAACGTCTCTGAACCCACAACACATCAGTTGTGAAGCAAATTGCCCAAAGCAGCAGAAGAGCACACTGGGTGCCGCTCTTGTAAGCTAAGAACGGGAAACTGAGGCTAAAATTAACGCAGGCACGCCAAAATGGACAAACAGAAGATTGAAAAAAAAAGGCTTCCTGTTTTGACAAGTCTCAATTTCTGCTGCGACCGTCAGATGGTAGCGTCAAGCACCATGAAAGCATGAATCCATCCTGCCTTGTATCAATGGTTCAGGCTGCCGGTGAAGCTATGATGTGGGGGATATTTAGTGGGCACACTTTCAGCTGATTAAAATGAATAAGCGTAGCTGTAGTTGTTGACCATGTCTATCTCTTTATGAGCCCCCAGAAGATTTACCTATCTTCTGATGTCAGAAATCTCAACTAATCTCAAACTGGTTTATTGAACATGTCCAGATGGGCTTTACAGTTACAAGATCTCACTGCAATAGAGCACCTTTGGGATGTGATGGAGGGGAGGTGCATTCTATGCATGATAGAGACAATCTGCAGCAACTGTGTGATGCTGTCATGTTAATATGGACCAAAAGATCTGAGGAATGTTTCCAGCGCCTGTGTCATGAAGAATTAAGGCAATGTTGAAGGCAACAGGGGGTCCAACCCCATACTAGCAAGGTACTTCAAATCAATGCCTGTATTTTTTTTTTAATAAAGACACAGTGATCGTGGAATCGTGGATTTAAAAAAATGCCTGTGAATACTGCCCAATATGGTGAACAACCCATTCAGGAACATTATGTTTTTAATAATCTATCCTCACGAGTCCCTTATGTGTTTGAAAAAAACCCTAAAACTTCTCGGCTCTTGTAAGTACAAATGGTATGCACTGTATGCTCTTAAGCAGGATGCAGCGGAGGTGGTGTACTCTACCTGGGTCATGTTATTTCTCTAATTGCTTTAAGGAAGTGGAGCATTTGATAAAAGACAGATTGAACTTTCTCTGTTTTGTTTCAGCCCACTTGTTCAGCGCCACTATATTTTTCATGTCTAGTAAATGTTATGTACAAGTACATACGTAAGTCTGGACAGGTCAGAGCGAGAAAAGCATTGCTTACTTTTTAAGCCAGGATTAAGACTCATTATGAATCAGAGGAAATAAATTAATATTAATTTTAAAATCTACACTATGTGTCTTATTATAGTCAACACAGGAACAGACACGAGTTCAAATTCAACTTAAAGCTGGATAATACACAGATATCGCATGCAGTAAACTGTAATCTGTCCACAGGAAGTAAGTACTGTTGACAGGAGCGTTGGCTTTCACAGTCTGTCAGGTAATGATACTGACCCTCAAGTGCAATAAGCTTGGACAGGGATCATAAAACGGCAGAAAAGCACATGTTGAAATAGGTGCTTAAAGCTGATAAGGCATCGGCAACTGTGCCAATGAAAGGTTGTTCCTCATGAACAGATGCTTAATGTCACATGTGAGAGCATATTCTCCAAGTATTTTTAGAGTTTTTTTTTGTCATTTCCAGTCAAATAGTATGCAAACACTATACAAACAAATAGTATGTACTTTTGTCCTGAGTTGGTGTAATATATTTATGAATCCTAACCTTAACATCAGCTGATAAGTCTGCCTCTTTGGTTTGACATGAAAAAGATTTCAATGGGAATCCAGTCACAAGAAAAAAATGTCTAATGTATCACATTTAGCTGTAGCTATGCTCCATGGTGTATTAGTTTTAAGTAACAGCTGTGAGACTCAGAGATTCCTCCTCTTTCTTTACTATATTTTTAACCCAGGGCTTGTGACTCTGGTATCCTAGCCAAACGTAAAATGGAACTCTAACATGCGCTTCATGTTGCAGAAGCATCATTTCCTAAACTTAACCAAGCAGTTCTGAATAGTAACACAAAACAGTGACTGAAAACAAAAAGAAATGTGACAGAGAAAGAAACTAAAATCTAAAATAATGATACAGCACTGGATACAGACCCCAGACCTTGTAGAACTTGTTAGTTTTTTTTTAAGGCAAATCACAATTTTCTTTGATGTAAAAGTGGTATATTTCTCACCAGCAGTAGGGAGTTGATACTGAGTTTTGTTGGGATTGCAGACACTGAGCCCAAAAATAAATTGGCCATCCCCAGAATTTTTCCATGGCCATAAAGTTGATATTTGTTGTCCAGAATGCATGTAGCCATCCATGCATCCATCCATCCATGCATCTATCCATGCATCTATCCATGCATCCATGCATGCATCCATCTATCCATGCATCCATCCATCTATGCATCTATCCATCCATCCATCCATCTATCCATGCATCCATGCATGCATCCATCTATCCATGCATCCATGCATGCATGCATGCATCCATCCATCTATCCATGCATCTATCCATCCATCCATCTATCCATCCTCTTCACCTTATCTGGGGTTCAGGGTTGTGGTTGTGCGCGAGTCTATCCCATCCCATATCTGTCATACACACTGGAGAGTTTGCCAATCTATCACAGATGCAGTAACATGAAAGATGTAACTATGACTACACTGATTTTTTTTCTGAAATCATTCTCTCATTCAGTCCTTCTTACTTCTTCTTTAGAGAGTTCAGGGTGTGTTAAAAGCACAATTCATTTAGCCTTTTATCAAAGTGTTTAAAGTGAACAGACGTTTTTTTCCCAAAATGAATACTTTTATGGCTGTTTATGCACTCTTTTCTCTCGTCCATCTGTTATTTCTCTTCCAGTGCCAAGCATGATTGTATACAGTGCTCGGATAGGGATAGTGCGGCCCTCATGGTACACTGCAGATTTACTACTTATTTGCACTACTACTGCTACAGAACTTTGGGTTGCATTAAGTGCGCTATATAAGGAAAAGGAGTAAGAACCATACATATGCAAAACACGAGAAAATGGCAAACTCACTATCTAATAGCAAGTGAAGAGCAATTTCTGACTCAGATGTTCAAAAAACATCCAAGATTCATGCTCGATAACTCTAAACCTTGATAATTCTTTGACTTTTAAAGTGGTCTCACTAGGATTGCTTTCTTCATTGGCATAATTAAGAGCAGCAAACGTAAACAGCATTTCTTTCAACGGGAGAAACAAAGGTTTTGATCTTTACCAGTCCCGGCAGTCCATCAGTAGATGGAATCCGACTTTTGACATTCATGAAAAGGAAGTAAGAAAGGAGAATTTCCCCTTGTGGTACTCACTCATGTATGATATTATTATTTCATTACCAAGATAAACTAACATGCTGATTTAATCTGGCAGCAACAGCTGCTGCCTGCCCGCTGCAGACTGTTTGCCCTATAAATATCACACGTTTTCAAGCTGTGATCTAATTACTTATTTGAGGTACAAGTACCACATTTTTGGCTCCTTAATGGGTGCCACAAGATGGACAAACAAGAATGTGAAATCCAGTCAGTTCAGATTCAAGAAGGTCAACTACCGTACTATTTTCAGAAAAATGCAGACTTACTTTAGGAGCCAGTAACATTACATCATGGTTGTGTGTGTGTGTGTTTCAACAGGGCTGTAGCATGGGGTGATGAGGACTCTCCTTTGCTAATCTCAATGCAGATGACTAGTGATGGCCACAGCATCACCTCAACAGTAAGTCATAACAATCATAAGCCAAGTATGTTAAGTCCCTGCTAACTTTAGCATGAATTTCACAGTTTGGGGCTTTTTGTGGTTTATTTCAATTGTTCTTTTTCCAGGATAGAATTACTGAATAGCATGCGACTTTAATTACTTTAAAGAACAAGAATTGAATGCACAAGTTTGAATATGTTTTGGATTTTTCTCTAATCCGAAGAGGATCAAAAGTATACACAGAGGTTCAAATATATACATACACCTCCACTAATATTTAGTTAAATGTTCCTTAGCAAGCTGCACCGCAACTAGATGCTTCAATATCCACTGGTCAGATGATTGAGCATTATTTCTGGCAGAATTAATAGAGTTCATTTAAATTGGTTTTTATGGCATGGACCTGAGTTTTTAGCACTAATTTTCAGTAGGGTTGAGGTTAGGGCTTTGGGAAAGCTGTTCCAGAAGCTTAATGTTAGCCTCCTTTATGTATTCCCAAGCCAGTGTTGTTGTGGTGAAGTCTAGAGTTTGAAGGTAGTCTTTCCTTTTCATTACTGCATCCACTTTGTGTACCAGTACAACTGGTAGTAAAACATCTCCAGAGCATGATGCTACCACCACCATGCTTGATAGTTGGCACAGTGTTTTTACCTTTACGTCTCCAAACCTGTGGCCAAAAAGCTCAGTTGTTTTCTAGTCTGACCATAAAGCTTTTCCCAAGAATGCATTTCGAACTTGAAGGTGTTCATTTTGGAGCAGGGGCTTCTTTCTTGGTTGGCACTCTCTCAGTCCATTAGTGAAGTAGTACCTGTGTTGATCCTGAACATCCTAACCAATTTCCTTTCATTTGAGGGGGGCAGTTTGGGTCTTCTTCCAGACCGTGTTTAAAGATGGCTCCAAGAGACCTTCCTAACTTGTGTAAACCTACAATTCTTCTTCTTAGATCTTCACTGACTTTTCCATTGTCAAACAAACACTTTTTCTGCTGCCAAAAAGAAACTACCAGTTGTTGCACTAATGAGCAGTGTTGGGACTAACGCGTTATTAAGTAACGCGTTACAGTAACTACGTTATTATTGTGGTAACGAGCACGGTAACTAGTTATTATGCCAAAACCGGGAACGCGTTACTCGTTACTGGGATTTAGATAGGGTCGTTACTCGTTACTTCGTGTGGCGGCTATCGCGGAGCTTCCACAGATTCAATAACATTAGCAAGTGGTGGAGGCCAGCAGGTGGATGAAGGAAAAGGGAGGCAGGAGGAGAGACCCGAAGCGGCCGCTGGTCCGAGTGTCAGGTGACCTGAACTTCAGGTAAGAAGTTATGACCTGCAGTCCATCTGGGTCAGATATGAACCAAGTTTAGTTGGAGTTTATTTTCGTTATGCTGACTTTTTCGTACTGCGTGCTAGCTAGCATGACGGGGTTTCTATACAGCTGGGTGGGTGCTATGTTACTGATGTTGAACTTTATTTTGTTCATAAGGTTAATTATTAGAGTTGCCAACCGTCTCGTAAAAAACTGAATCGTCTGGTATTCAGAGAAAATATTACGCGTTTCGTATTGAGGTGAAAAGGAACAGTTTGTCCCGGACTTCAGCTACAATGAAAAAGGCACAAAGCTGGAGTTATTCTGTGTTTACGCTGCACAGCTGCCTCTTCTTCTCTCATCCTCTCACCCTCCCTGTCCTGTTTCTACTTCAATCATGAAACTGATCAGTGATCAGCTGATCGGCTTTTCTCTCTTGTTTGTTTATCGCCCACTTTGCGCCAGAAAGAGGAAACCAGCGGATGTCGCGGTAAACAACAGCAGCACGTTTGATCAGCTGTTGTTAGAATTTATTTAATATTAATTTCTAGTATCAGCTGATGTTTGCTGGAGCCACAGCTGTAAAAGCTGCTGGTCATGATATCGGTTTGGTTATCTGGTGAGAGGGAAACATGAAGATGAAACCAGGAGATGTCCTGATGTTACTGAATCATCAGAGCTGAACAGGTGATGGAGAAACAGGTTTACCTTTTAGGTGACATGAATGAGTTGAAGGGAAGTTATGAACTGTTTCTGAGAGACAAATAACACCAGGATCCTTTTCTAAGTAGCTGACAGCTGGTAACTGTGCAGGGGCGGATCTAGTAAAGTGTTGCCAGGGGTCCATGTAGGGCATTAAAAGGGAAAGGGGGGCACAAGGAAATACTTTCTTATTCTCATTTAAAATGTCTCACTTTTAAAAAAAATTATTATCTGAGTCTTGCAACAAACAATTGATAGATTGATACATATATACCATCAGAACAGTGTACATCACTGTCACAACAGTGTTTATTTTCATTCAAAGGCTTTATGATTTTTCCTATAATTTTTCCTATCCAAAATGCCCGGGACGATTTTTTTGTCCCAGTCCAGCCCTGTATGCAGCTCATCTGCAGTCTGGTGTTACCTACATCTTCCTATTCAGAAGGCAGAATTTCCGAGTTCTGAGTACAATCGAACGCACCACGACTGCAGTTTTTGTGTTGGATGTAAAAAGCAGGCTAGGATAGAATCAGGTGTGGGATTTCTCTCGTGGAAATGTGCACATTATTTTTTCCTTTCTATTGGTAGGTGGCACAGTGCACTTGTGGCAAGTAAGCAAGCTAGAAGACTGGCAATCTTGCTGGGTATCCAGTTACGGAAGCAACACATTAACAAGAGAATTCTGAGTAAAACCAAAGTTACTTTCCCTAGTAACTAGTTACTCTGAAAGTAACGAGTAACTTGAAGTAACTGAGTTACTTTTGATAGAAGTAACTAGTAATGTAACTAAGTTACTAATTTAAAGTAACTTACCCAACACTGCTAATGAGAAGTATTTAATAGGCCTTGGCTTTATGAAGTTAAAAAACAATGTAGAAACTTCACTCATTACAACATCACTTATTAAAAGATTAATTGCGAGTATGTATGTATAATTTTGACCCTGTGTGGATTCAAGAAAGTACTAAATAAATTCAAATTTGTTGAAGTCATTAAAGATGTATGCTGTACCATCTTTACACACTGGAAAAAAAACAGTGCCTCTGTGATTAATACAATTTGATTCTGGTTCTGATTATCTGAATTGTCATGACAACCATGAGTGATTATAACCTTCTGATCACACTTACAGGTGTCAGCCCAACTATAATTACACAGTGTGCTAAATGAAAGCACCCCACAGCCATTTGATTGATTTTTTTTTTTTAATTTTCTGAGGGAACATGCACAAAAAGAAACATTTATCACATTTGGGGGAAAAATGTCTCGTCCCAGCTTAAGCTGTTAGCTGATTTTCATCTGCATTGTCTTGGTAGCTACATATAATATCAGTTGACCCATAAAATTCAGATACATGTCAGAGAGACAACATACAAGTAACATAATATAAAATAATCAAATTTGCATGCAAAGATAAACTAAGATAAATCTATCCATACCCATTGTAAAACTTACATCATGCATATCCCATTCAATAACCAGACTATAGCATATGCAACTAATAACTGATTTATTGGTCGGTTACTTGTTTTATTTTTCTCTTGCAGTTTGTTGGATGATATAAAAAACTCTGAAGAACAACAGCCAGGCCAACAGGAGCAGCAGGAATTCTTGAGCTCCCTGGAGACCATCGCTCTCTCTATCTTTCTCTCGCTCATCATTATCATGACAGTTTTTGGCAACCTGTTGGTCATGGTGGCGCTCTGCAAGGACCGACACTTGCGGTGAGCACTGTTGTCTTTCTCAGCAGCAGCTGTGTTTTTTGTGACTTCAGCAGAGAAGAAGGTTTAAATCTTCTGTCTGCAAATGCTCCCTAAAATCTTTTTTGAGAACGTCCAGAAAAGCCAAAATAAAAATCTAGTAATCTTAAAAATAAATACAATAAACCTGACATAATGTAGCAAAGTTTTTTTGAGTGAGATAATGACTTTCAGAATTTCTTTTTCCGTCTTTTAAAATTAAACCAGCATTTGAAGATCTGTTTTTTCTCAAACTACATGGTTCTCATTTTGGCAGTAATATTTAAACAAACCCATCAAATGTCAGAGCACTCAAATTTCATTCAGCCTGTCATGACAAACCCCGTCAGGTAGACAGAAAGATGGGCATTAATTTGTTTTGACATTTGGTAACTTCCCCAAAAATACATTTTTTGGATCTGTGCCTCAAAAGTTTTGAGACCTTATTAAAGACCTTTATTTAAGATAGACTTTACTGCAGGAATGGAAGTTAATACTATTTATTTATAAAACTATACTCAAAAACATGCCTGTCTTTCATATTTTTACAGAGTTGCGCCGACTAAGCCGCTTCCCTTTTTAAAGACAGAACATTTAGAGTAAATCAAACTTTTTCTGGATCTTTTTTTTTCTCCAACTTCTATATGGTTGTCTTCTTCTCCCAGAAAGAAAAAGACAAACTACTTTATTGTCTCGCTGGCGTTTGCTGACTTGCTGGTTGCTCTGGTTGTGATGCCCTTTGCTGCCATCGAACTGACTACTGGCCAGTGGCGCTATGGAGAGATTTTCTGCCTGGTGCGAACATCTCTGGACGTCCTGTTGACCACAGCATCCATCCTGCACCTCTGCTGCATTGCACTGGATAGGTTTGTGTTTGTGTAAAAAAGGCATATATTGATGGCACAATGTGTTTCCCCACTGAAAACATTTTTTTAAAATAGGGTTTGATTTAATGTTGAAGACAGTCAGTTACTTACGTTGCACACCTAACAAATGATCCGTCTGTATTTTTCTACCACTTATTTGGGTCGTAGGGGCTGCCCTCTAAGCAGGTACCCCAGACTATACTCTCTTCATCCAGAGCCTCCCACTCTTTGAGAAGAATACAAAACATTATCAAACTGGCAGAGACCTAATCTTTCGTGTGTGTCCAGGTCGGCCCTCGGGTAGTCCTCTTGGTAGGACATGCCCATGCAGTGCTGTTTGTAGATTTCAAACAGAGAATAATCATTTCTACTATTCTCACAATCCTCTTCAGCTTATGGCTATCCTCAGACCTGCTGTTTGCAAACCAAGAAGTGATCCAGTATGTAATAATGTTTTTGATGGCCCATCTGTATGAGACTGTCAGTGCTGAAGTGAGGAGGTCCGCTGTCTTCCTTCTGCAGAGGAGGGAGAGAAGCTGCTGTGCCTTCTTGATGACAGCTGTGGTGTTGTCGCTGGAGGTCAGCCCTCCAAAACTCAATGCCCTTTACCCTCTTTACCGCAAATTCGCTGACTGTCGGTGGTGGGAGATAACTGAAGGTAGCCCTCCTAAAATCTATGAGATCTCAGCAAAGGCTTCTGATGTCCCTTAGAGAGTCACAAACAAAAATACGACTTTGACAGGCAAAGCTAGCTGTTGCCTTATATTGCCTTTACTGGTGTAAGCAGATCCTGCAGCAAGCATTGGTCATGCCACCATGTTGAACCTAGTATTTCTGTCAGAAAAAGTGAACAGAATCAGCTATGAAGAGCAGCCAAACAGTTTAATATCACAGAAAGTCAGTAAGGTTTCCTACAAAAGTAGGAAAAAGTCTGATTTATTTCACAGCAATGGCTGCTCTACCGTCATACAGGGATCAAATAAGCCAGAATAGAGTATGGGCCCAATACCCCATACCTCTGAAGCACAACCCCCCATTCATTTTTAAATCTGTATGTTAGTGTAAAGTATGTGTGTGCTAGTGTCTGTGTCTTATTTCAGGTATTATGCCATCTGCTGCCAGCCATTGGTGTATCGACACAAGATGACCCCGATGAGAGTGGCAGTCATGCTCAGTGGCTGTTGGCTCATTCCCACATTTATCTCCTTTCTACCCATCATGCAAAGCTGGAACGCCATCGGGATCGAGGATATTGTAAGTCCTCATTAGCTCAGATCAGAAACCATCACTAATGAGATCAAAACAAGTGGCTACATAGTTCTAATGCTTACATTTCTTTACTACGACCCCTGAATCAAACCAAACAGACAGTATGTTTAAACAAAGTATCACAAAGAAAAGTTCATACCGCTCTCAAATGCCTAAAGAGAGGTATGTTCTTTCTTTGAGGGCAAAAGCGGCATTAACCTCTCCAGTCTAATATTCTTTGTTTCTTTTTTTTTTTTTTTTTTTTTTTTTTTGGCCTGTCCCGTTTGGCTCTTTTGCCATCAGAATTGTTGTCTAAAGGCAAAGAAAGATGCCCAACGGATTTACTTTACCAAACTGACCATCCCAGCCTTGCCGTAATGGTCCATTTGATTCACCTTTTATTGTTTATTTTATTTTCACTTACTGAATACGGGACAGACTTGACTGGGGGAAAGAAGGGGAGAAAGAAAGAGGGAAAGAGAAACAGCTGAGAAGAGGGACGGGGGAGAAGGGCAAAAGACAAAAACCAACAGAACGGGCAGAGAAAAAAATGCATATATCGATCACCTGGATCACCTGCTGAGAAAGAAAAAAGAAAGCAAGCAGAAGAGAACAAGAGTAATAGAATAAACAACATCACAATGATATATGGGAATATGACAGTAAATACTAAATGTTAAACATTATTGTGCAGCACATAAGATCAACAGAACACAGTGTGCTTTGAGGTAGGAGCCAAAAAGGGTGTAGTTTGTGGGTGTGATCACCCGTGTGTACACCTGTGAGCATGGACGCGCTTGTTTTTTGTTTTTTTAAAAGGTTCCTTCATGTAATAATCTGCTAGAGGGTGTGGGGGGGCCACAGCCCCGTCCTCCAGGGCGTGAAGCAGGTGTGGAGGAGATCAAAACTCCAGACATCCAGAGGCCCCCAGAACACAAGAGACCAAGGAAGACCAACAGAGGGGCAGCTGCGCCACTGTCCCGGAAAGAGCTGAGGAGAGTCCCAGATGAGAGCTCACTCAGCAGCCGCGGAGCAGAAGCCGGGGGGGGGGGGGGTTGCAGTGACGCGCCCGTGAGCTCCGCCGGCAGCCAGCTGCGCCTGAGTGTTTCTAATAACATTTTCAATCCCTGAAACAATGGCACAGTAAAAGAATGATCACAAAACAATTCCAGTCCCTGTGGAGGCTTTCTCGCTGCGAGCAAAGACAACACTTCAACAAGCATTTTCTTCTGGTTTAGGTATGTTCTGGCATGAGCTTGTTTCAGAGCTGCCTTGAAATGAGCAGCAGGACTCCCAGAGGCAGGCAGGGACAGATGAATTTATTCATCCAGACTTAATGAAAAGCTCTTTTCTCTTATCTTTCTGTCTGGCAGCGTACAAAGCCAGTGTTACTTTTTTAACGGCTGTCTCAATGGCTAGAAGTCATACACGGTATACAAAATTGCATAGGATTATTTTAAATGCTGTCTGTGTGTGTGCCGATGTGTTTTTCATTACGCTTCTGTTCTGTTTCAGAGGGATTGTTTGAAACTGAAATTTCTTCTCACTAAGCACAAGCTAAACCAAACAGTATTTGTCTGGTTGGTTTTAAAGGTGTCTGCTCAGGGATAGTGATCTGAAACTGATCTCTGTCTTGAAATGCTCAATTTGGGAGATACCGTCTGCAGCAAAGTTTTCTGTCAGTAGAATAAAATCTAATTAAATTGAGCTGGCCAAGTTGATTTCAGATAGAAATTTACCTTAGGGACTGGTTATCACCGTGGTCTATGCCATAAGCTACACGGAGCTTATACCTCAAGCACTTCTATGGAATAATAAACAACTCCCGAGCAGAGACAAACCAGATAACTGGGCAATGTGGCAGAAAGCTGGAAGTACTTATATTATTAATTTATTTGACATCAACTAGTAGAAATCTGTAAATTATTACAGTTCTAGAGGTTTGTCCAAATGAGTAGTGCTCTGTTTAAACGGTTGGGCCGTCCTTTCAACTATTCCACAGGTAGTCCACTCAAACAGCTACTAAAAAAATTACAATCAGGCAAAGGAAACACTTCCAAAATTTAGAATTAATTCCAGGATTCACATATCTCAGGTATGCGACCCTTTGCTCGAAGCTAAGAGGCAATGGATAGAGGATCTCTCAGTGCATATATCTGCCGATGGTCTGCATAATATTGAGGCATTGTACAAAGAAATGTATAATAAATGTATACGGCTGAAAATAAAACACAGTTGGCAACAGACAGCAAAACAATTACACAGATGAAAGTTACCTTTCGTGGACTTTTGCTGTAAGTGTGAGGCTCCTGTTCTGCATGTACTTGGACTTGTTGCAATCACAAGGCTGGAGGAATAATATCAAAAAGGCTAATTTTTTAAAGTATTAAAATAAAAATTTCACATCTCCGCAAAGTCAAGATTCAACTTCAAGACTCTGACATCTCATCCTTTGAAAAAAGCTAGATTATTCTGGCTCTTATCGCGACTAAGTGACACTGTGCTGTGGGAGTAAGCACCCACCTCCATATGGAGAATGGACAACAACAGCGGCACAGTTGGCTGTCTGTGACACGGTTACTTACAGTTTATTCAGTAGGCTTTGTGAATACATGTTTACCATGTGGCTGTTGTCAGCTTAAAGAACTTTTTGGTTACCTAGTAAATGTAACACAAAGATGAACGTCACATTCAATAATTAGGGAGGAAATCGATGTGATGGACTTCCTTTCTTTACTTTCTTTTGATAATTATGTAAGTGTGAAGCTTTGATTAAACCTAAATCTTTTTCCAATTAACACCCAGTTGCTCAAAAAGTATACAAACCTTATTGTGTGTAGTTTCATTTACAGGTAGGAACGATTATTGTTTTCATTTTTCACCAAACTATCAAATCAGAAACGTGTGACAAGAGGCTCGTGCTTCTTCCATCATTACTGAAATCTCCCCTCAGCTGAGTTTCTGCTAACTCTTGGATGTAGACAGTAGAAAGAATAATTATTCCTACATTAAACAGCTCACAACTGCAATTGTAGCAAGGTTGTCTTTTTTGGATAGAGACATTGCTATTTAGCTTTTCAAATGCATTATTTTGGCACTTTAAACACTAAAAGTCCATTAAGAGTGCATTTTCAATTCAAGATGAGTCACGCATTACTTTTTGTTCTGCTTTGACAATAGTTTGGTTTTATTCTAGTGTCCCAGGGTGCAGCATTACCTTACTGCACCCAAATGCTACATAGAGGGATGAGATAAAATTAATCTTTCAGCTCATTTTTAATTTACTTTGACCTACTCATGGTTTATATAGAGGACAAAGATATGGGCAACTGGCCAGACAAAGGATATTCCAAAGTACTTTATTATTACAATATGTAGCATTTACCTCTTTCTTTAGCCCGCCTTAACTAAAAGGCAGGAAGCAGAGGGAAACAGCTGGCCTAAGTCTTTCCATAGTTCCAGTTTTTTTTTGAATGTTTTTGTTTTTTGTTAAGTTAAACTAATCCCCTCCTGGGAGCCCCATATTTCACTTGTTTTTTCTTCCTGTGTCTTCTCTCTTTGCAGATTGAAGAGCGGCGAGCCTTGGCGGGAGGCTCGAACGACACAAGTTGTGTGTTTCTAGTTAACCGGCCGTACGCCCTGATCTGCTCTGCAGTGGCCTTCTACGTGCCGCTGGGCCTCATGGTCCTAGCCTACCAGCGTATCTATGTTACTGCCATGACCCACGTGCGGCAGATAGAGACACTTCAACGTGCCGGCTCTGCTCCAGTCACCGGCACAATTCCAGTCATTACCGTGAGGACATCCACTTCCTCAGATCCTTTGGAGCATTACCGCCTTAGGACACCAACAGGTTCCTCCTCCTCAGAGCAGGCTCCTGTAGGTCACAGCCGCATGCGCATTGAGACCAAGGCAGCAAAGACGTTGGCGGTTATAATGGGTTGTTTCTGCCTGTGCTGGGCTCCATTCTTTATCACCAACATAGTGGACCCTTTCATCCACTACTCGGTACCCTGGCAGCTGTGGACAGCCTGGTTGTGGCTTGGGTACATTAACTCAGGGCTAAACCCTTTCCTGTACGCCTTCCTAAACCGGGCTTTTCGGAGGGCGTTTCTGGTCATTCTCTGCTGCGGGGATGAGCGGTACGCACGGCAGGGGAGCTGCTCCTATGGACCAACCCACAGAGCATGCTCAGCTGCATCAGTCAATGGGACATCCATGGCACTGAGGTAAACACACAGGCAGGCACAAGTCACATTTGTACCAGTCTATCTATAACCAGTGGCCTAAGACATATTTGATCATGTAAGACTGATGGCAGACGTCCCTTAATGTTAATGTGAAGGGAAGTAATTTCAGTGAGTGAAGGGGTGTAAGTGGATCTGAGTGAGAGAGTGTATGTTTTTTTTGCTCAGCGATCAAGGCTTTGATTGTTCACAATAAACAAGAACCTGTTTCAGGTTAACATTAAGGTCACATTTGTCATTTTTCAGGGCAATAACTTGTGGATTGTAATAAATACCTAAGCCGGATGCGCTACTACGTCACTGATGTTCTGTTTTTGTCCTCACTGATTCAAAAAGAATTGAAGGCCTTGGGCAAGAATGAACTTTAATTTGTCATTTCCCGCGAAAAGACCTACACCTAAACCTTTCTGTGTCATCTGACTGAAAGATTGTTTGTTTTCCTTAGTCTTTGCCTGAAAAAAACTGAGACGAGGACGACACACTGGACTTTTATTAGTTCATTACTCCATCTATTTGACACACCAAAAAGATAATTTTTAATGTTTTTAATTAACTAGCAGCTGTTAAGAAGAAGAAGAAGAAGACCAGCAGATTAAAGATGTTCATCATCTTGAAAAGTGGAAAACTGGAATTGTCCCTTTGTTGACCTCCTCGGAGTGATCAGTTGCAATTAAGAAACACAGTTATGGTCCTACATGACACAGAAGAGACACTCACATCAGTCCCTGATGAATGTCAGGGACATTTTGAACATTTTGGACGATTACCTCAGTGCCCTTCACAAGAGAAATTTATTGCCACTAAGTCTCATTTGGAGTGTTATACTCGTGCACCTGGACGAAGATAATCCTGTGGCCTATTGTGAGCTGCCAAACTTTATTTTGTTGCATTATGTTGAGCCACATAACTCCTGCAGTTTTATGAAGGTAAAACAGGACTGCATCGCAAATCTGTAGAAGAGGGGGAACATAGTGAGTGTAGTTTGACATTGCTTCATGGAGCTGTGGAGGGAGAGAGGGAGTGCCAGCCAAGGACTTTAATCTGAGCAGTAAGAAGAAAAGTGGAGAAATCGCACTAATTGTGATAGAAAAGGGTTGTAGCTGCAGACATGTAACTGTGGGGAAGATTTTCATGGCCCGAATATTGCTAGCTGGCAAGGTATTACTCACTGAGGGAAATGGACATTTCTGTTGCTGTTTGAATCCAGTTTTATTCATCACACTGTTTGGATTCCTGCATCAGCTGACACAGAGATCATCCAAAGGACTGTGGCTGAATGAGCATGGACAAAAATGGATCTTGGTCAACCTTTGCACCACTTGCTGGACAAGCAGCTGAAGACTTTCTCTAACATCTGTTTCAGCTTTACCACCACAAGGATAAAACACAATTCCACATACCACAATCCATGTATCCACTGTGGATTTAAGCTCCTGAGTAAATCACATTTACATTTTGATTTATTGAGTGATTGTTTTGCACTGTGATATTTATTTAATCACAGTTCTTTTTCACATTTTGAGTACTGTAGCATTTCCCAACTTTGGGGATAAATAAGGTATTTCTTATTGGATCATATATCATTTTATCACATACTGTGTGCAGCTAGTTGCTATCCTAGGCTCACATTTGTGATAAAATGAATTTAATAATCATCCCTTCTTTTAATCCCTTGTTTTCTGATCATGAGATGTGTCAGATGCTTTTCATGGAACCGTTTGGGAAATTTTGAAAGAGAACATTCAGACTTTGACCCACACTTGCACTTGTGCTGTGTTTTTCTGCAGAAACTTCTTTAATGTTTAATCATGCCATTTAATGCAGCACGTGCACAGCAGCAGCTGGGGAGAATGATGAGGAGATAAACTTGTATGGACAGCAATAACAGAATGTAGCAACAGCAATATGAAGATCAGCCATTGTGTTTTTTCTCTTGGTAGTCACTGAAATAGAATTTACCACTAAAAGTTTTTTATTTGTAGTTTTTATTCATCATAAAGTGTAGTAAATAGAAAAAACTAGAGTCAAATCAATATTTACTGTGACTCACCTGCTGGTCTTAGTAAATTACAAGTTGTCCTTAATGTCTCCATCACAATAGGCTAAAAGTAGGATGACAACCACTCATTGATTTTTTTTTTTCCTTTTAATGATCACAATTAGTTTCAGTGATCGGTTTTGAGCCCAAAGAAATTGCAGTCTGACTGCAGTCACTCTCAGACAGATTGACGAAGGCTTGCAAATAATTGGCTTCCAATTTATGCAAAGCCTTTTGTCAATCCTTTTGCTGTCCTGCAAAAGGACATCACTATTTTTGGAGGAATTTCTATTTCAAATCTATGATTTCACCTGGCTATACTCTGAATATATTCTGGCTATACTGTGAATATATTAGTTCATGTAAATTTCTATAGAAGGCCAAATCTTTGCAGGTTGAATTTAATTACCAACTTCAGCTAATTCAGTGGTAAAATGAGAGCAGATAGACTCCATTTCTGTGACTGTCTTGATGCGCTAAAGTTGCTTTGACTATAGCATTTTGCACTTGGACAGTTCTTAAGATACTTGGCAGGCAGGTTACTTCAAGCATCTTGGAGAATTTCTCTCACTGTCTTCTTCATGTAATCTGAGACGGAGTCAGGCAATAGAGGCCCCCAGGGGACCAAACCATCTTCCTGTTGCTGGAGAATTTGTCTGGGTTTTGTTTAGGCAAACTAGCACCAATCTAACATGGTGAACTTTGTAAGTATTAAATTATAGAAAAGTGGAGCAAAAAGCACCCTTCAAAGAGCAGCTAAAATGCCCAAATCTGGCTAAATCTTGGTTCTTAGTGGTTAAATAGCACGGACAGTGGACAGTTTCATATTTGTCTTTTTTACAGATTGGATCTTCAATGTAATTATAATATATAATAACACTAAAAGTCCAGAAGGCTTTTCACACCAGGACATCTGTTGATGTTATGGTGCTGATTTAGTTGACGGCTGTGTTTGTGCTCTCAGCTTCCGCGAGCTGGGAGAAAGATGGAGGAGACCTGCTTGTGTCTGCACTGTTTAACTCTAATACAAGTACTTCACTGCTGAAGAGAAACAGTGAGAGTGCGTGTGCACTCATGCACACGTGTGACAAATGAATTCATACAAAATACATGCAAGCACAGGCAGTCACACCTTCTGAACGTGTCGAGAAACCTTCTGCGTGTGCATCATCTGTGCGTGTCTGTTATATGAAATAAGAAAAATGAAACACGCTTTCCTGATATCTCAGCTTATGGCATACTAGTTTTAGCTTTCACGTGTTTCCATGGATTTCTGCACGTCGGTGTGTAGGAAACAGAAAGGCAAACAGTGTTAACTCCAATCTGATGTCCTGTCTTAAATCTGTCTCCGATGGAAAACAGACTCGGACAATCAGATTAAGGCCGGCAGGATACTAGAAGCTGAAATTACTGGAGAAATCCTGTCGAATCTCATTTTTATTTCAGTGAGATGACGGCCTTTAAGGAAACTGTTTTTCAAAGTTACATTTAAGTGTCCTCTGCCTTTTTAAAATGTCTTTGTCCATGTGTGATGGCACATATGGAAAATGTTGGCAGAGTAGTAGGATATGAATCCAATGGAAAGCAGAATTGCTTTACAACAGATTCTAACATTGGTATTTCTTTGCTTTGGCCTGCTTTTAATGACATGCTTTATATTTTAAACACTTTAAACTGTTTGTTGTTGTGAATTGGTGCCATAAAAATCAAACTGACTTGAATTGAATTGGTGTTATTTAGAATACAGTCCATTCTTTTCTTACTTTGCCTAATTACTTTCTCCACCAGTCATTTCTTTAAATGTGCCACCGTCTTTTGTTTTTCTAAAATTGAAAACAAAAAAACAAAAAAAAAACATCCTAACAATTAATATTTCGTGCATATTTTTTGGTCATTTGGATTTTCCCTTACCCAGTATTTTTGTCCATCAGTAAAGCTTTAAATACTTCTGTAGAAAGAATAAAGTTACGTTGAAACCAAGCACACCATTGTTTTTCTTATGACATTACGAATAAGTTTGATGTGTCACATGGCCCTCTTCCTATTAAAAAAACAAAAGTTGTATCCAAGATGGCCGACTTCTAAATGGCCACCATGGTCACCACCCATCTTGAGGAGTTTGCCCTCTCACATATACTAATGTGCCACAAACAGGACTTTAATATCACCAACCATTCCCATGTTATTACGGTGTATGCATATAAATGACCCACCCTGTGGAGACAAAAGCATCTGGAGATTTGAAACAGGTTAAAAATGTTGAGTTGCTCCTTGTCTTGTGTCCTTGCGCCAGTATGGTGTTTACAGCATTTTATAAAGTATGTCTTTCTATAGACACACAATATGGACACGAGTATTGGGCCACAGTCCCATTACCACGGCTCCTTGCCATGCAGTTGGGAATGAATGGGTTGTTCGAAAAACTGTGCACTAGGAGACTCGTGGCATGGGTTTCCTTGGATGAGCTGTTCCTGCTTTTTTTTCCACAATTTTGCTTATATAGTATAATTTAAGTGTTGTTTTATTCGACCGGCACGTCAGTTGTCACAGCCAGATAACAGTTAACTTGAGCTAGCATAGCACGAGTGGATGCAGCTAAGCAGTCTGTTTTCAAGGACAGATTAACTGTCAGGACAGAAATTATTATTATTAATAATAAGTAATAGTTTTACTAGAAGTACGTATTTGAAATATATATATATATATATATATTGCATAGATATATTTGATTATTCAGTGTTTGTAGTTAAAGTGTTATGGTAAGCAATTTTTTTTAGCATATCACATACTATCTTCTTCTTATTATTATTATTCTTTCAACTTCAGGGGCCACCACAATGGGTCATGTGCCTCCATTTCACTGCATCCCTAGCATCCTGTCACACCAACCCTCTGCATGTCCTCTCTTCCTCTCCATATTCAACATCTCTTTGTCCAATATATCCCTCCTGTGCACATGACTGAACCATCTCAGCCTTACTACTACTCAGCCTGAGCTGTCCGTCATCTGTCCCTCTGATGTACTCAGATCTAATCTTTCCCATTCTGGTGACTCTCTTGTAAAACCTTAACATCTTCAGCTTTGTTAGGCCAAACAGGTGACGGTACTGTCTTGCTCCCCCCAACACTCACCTCAACTGCACGCTCTTCTTCGTGTAGTCTCTGTTACTTTGGATGGTGACCCAGGGAATTCAAACTCATATACCTTCACTGTCTCCACTCTTTGATTGTTACCCTTTCCACCCGTCTCAGTCTAATTCACACATATGTATTCTGTCTTATTTCCATTGATTTTCATTCTTCTTTTTTCCACCTCCACCTCTCCAGGCTCTCTTCCACTTGATCCTTACTCTCACTGAAGATCACAATGTCATCTTCAAACATCATGGTCCACAGTGACTCCTACCTGACCTCACCTGTCAACTAGCAAAAACCAGCTCAGAGCTAATCCCTGATGTAATCCCACCCCTACCTTGAACCCAAATGTCACTCCTATCGCACATCTCGCTACTGTCCTGCACCACCATCACATACATCTCTGTCGTACTTCCTCAAACAGTACCACAGTTCCTCTCTTGTCACCCTACTATATGCTTTCTCAAAATAAAGCCATACTGCAGCTTCCTAATCATGACCTTTCTTCTTAACCTATGTTTGTGATATGTCTTTTATTATTTCCCCCTTCTGTAAAACTACAGTATTGAGCTAGCCAGGAGTTGAACCTAAAATATTTTGATCTGTAATCAGATGTGTTTTCCATTGCCCCACTAGCCCTGTGGGTCATGTCACACTATGGGGTTCTCGTCACTGGTGATCTTTGATATTTTTTTCTATTCTGACCCATTGATACATGAAACACAGTGGACACGGGTAAATGGTCAAGTTTGTTTTGCTACAGTTGTAGGATAATGATACGTTTTCCAAGTTGAATCTCACCTCTCCTCTGCTCTTCTGTCATTCGCTCAGCTCTATCATCTTTACCTCCCTCAGAGCAGCTGTCATCAGTACTTAAAACAGTGTGGGCTGGATGTGTGAGCTTGAGTTAAAAAAGTAAAAGAAAAATAAAAGAAACAGAGTTAAACAAGAGTGAAAGGTGCAAGATGATGATGATGCATAGTGTGGTGAAGCCGCAGTCCAAGCTGCACATTATCCTCGGACATTTTACTGGAAGAAAAGAAGAAGAGAAAGTGTACATACTGAAGTACTGTGTAGTTTGATATTTTGGGGAAGCCAGATTCTTGTTCCCTTAAGTGTTGAATGTCTGGTATGAGAAATAACCAACAACTCAGAATATCATACCATTCCCGTAACACATAATCAGTTTGAGTGTGATGTAGCGATGATGTACTGTTGAATTCTGTTAATTCCGCTAAGTAGCGGATACTGTTATCAGCTGTGTGATTGTTATTGAGACTGAGCAGGATGATCTGCTGTAGCAGAGCACTTCTGTTTAGCCACTGAAAAACAGTAGAATTTGAAATCTCTCCGGAATGGAAGACATCTGGGACGAAAGATAGATCACTCTTTGGGTCAAAGCCACGCTGGCATGCCCTGCTGATATATGACTCTCTTATGTTGAGATAAGATGAAACTTTAGATTAGATTAGATTAGATTAGATTAGATAGAACTTTATTAATCACTCGGGTGGGTTCCTCTGGGAAATTCGATTTCCAAAAAAGCACAGCACCGACAGAAGTTACAGAGTTACAGAATATTATATATATATATACACACACACACACACACACACATATATAAATACAGAGACAAATATAAATAAAATATACAAAGGGGATAAATAGAATAAATAGGAATAAAAAATAAAAATACAAGTGAATTGCACATTTCAAGTATTGAGTCTATTGCACTGTTGACTATTTACAAAAAGTATTGCACAAAAGGTATTGCACAGTGAGGTGAAGAGGCACTACAGCTTAGTTGTTCCCCCCTCCTTTGTCCTCCTGTTTCCCCTCCCTCTCCCCTCCAGAGAGGAGTTAAACAGTCTGATGGCGTGTGGGACAAAGGAGTTTTTAAGTCTGTTAGTTCTTGTCTTTGGGAGAAGCAACCTGTCACTGAACAGACTCTTCTGGTTGTTAATGGCCGTGTGCAGAGGATGCCTGGCATTGTCCATAATGTCCATCAGTTTCTTTAATGTCCTTTTCTCTGCCACTGTCACCAGAGTGTCCAGCTTCATGCCGACCACAGAGCTAGCCCTCCTGATCAGTTTCTCCAGCCTGGATGAGTCCTTCTTTGCTGTGCTGCTCCCCCAGCACACCACAGCATAGAAAAGTACTCCAGCAACCACCGACTGGTAAAACATCCTCAGGAGCTTCCTGCAGATGTTAAAAGCTCTATATTGGAAAATGAAGTCTATTCCCAAGGATTTAGAAGACAAATAAGGAACGAGTGCAAAATGCAACACACAAATTCTACGATAATGACACCAGGAAGGTATTGAAAACAATTGTTAGGAATATTAAGGGGGAATTCCAGATTTTGTTTAACTTTTTTTTTTACATTCACAAGATGTATTTTGCAGTCAAGAGAAGTACCTCTCAGCCTATCAAAACACATGTATATCTTCCCCTGTGGGGCTTGTGTCAGATCACCCACAGTGATTACTTCTTTTAGATGCTATCATTATTAGCTCTGGCGGGTCTTAAAGACAGAAAGAAAAATGTAAAAAATAAAAGAAGCTGTGTTGGAAACTGGCACTTGTAGTGTTTGGAAGCACTCTCAAGCAGGGAAAGTTTAGCAAAGGGTTTTTTATTAATCCCTAAGAGCAAAGAACTAGACACTAGTGAGCAACTGTCTAGCAACCACTGGTTGCTAGTGCCATAAACTGGCTCAAAGTGGGTGACAAAGATGGAGGTGTACTAAAAGAAATGATGAGACAGAGAAGTTTATCTGGGCCTGCTTGTGTAGTTTGGAAGACTATCTATAATTGCAGGTCAGGACTTCTTTGAGGCAGTGAGAGGGTCTCGTCACACTAGGGAACAGTGAGTAATCCCCAGCTGATTGCAACAGGTTGCTAGCAGTCACTCTGGAATCAATCTCTAAAGCTCCAGTAACACAAGCCTAGACCCCCTGGCGACCACTATCGCTAGGGAAAAATCTGTGTTCCCCAACCGGTTGGCAAGTGTTTGCAAGAAGTGGGTAACTGTTGCCAGTTGAAACTTGTTGTGGAGAGATATGGTAAGAACAGGATTAAAGCATACCTGTCTTCAGGGATGTATTCAACTTTTGCACTCCATCCTGGCTGAAGAACTGTGAAATATTATTATTATTACTATACCCAGTAACATCAGGTGTATCGAATATGCATACATGAGTTTTTAAACCTGCATATAGGTTTAAAATATTATTAGTTAAAACTTTGAGGCCGAAACATTGAGGCTTTTTCTGGTTTTAAACATTCTTTGAAAAGATGATGTAATCACATCATCATTTCAAGAGAAAATGTGCCCTCCATCGCTGCAGACAATCAGACATTTCAAAACATAAGTGTTACATATTATGCATTGAACTCATTTTGAATGATCCCAACTTAAGTAACAGGGTTTGTTAAACATCTTCCCATCTTGTAGGCAAGTTGTGATTTCACCGTCTAGGACTGCATAAGATTTGGTATTTTCATGGATGAGCTTTTGTCAGTCTCTCACGGTTTTCTTTCATGTCATTAGAAGACTATAAAGCATGTTAAAATGTATTAAAGTCAAAGCATGATCACGAAAGTGTAAGAAACTTGTGGTTGTCAGTGTAATCCCCAGCTCCTCCTGCTTTGATATAAAACTTTCTCCAGGTGTGTCACTGTGAGGATGAGAAGAAGGTCAGTGGTGAAAGTGAGCGTGTTATGACTAACCACAGACAGTTTAGACAGGCGAGGCAGGACAGTATAAACACTCCAGTCTGTGATTTATTATGAGACTAGTATGATTTATTATTGTTTGATCGAAACGTCAGATCCTCCAGCAGCTCCTCTCTGTGTCTCACTGCTCTCGCTCTGGGTTCCTTACTCAGATTTCTATCTTTTCCTTTGTTCCTTCGTCTTGTTAAACATAACAATGTAAAAATGTTGGACTGTGTTGCGATTATCACCTCTTTTATCTAATCTCCAGCCGCAGCCTACTACTTCCTATTCTATTTTGTTATCCTTGACTTCTGCATTTATCTAAACGGATCGTTTCCCTTAAATTGAGAGTGAAGGAGGGAAAAGTACGAGAAAGACAAATTACATGCAGTGCACTATTTGTGCCGTTTGTTATGATACATGTAATTGAAAAGCAAGACACTGGGTGAGTAAAACACAAACTGACTGCATGAAAAATAATTAGACAGTAACTAAAAGAACAAAACTACTAACATCTCTTGGTTTTATTGCTTCATTCGTTCTCTTTGGGTGAGGTATATCAGTCGCTTGGGCCAGACTTTCTGAACCTCACTGGAGACTCTTAAAGACACTCATAAAGCCCTTAGAGCCAATTTCCATCTCTGTCTCTGCGCTTCTGTGCTGTAATTGTGACAAGTCGGACAGTAAAATTGACCCACACTGGCTAATCAGGTCTTTGAAATCTCATTTAATCAGCCTATTTTCTGAGAGGGACAAAAGATGTGGGTTGTTTTTTATTTGCTTTCTTTAAATACAATTTAGGACTTTTTGAAACCTTTCGCTGCCTTCGGCTCATCATATTTAGTCAGCATCCTAAACAAGAGCTGAACAAGTTTTTAAATATCTATACAGCAGGTCATGTAGCATTATCCTTTAGGCGGCTATTCTTAGATTCTTGACACTTAGCAGTGTTCTGGTAAATAAAGAATAAGAGTTCAAATATTTCAATTAATATCTTTATGTTTAAATAAGTTAAAATTTTGTATTAAAGTAAATAGTTATGGTGAGGATGACTGTAGACACTCACTGTTATACCTCTCGCTTCACCTCCTCTGTAAACACTGACATATATTTCACTAGAAATTCAAATTTGCATTCATCGCTCCGTAAGACCTGTTGCCACTGATTTTCAGACCGGTTCTTGTGTAAGTCAGCATAGCTCAGCCTTTTCTTCCGGCTTCCCTTCCTTAAGGTTGACTTATGACATGAGATGGATCAACTGATGGCCCTGATGAATTCCTGCTTCAGATCTTTTACTGGATTTTTTCCTATTTCTTCTGGACATGACTTTCAGATGCTGTTCATCTGCAATAGATAGATTATTAGGATCACTTCTTTTGTCCTTCTCTTGTCCAGTTTCCTCAAATGTTTAAGGACACACTGCTCAGTATGCTGAGAAGTTTTTGGCAAATAGCACTTTGGGAATTTGTTGGTGCAAAAGTAATATTTTATTCTTCTCAAACTTTGTTATTGTTGGAATTTTTCCATAAATTCAACTCAGGAAATCAGAACAGAATGTGTTTTTGCAACAGGCACTTAAAAAAATTACAATCTGGCTTAGTTAATCTGTTTGAATAAAAGCCAACTTTGGAGTTTTGCTATCAAAAAGAAGGGTGTAACCAATGTAAGAAATACTGGTTCAAAATCCCTCCTGATCAGAAACAGGAAATGCTTGTTCAAAGTCAGTCCTGTCAGCAGAGCTCTGGCCACTTTTTATATTAAATCCAAGAGTTTCACCAGCATGGTGTGTTTAATTGATTTTTACAGTGATTTCTTTTCAGTAATGACATAAAGTATGCTATTAGCTTAAGTGAATAGTTTGTAACAAAAACAATGCTAAAAACACATGTAGCAAAATATTCCGATACTTCTTTCCTCTCTGAATGCTCAGTTTTATACATTACATTTGTGTGTCTGTGTTGCTTGGCAGAAGTCTTCAACTACTTATTTTAGCTTCAGGTGAATCACATACTTTACATTTCTCAGTCTGCCCAAAAGAGTGAAGAATAACGGACTCATGTCCGATACAAATGATGGGAAAGTTTAAATCTGACATAAACTCAAGCCACGAATATGTGCACCGCACAAAGCTTAAATTAACTTTGGGGTTGAGATTGAGATGTTCAAGGATTTGTGTGCTCATTTCATGTTTCCATTGCTCTGCTTGTGTGTTTTTATTCCAGACTGACTGCAGAGCAGTAAAGATGTCATTCAGCTCTCTTGAGTTAAATTGTTTTTGAGGAAACTAGTTGTTCTGATGTCAAGTAGGACTTCAGAGGCCTCTCCCTGCATGCCTGACAATAAATATGACTTTACTGCCCCTTGTTGCATGAGGGACTATAAACTGATTCCTGTGTCACTTTCTGTTTTATGTAAGTGTGTGTAGACAAGATCTGACATTTTATTTATGTGTTTTATAGGTTGTAAAATGTACAGCAAGCTAAATACAGATATTGTTCTGAGAAAGACTGATACAATGAAAGCACAACAAAACTCTGGATTTAAACATGCAGCAAAAACTATAATTCCAAAAATATAATAAAGTGTGTGGGAGGTGTTGCGGGAGTATGGGGTGTCTGGCCCATTGCTACGGGCCATTCGATCCCTATACAACCGTTGCAAGAGCTTGGTTCGCATTGCCGGCAATAAGTCGGACTCGTTCCCGGTGGGTGATGGGCTCCGCCAGGGCTGCCCTCTGTCACCGGTTCTGTTCATAATTTTTATGGACAGGATTTCTAGGCGCAGCCAAGTGGCGGAGGGCTTTCGCTTTGGTGGCCTCAGAATCTCATCTCTGATTTTTGCAGATGATGTGGTTCTGTTGGCTTCATCGGGTGAGGGCCTCCAGCTCGCACTGGAACGGTTCGCAGCCGAGTGTGAAGCAGCGGGAATGAGGATCAGCACCTCCAAATCTGAGGCCATGGTTCTCAGCCGGAAAAGGGTGGAGTGCCCACTCCGGGTCGGGGATGAGTTCCTGCCCCAAGTGGAGGAGTTCAAGTATCTCGGGGTCTTGTTCGCGAGTGATGGGAGAAGGGAGCCGGAGATCGACAGACGGATTGGGGCTGCAGCTGCAGTAATGCGGACGCTGCACCGGTCCGTCGTGGTGAAGAGGGAGCTGAGTGTAAAAGCAAAGCTCTCAATTTACCGGTCGGTCTACGTCCCTACCCTCACCTATGGCCACGAGCTGTGGGTAGTGACCGAAAGAACGAGATCGCGGATACAAGCGGCAGAAATGAGCTTCCTCCGAAGGGTGGCTGGCCTCTCCCTTAGAGATAGGGTGAGAAGTTCGGCCATCCGGGAGGGGCTCAGAGTAGAGCAGCTGCTGCTCCACATCGAAAGGAGCCAGCTGAGGTGGTTCGGGCATCTGACAAGGATGCCCCCTGGGCGCCTCCTGGGTGAGGTGTTCCAGGCATGTCCCATCGGGAGGAGGCCCCGGGGCAGACCCAGGACACGCTGGAGAGATTATATCTCTCGGCTGGCCTGGGAACGCCTTGGTATTCCCCCGGATAAGCTGGAGGAGGTGGCTGGGGAGAGGGAGGTCTGGGCCTCTTTGCTTAGGCTGCTGCCCCTGCGACCCGGCCCCGGACAAAGCGGATGAGGATGGATGGATAATAAAGTGCTTCAGTATGAAAAAAACAAAAGAGACAAACGTGACCAGTGTTTTTATTACTTTTTTATTTTTGACTTGTGTGGTAACATTTTTTTTTGTTGAAGTTTAGCCAAGAGGTCAGTGAGTTTTAATTTGTATCATTTAGACAAGAGGCCAAGAGGTCCAAAGAGATATGGATGTAAGTGAAGGAGGTCATGATTAGGCTGAAAAATCTGAAGGTAGCGAAAACTTTAACCTCATCAACGATCTGGTAGATTCTTAAAAAGAAGTGTTACCCTGATCAGCTCAGCGACACCAAAAGGTCTGAAAGATCACATAAGACATCAAAAGTTCATGATTCCAGAATTATTTCCAAAGTCAAGAAAACAGCTTCCACAACATCTAACCAAGTTGAGAACACTCTTATAAGGTCTGCATCTCACTGTAATCCAGAGATGCCTTCATGGGTCTAACTACAGATGGTTTACATGCAACAAGGTGGAAACCACGGGCTGTTTTCCAGAGCAGAAGTACAACCCATCCCTTCCATTCACTTTCGCCTGTCCAATTTAGGATCTATGGATCAGCTGCTAGCTACACCATGGACAGCTCAATGGTTTGTTAATACTTTGATGGATTTCTGTTGCTGGAAAACAAAGGCCACATTTGGGAAGCTATAAATAAAAATAACTGTAATTCCTAAAAAGTTAATGCAATACTGTCGTTAAATCCTTTGATTTAAATGAAGGTTGATATGCAGCACACAGTTTACTTATTCCCCCAGTTAGCTATTAAATGTCTAAAACCACTGTATATAATCATAATCTCAGCGAGAACTTTGATTTTTGTTTTGCTTAAAGCTTGTTAATATTTTGAATGAGACTGTCAGGCTGATATTGAACTAAAAATAAGATGACACAGTTCTGCAGGCTGTAGACAGACTGCAGCAGAGGCTAAACAAGGTCACTTCCCAATCTGATTAGCACTACTTCCTTCAGTACCTCAGTATCAGCACATGCTCACTATGTAATTGATTTTCAGTTTTTCTTTTGTTGTCGTTGTTGTTTTTTTGCTTTGTTTATTCAGACAAGCCTTACTGTGTATTTTTAGAAAATCCTGGTTCTCAGCGAGTCACACATATCCACACAGCTCGGTTTAGCCTCAAGGCTGCTAAGCTGCTCCATGAGCTTTGCTTTGAGCCCAGATTTTTGTGTCTTGGCATAAGCTCTCCAACAAATCACACATTTTAAATGTTGTATTAAGCTAAAAGAGACAGAATTTGAGAGAAAAAACAATTAATTTTAACTGACCTGTTAGTCATCAAACTGATTTAACTCCTGGTGGATGACAGAATTAAGTCTGACTTGCAGAAACCTGGAGATTCGTGGCATGAGACCTATCTGTAAAGAGTCTGATGGACTGAAGAGAGGAAAGAGCTCTCAGAGCTACCATCATCCATCAGTTCTGATGTTTTTCTGCTGCTGCTTTTGAGTTGGACTTTTCACTTTAATTATTACATTTTGCCAGAAGATGGATGGTGGGGGTTTTTTTTGTCTTGGAAGCTACGTCCATCTTTTATATAAAGTGCATGATGCACTCAGGCAACTGTAGCCAGGAACTATCTGCTTCAACTCCACCAGTTAAAGTCACTGAACTGAACTTCTTGGTCCCTGTGTGTTCCAGCTTTAGCCAAAAGATTCTATCTGTGAGACTCGTTTTAAATATTCCACTTACCATGACCCATCAGCATGGCCGTGAGTTCGATCGACAGAAAGATAGTCGCCTGTTCTTTTGTCTGAGGTGAACAATTTCCATAGTTTTCAAGTCCTCACAGCTTCTTCCAACATTTCTGGTGATGCCAAATAAAACTCAGTGTAGATCGCTCCTTTTATTTTAACCAGTTTTTAGAAAGAAAGAAGAAGAAAGTGTACTTTATTGAATAATAACAACTTTCTCTCTTGGCCACAGATAGATGTACTGTAGCAAATCTCTTAGGTAGAAAAACGTTATTAGCAGAATTGATCCTCAAAAACACACACACACACACACACACACACACACACACACACACACACACACACACACACACACACACACACTGCACACATGTCAGAAAGGACAAGAAGGAATCCCAGTGGCAAATGGGAACCACTAGGAAAGCCGCAATCATGAACATGACAAGCCTGGGAAGTCAGCTGAATGGGAAGACCAAGATCCAGGCAATCAACAATGACAAAAAAAGTGCTTGTGTAAATCGATGAATGTACAAGTTGTGTAAAGCACTTTGAGTGCTCAGATAGAGTAGAAAAGTGCTATATAAGAACCAGTCCATTTACCAACACCTACCCCCTGCTGGTCATCAGATACTTTACTGGGACAGCTGGCCAAAAGTTTAGATAGAATTCACTGATATCAAGAAAATGCATGCAAGCACAGCATCCTTAGACTGCGTGCTAAGGAGAAGGAAGGAGGCTGAGGACTAGTGAGTGTTAGAACCACTGTCCAGGAAACAAAAAAAGATCCATGAATACATTAGGAAGATAGCCATAACTAATCACGTTTTGTGAATATCTCAGGCAGCAAAAACACAAGAAAGAAGAAGAGCAAGAAGAGAGCCATCATGAAAAGACAGGTCTCTTCACAGCATGTACCAGATAGAAGGAGTGGCTGGTGTTGAAATAATCTATAAATGGCTGGACAAAGCTGGGCTAAAAGACAGCAGAGAGACAATAATCATGGCAGCACAGGAACAAGCTCTAAGCACAAGCTCGATAGAGGCTGGGGTCTACCACATCAGGCAAGACCCCAAGTTCAGGTTGTCCAAAGATGCCCCTGAGATGATCCAGCACATAAAAGCAGGGTGCAAGATGCTAGCAGGGATGGCATACATGGAACGCCATAATCGAGTGGCTGGCATAGGAACATCTGTGCCGAGTATGGCCTGGAAGTCCCAGGTCAACATGGGATACGCCTCCTAGGGTGGTTGGGAATGACTGAGCTAAGATCCTGTGGATACTTCCAGATAGAGACCAGCCGGACAAAGTAGTGGCGGACACTCAAGGTCCCAGGCCTCTGGTAGAGGATCCGGTTTTGAAGGATAAAGACCTCCTGTTACAGCTAAAATCAAGACTATATCCATCTTTGATATTACTCTGTCAAAGGGAGGTTGCTTTGAAAACTTGTGGAGGGTGGCACAAGGTGTTTGAAACTTGTAAAGAATTCACTTTAACTAGTAGTTGCCTCACATTTAAAACCCAAATCGTAGTTGTGTTCCATTATTAGTTTGATAACTCAGTGATAGCTGGGATCTCAAGAAAACTATGGGTCCCAGAAAATGGTGCGAAGCTCACTGTAGTATTCATAAATAACTAGCTCTGAGTCACAAGGTTCAGTTACGTTTGGCAAGGCTTCACGAAACCCAAAGATAAAACGACTTTTAAAAAATGCAAATGAAAGACCAACGTCAAAAATACATGTAGGAGCAGCACCTCATTATCAGCAGCTAACTTCTATTGAGCAGGAAGTTAGTTGACTTAACTTCAGTGGGAACGAATCAGGACCAAATGTCAGTCAGATGAAATCATTTTCATACTTCTCTAACAAAACAAGGTCTGTTTGGAGAAAGGAGGGGATTTACCCTTTGTTTTCTTAAAGTTAGTGCTGGATATATGAAGGGAGCCTCCGCAGACACAGCTGCACAGCACTGAGGCAGAGCGATATGGTGAGAATTAATCTGTTCACATACGAAGAAATTTAAGATAATGATACACCCAGAACCAGATTAAATATTTAAACTGATTTAATCACGCTGTGCTATGTAACCACATAACATCAAATTTAATCAATGCTTCTAAAAACCTCCCCATGATAATTTAGGACATCATAGCGTAGTGGTCTGTGATGGAAAGGAAAATAAAGTCAATAAAAATTGTCATGTTATGAATTTGTAATCACGCCTGTGCTCATCATAGTTTCTCTTGAGTAATGTCTTGAGCTCAGCCTTCAGTCAGAATGGCCTCACATTCATCCATAGCAAACACTCAGAGGATTTTCTGTCCTAGAAAAGCAGCACAGATTAATGGTACCGTTTGTGGTTTGCTGGTTATTATTAAAGTTTGTTTTCAAAGCTTATTTTAGCTGTTACTATCATTTTTATTTCTTTTTTTGGCCTCAGTGTTGCCACTTTTGAGTGCAGAACATGTTTGTTTTTTTTTATCGAGAAAATCATTCTGACTCGGGGCCCTTGTCTACTGTTGTCTTTAGCATGAGGGCTCGCATATTATAACACCAAGGTAATTAGGCATAAACTCTCATCATAAATATATGTGCACTGCCTCTCCAGTAGCTGATCCTTAATGTGGAACATTTCACTTTGAATAACGTAGCCCTTCAGCTTGGAATTGCTTGGCTTTTGTGAAGAAACTCTTAAATTAAGTTGGCTTACATGCAGCCATGAGACATCTCATGCATTTACTACCAGTGCCAAAACAAATCTCGGGGAAACGGGTGGAAGTGCACAAGGTGCTGGGAAAGAAAGAGGAAATTTTTATCAGTTATTGTTAAAATGGCCATGTATGCTGAATTAGATTCTCAACTTCATGCACGGTTCCCATGTACAGATCACATGTAATGCATGAACTGTAGTGTTCGGGCATAAATCTGCTAATAGCGGAGATAATTGTCCAAATAAGCAAGTGGATGCTGTGTGGCTACACACTCCTCTGAGGCACCGCTACTGGTGTGCAATACTGCAGATTTTAGTATCAATCTGAGAGCAAGTAAATTCAGAGCCAGTACAGCCAAAATTATAAAGGCAGCTTATGCAGGGGAGAGCAGTGTGTCATGATTTATGAGATGAATCATCATCAATTTGCAAATTCTGAATACATCTTAATGACAACTAAATCACCGTTATTGTTACATGAGCTACCTGGTTATTCTTTGCCTCTCTGAAAGGACTGTGACAATGAGCTCTGACGCCGTGCTGACAGTCTGGGTATGACTGAGGAATTTCCTTCACCTTCTCATTTCTTTTGCTGCTTGTTCTGGGACCGAGTTCTATTTTTTGTGGTCTCTCATGTCTTTATATAAGTTGCCAGTGTTGCCACTGTGTAGACTTATCTTCCAACATGCATGATGTTTGCAGTGTTTTCATTTACAGCTGTAAAGTAGTTCCACGCGTTGCTCCGCTTTCTCACTTACTGCCGCATGGCTCTTCTTGGTGTCACCGAGTCACATGATCGCTGGACAACTAAACACAGCAGAGCAGGGAGGAGGGAGCAGATCAAAGTGTGCCCGCGTGAGAGGTCATGTGTAAGCAAACTAAAGCAACAATCGGTCACACTAGTATCGATCCAATACCAGCAGTGGCATCGATAACGGGCATAAGCGCTGTAACATCATCATAAGCTGGTTTATTAAAATATGAATATGAGCATGGTCATCAAGGAGGGGCTATAGACTATATGGCTGCGTAACACAAATGCGCATAATTAGTTTAGTTTACTATATTAGTTAATAATTAGTGCTCATAATTAGTTTAAAAAAACCTGCATATTAGAAACTAGAATTTGACTCACCCAAAGCAAATCAGAGGCTTCTTCAAAAGTTGTAATGGTCAAAATGCACACAAACAGTCACAGATCCACAGATAAAGCTCAGCGAATCTAATCAGTGGAGGTGAAGCCTAAAAAACGGCCACCTGTTTTTAGGCTTCACAGCCTATACAGATGAGAAAGAAAAGCTTTCTCAGGACTCTCTGCAGTCCTGTGAAAGACCAAGTACACTCCACAATTCAGTAGCTTTTAGACCATCTTTAGCAGAAAACTTAAAATAATAATTTCACTGAAGTTTGCAGACATATGGTTCTGTCTGATTATCCTGCCACAGCATTTCAATCGTTCACGATGCTCTTTTGTAGAAATCCTGCTGTGTTGGGATCATTGTCTTGCTGCACCTTGAGACAACTTTAGCTGTCCAACAGTTGGCCTCACATTTTACTCATGTCACCGATTCATTGTCAAATATTGATTTGATTTGATCTGCAAGCTGTCGTGTCATGTGGCTGCAATGTAAGCCCAAATCATTATCCCCCCACCGCCATGCTTAGCAGCTGAGGTATCAGGTTTTTGTGCTGATATGCTGTGATATACTTTGATTTGCTGTGATATCATATGCCGTCTCCATTTTTGTATCATCAATCTAAAGAAAATTGCTCATGTGGTCTGTTCTGATGCAGCTTTGCACATCTAAGCTTTGCAGCAACGTTCTTTTTATAGGCTAGAGGATTTCTCCTGACAAACCTTCCAAACATTCCATACTTGTTCAGTCTTTCTCTTGCTGTACTATCATAACATGATAACTGAGGCCTGTAGAGTAGTAGTTCTGTTTCCAATTTTAGCTTTCAAGTCATGTTTTGTTCAGAGGACTTTGTGTCAGTGCAGTTCAGGTCAGGTCCCATGCTACTAAATTATAAAAACCACTTCTAGCCAACTGTAACTACTCACTGATTAAGGCCAGAATTTACATTCACCTTAAGTCATGCTTGGATTTGAGGTCATTGCATCCTTTGACTCCCAGCTGATCTGTCTGTTGACCTCGAAACACTAAAGCCTTACTGGCCCAGAATCTGGGGTATCAGTTCAGTTCATACCGTACAGTCAATTAGTTTGTGAATTTTCTGGTGCAGAGTCTTAGCCTGTACTTGATGTTCTATCTGTGTGTGTGTTTATGTTTGAGAATGGATGATGAATTGCAAATGTAAACACAAATGAGGACAGAGAAATAAATATACTGAATTTATTTATTTGTTTTTGTCACGGTCTGGCTGGCAGACCGTGGGGATGTGGGGAGGAGGACCCAGGCGCGGAGCTCAAAGTTCAAGCAGTGTGTTTATTTACAGAGTGGAACAAAAACAACAATAAATCCCCGTGTTCTCCCAGACTCCCGTGCCGTGTCTCTGCGTGAATAGTTCGTGTCTCTGTGCTCTCCGCTCCCGTGTCAGCACCCCCCGGTGCTCGCTGCTCTTCGTGCCTTCCACGCTCCTCCTGCGGGAAACAATAGACGCAGCCGTCAGGACACAAATAACCGCGGGCATACACTTACACACATTAACTCAATTCAATGGGACGACTAACGTGGAGTCTCAAGGAATGATCCCGCGTCGGTGGGAGCTCCAAGACTCTCTTAAGTAGCTCCCCCGACGAGGCCTGATCAGCAGCAGGTGTGTGGCTTCGGGTGTGGCCAGTCCCCTTGCAGGGCCACACCCTCCAGGCCTGACGCCGCCTATAAACAAGTGCTCAGCCACCCACACACACATATACACAAGCACAGGGAAGGGGGAGCAACACCAAAATACACAACAATAATAATAATAATAATATAATACATGACTGCTCAGGGATCCTGGGTCGCCCAGTCCCAGGACCCTGACAGTTTTTTTAATAAAGTCTCTTTTGAGCATTTATTAGTTTCTTGTGACTTTGTTTTCTGGCCTAAATACAGTGGATCTAAATGCTTTGCTTAATGGTAATGGTTATGTCAATTACACACACTTATTGAGCCCAAACGCCTCACATGGACAACTCATTAACACCTTTAACACATCCAACTTGTAACGTTGAGGCTGGCGTCCCCACTTTATCTCGCTAACCTACTTCTTGGTGTTCCTGTGGGAAAACTTGTCTTTTTTTCCTCTATCAGCGCTCTCTCTGTCTCACACACACAGAGTGAAATTTGATTATTTAATGTCCTCAAAAGATATTAGGACAAAATTAAAGGAACGCAAACCTCTCCTCTATCTCGTCTTGATCTATTCTAAGGTCACGTTGTGGATCAGATGATGTTTTCATGCAAGCGACTCGGTGTCTGTAGTTTAGAACGCTGATGTTGTCTTGCGGTTGAGAAGGAGATGAGGAATTATTGAAGACCAAGCAAGAGGAAGTGGAAATATGTGGGAAAAACAGTGGAAATTTGAGAAGCTACGTGGAGTATAGGTAGTCTGGCTTATTGAAATGTGCACACTGCAGGCAGCTACTAATTGGATAAAGTTGCTCTAAGAATATGTACAGTAGTGTTCATGTGAATCATTTCCTGGCACAAAGCTGAACTATATATGAACCTGAATGTTTCCCTTGTAGTGCCGTCCATCTGTCTAGATTGAGCTGTGGTGTAACTGAAACGCTCCTCAAGCTGCGTAGATACGACACCTCCAAAAATGTATTTGTGAAGCAGTGGAAGTTGCTGCCCCTTGATTGCGTTCAATAATTAACTGTTCTCTGCCCTCTGGCTGTGTCCCAGAATACTTGAAGACAGCCTGTGTGCGCAACCACTCAGTCAAAAACCTGGCCTTGACCCATCAGATTAGAGAGGACTGTCAGTCTACGAGCATTACATCAGAACATCTCTAAGAAACTTCACTCAGGTTTTGGACAGCATCACAGTACAGAGACTGCAGTTTCAGGACCTTAAAATTTGGGGGCAAATATCTGGTACTATGAATATGGAGCTCAAGTTGACATAAAATGATTGATGCTTGAAAGATATCCCGATGTCTGATCTCTGACAGCAGATTTGGAGGCCTGTAGGAACCACAGTTTTTCGTGCAGGGGGCTGAGATTTTGTTTACAGCCTCTCGTGAACAAGGCACATGATACTCTTTCAAACTGTCCAAATCAGTCAAAGGGCTTCACAGAAGGTAGAGCTTTTTAAAAATGGACACACTTTCATCTGAGTTTGATGTGTTAATCTCCAGATATGACACCGTTCCATTCATATGGATTCCAACATTCAAGCTTCAGATATTTTCCCGAGAAAATGTAGGGACTTTGCTCAAGTATTTTTTAAAACAATCCTTCAAAAAGTAAAAGATGCTAGATAAAAATGTACATTTTTACTGGTATCTTCAAAACTCATTTTGGGGTCTTTAAAAGTTCAGAAAGTTACACTGATGCTGTCGGTAAGTTTTCAAACTTTACTTAAGCATCAGAGTAAATTTTCCAGAAGAAAAATGGAGCAAATGTTGACACTGCAAAGAAACAGAGGAAATCACCATCGCACACAAAAAGCAGCGTGAAGAAAAAATAAAGCTCATGCGAACTGCCTGCTCGCCTTTTTAACTTCCTCTTTACCAAAACAACCACAGTCTCTTTAAACATTTGTTCAAGGAGACCAAGTTCCCTCCTTTATTCTTGAGTGACGGTTTGATCTACAGCCTCGATTTGTCAGACTGGATTTGAGCCACAGATCAAACTGACAGATAAGATCAAAGCTGGCAGCTCATAGATGCCAGATGCAGTTATGAAATGTGCTGCATTTGGTTGTTTTCAACCTTCTGACTGAGAACTGCTGCTCAGTATCTAAGAAATGTTTCCATTTGTTTTTAATAAAGTTGTTAACAGTTATTTTCTTTAGAATCTGATGCAGCACAGCTGAAGAGTGCTGTTTTCCATAATTGGCAGATCAGTTAATTTATTATTTCCTATTTAATTTAATTATTTATATGAGTTCCTAAAATTTCACCAAATGAAACCTTTCTGATATGTAATTTAAAATAGCACCATATCTCTTACTTGGTGTAAAACTCGAAAGTGTCACGGTTTGGCATGGCAGACCGTGGGGGGTGTAGGGAAGGAGGACCCAGGCGCGGTGCTCTGTGTGCGAACAGGGCGTTTATTTACAGTGTGTGGTACAAAACAACAATAAATCCCCGTGTTTTTTCCCCAGACTCCCGTGTCGTGTCCTCCTAGTGCTCTCTGCTCCCCTGTCTGCACTCCCGGTGCTCGCTGCTCTTCAGGCCTTCCACGCTCCTCCTGCGGGAAACAATAGCGGCAGCTGTCAGGACACTAAACAATGGCAGGCATGCACTTAACGACAAAACCTAAACTGGGTGACTAACGTGGCGTCTCAAGCAATGATCCCGCACCGGTGGGAGCTCCAAGGCAAGGCAAGGCAAGGCAAGGCAAGTTTATTTGTATAGCACAATTCAACAACAAGGTGATTCAAAGTGCTTTACAGAGACATTAGAAACAAGAACAAATAAAAAGCATGATTTAAAATTGAATAAAACAAGCAAATAAACTAACTAACTAATTAACAAACAAACAAACAACAGTATATAAAATCAAAACAGATAAAATCAGAACAGTAGATAAAATCAGTAGTTAAATGTAAGTTTTGAAATTTAAGCTTAAAGTGTGGATTTGGTGCTTTATTCAAATGCAGCTGAGAACAGGTGAGTCTTCAACCTGGATTTAAATAAACTGAGTGTTTCAGCTGATCTGAGGCTTTCTGGGAGTTTGTTCCAGATATAAGGAGCATAAAAGCTGAATGCAGCTTCTCCGTGTCTGGTTCTGACTCTGGGAACTGATAAAAGACCGGATCCAGATGACCTGAGGGATCTGGATGGTTCATACTGGGTCAGGAGGTCATTGATGTATTTTGGTCCTAAACCATTCAGAGCTTTATAGGCCAGCATCAGAACTTTAAAGTCTATCCTCTGACGGACAGGCAGCCAGTGTAAGGACCTCAGAGCTGGACTGATGTGGTCCACTTTTTTGGTCTTAGTGAGGACTCGAGCAGCAGAGTTCTGAATGAGCTGTAGTTGTCTGACTGATTTTTTAGGTAGACCTGTAAAGATGCTGTTACAGTAATCAAGCCTACTAAAGATGAATGCATGGACTAGTTTTTCCAGGTCCTGTTGAGACATCAGATCTTTTATCCTTGATATATTCTTGAGGTGATAGTAAGCTGACTTTGTTATTGTCTTAATGTGTTTTTCTAAGTTTAGGTCTGCATCCATCACTACACCCAAATTTCTCGCCTGGTTTGTGGTTTTTAGATGTATAGATTGAAGTTCTCTGGTGACCTGTAATCGTTTTTCTTTGGCGCCAAAGACTATTACCTCAGTTTTGTTTTTGTTTAGCTGGAGAAAATTGTGGCACAACCAGTCATTGATTTCCTCAATGCATTTACCAAGAGCCTGTACAGGGCCTCGGTCTCCTGGTGACATTGTGATATATATTTGTGTGTCATCTGCATAGCTGTGATAGTTTATTTTGTTGTTGTTTATAATCTGTGCCAGTGGGAGCATGTAGATGTTAAACAGAAGGGGTCCCAAGATGGAACCTTGGGGAACTCCACATGTGATACTTGTCTGCTCAGATGTGAAGTTACCTATTGATACAAAGTATTTCCTGTTTTCTACGTATGTTTTGAACCAGTTTAGTACAGTTCCTGAAAGACCTGTCCAGTTCTCCAGTCGTTTGAGTAATATGTTGTGGTCAACTGTATCAAATGCTGCACTGAGATCCAGTAAAACTAGGACTGACATTTTTCCACTGTCTGTGTTCAGACATATGTCATTAAACACTTTGGTCAGAGCGGTTTCAGTGCTGTGGTTCTGTCTAAAACCTGACTGGAAGGCATCGTAGCAATTATTCTGTTTTAAGAAGTAACTGAGCTGTTGGGAAACTGCTTTTTCAATGATCTTACTTAAAAACGGGAGATTTGAGATCGGCCTGTAGTTGTTCATTTGTGTCTTGTCAAGATTGTCCTTTTTCAGTATAGGTTTGATTACAGCAGTTTTTAGTGATTCTGGAAACACACCTGATAATAAAGAAAAGTTGACGATCTGTAACAGGTCTGACTCTAAAGTCTTTGAGACCTTTTTGAAAAAACTTGTTGGCAGGACATCTAAACAGCAGGAGGAGGAGTTCAGTTTACCTAAGATGTCCTCCAGGTCTTTGCTGTTAATAGGTTGAAACTGTTTCATGGTGTTTAAACAGTTTTTTGGTGGACACAGTACATATCCTGGATCTGCTGTTGATGTACCAATTGCTTGTCTAATTTTTTGGATTTTTTCAGTGAAGAATTTGGCAAAGTCATTGCAGGCCATGGTCGAATGAAGTTCAGCTGCCACTGACACAGGAGGGTTTGTTAGCGTGTCAACTGTAGAAAATAAGACCCGAGCATTATGGCTGTTTTTAGTGATGATGTCAGAGAAGTAGGACCTCCTTGCACTCCTCAGTTGTAAATTATAATTGTGAAGTTTCTCTTTATAGATGTCATAATGAACCTGGAGGTTTGTTTTTCTCCATCTGCGCTCAGCTTTCCTACACTCTCTTTTTTCATTTTTCACCAGTGTGGAGTTTCTCCATGGAGACTTTTTCCTTCCAGAGATAACCTTCACCTTAATGGGAGCAATAGTGTCCATTACATTTAACATGTTAGCATTGAAGCTATTGACGAGCTCATTGACTGACCCTCTGGGCAGGTCAGGTGTTAATGGGAAGACCTGGTTAAAAATTGCACTACTGTGTTCAGTTATACACCGTTTTGTGATCACTGTTGTTGATATATTTGTGTGGGCTGAGATTTTACTTTCAAAGAAAACACAGTAATGATCAAACAGGCCCACATCAGACACAGTAACCTTTGAAATGCTCAGGCCTTTGGAGATCAGTAGGTCAAGAGTGTGTCCTCTATTATGTGTGGCCTCTGTTACATGCTGAGTCAGCCCAAAGTTGCCCAGAGTGTTACTCAGGTCTTTAGTCCCTTTGTCCTGAGGGTTGTCCACATGAATGTTAAAATCCCCAGCAATAATTACACAGTCAAAATCAACACAGATCACAGACAGCAGTTCACTGAGGTCATTAAAAAAGTCTGTGCAGTATTTGGGAGGCCTGTAAACATTAAGAAACACAACTTTGGATGGAGCCTTCAGCTGTAAAGCCACATATTCAAAAGACTGAAAACTTCCAGGAGATAGCTGCTTACATTGAAATGATTCATTAAATAAGACCGCAACCCCTCCTCCTCTCCTGCTCGCCCTGACCTCACTGATAAAACTGTAGTTAGGAGGGGTCGTCTCGATGAGAACAGCTCCACTGTTACTTTGGTCCAACCAAGTTTCAGTTAAAAACATAAAATCAAGGCTGTGCTCAGTGATTAAATCATTAATTAAAAATGTTTTCCCAGCTAGAGATCTAATGTTTAATAAAGCCAACTTAAGTGTTTTAGAGGTATTACTTGTCCCCTCGTGTTTGGGAGCAGTCTGTGGCACACAAGGTATGTTTACTATGTTTAAAGATCTTTTAGAGTGCAGCTCTCTGTGTTTTGACCAGGCCACATGTCTCCTGTCACCTAAAAGTACAGAAATTTTAAAACCTTCTAGTAAACAGGGTCCCAGCTTCTCCTGGGAAAAGTCATCACTGCCATAATCCTCACAGCCCGGACCCTCCACACATCACACATCAGACTGCGGAGACAGGGCATGAAGAGGAACTAAGGGGGGCGAGGCTGGGCAATGTGACTTCGATTGCTCTGTTGAGGGTGGGGCTCGATGGCGAACCTTTGGCCGCTCTGGTGGGGGGTTTATGGGGGACAAAAAGGGATTGGGACGGGGGGTAGATCTGAGCCCAGCATTGACCCGCTCCATCATCTCCTCAGTGAATTTCAGGTGTGGGGAGGAGGGAGAAAGGGAGGGGGAGGAGGGTGATGGCCTGTCAGGGGTTTGGGGGACTGGGGAAGGTCGTGGTCCCTTGTCCTGACTCTCTAAAGTGCTCCTCAAAGGATATCGTACCATGATGATATAAACATGAGATGGCGCCAGTATGTTCGGCTCGCCGTCACTCCTCCTCCTGTTTTTTGGTTTTTTGTTTGCTGTTCTTTGCCTTAACTGTGGAAATCAACTCGCTCCGGACTTATGACCGGCAAACTCTCTTTATTATTCGAGACTCAGCAGTGTCAGCACCTTTGTCCTCTGTCTTTGATGGACAAACAAGCGGTGTGCCTCCACTGTTCGATGGTATTCCACCTTACCTACGTCGCACCTGGTTCCTCCCTCCCAAGCTACACCGGAAAAAACGTTGGAGAAGACGAGGGAAGCGAAGTGGTCTCCTGGCTCGCACAAAGGCATTTCTATCACTCTCCTGCCTGGCTGATCCTCCCCTCGCTCAGATGGGTTTCTGCTACTCTGCTGCGGTGAGGGGCTCACTCCAGCCCAGAGGACCCTGGGTGAAAACCGTCTCTCCAACTCCGCCTGCTGTTGCTCCGGCTTTACCGGTAGGCCCGCTTCTTGGCCCGCGCCTCCCTCGGTCATCTGGCTCACTCCTCGCCATGCCGGCGGCGGCGTTCTCCTCTGGTAGGCGACTCTCTGCCATCTCCGGCCCACGCCTGGTGTTTGCTCCCTTCCTGTGTGACTCTCCGGGTCCGTCGCTCGCTGTTTCCGTTCCGGGTCCTCGGTCATCGGCTCTCCTACAGCCACGGATCCGCAGATTTGGTGCTATAAACTCTAACCTACGCCCACTCACCCGCATATCAACCCCGATGACAGCTACTGATCTCACCTTATCTATGGCTTTGATCAACACTCGATCCCTCTCCAATAAGACGTTTCTGCTCAAGGATTTTTTCTCTTCTTACGACTTGGATTTTATGTTCCTGACGGAGACCTGGTTACGCGCTGGTGAGACTGTGGCTTTCTCTGAGCTTCTTCCTCCAGACTGTTGTTTTTTAAACACTCCCAGGTCCTCTGGCAAAGGCGGAGGCCTCGCCTGTGTTTTTAAATCTGTTTATGACTGCCATCAGATTTCTTTTTCCTCTTTTTCCAGCTTTGAACTACAGCTTTTTAAACTAAACTCATCCACTCCGTTACTGATTGCAGTGGTATATCGTCCTCCCAAATTTAACAAGGACTTTATCAGTGAGTTTGGGGAATTCCTTTCAGGGCTTTCAGTAGATTTCGATCATTTTCTTGTTGTTGGTGACCTGAATATTCATGTGTGCTGTCCATCTAAACCCCTGGTTAGAGACTTTGTTTCACTGTTGGATTCCTTCAACCTTACTCAGTGTGTGTCTGGCTCCACACATGAGAAGGGTCACACTTTGGACCTTGTCATGTCTCACGGCTTGGGTATCCACATCTCTGAAATTTGTGAGAGTGCGTGTATCTCCGATCATTTTCCTGTTCTATTTTCTGCCACTGCACATTGTTCTGATGCTGCAGTTAAACCTCCTTCACGCCGTCACCGGATCATCAATACCCATGTACCATCTCAGTTTTCTGCTGCTTTTAGCAACTCTGAGCTCTCCACGGTGGACTGGATTGATTCCTTGTGTGCAGAAGATTTAACTGCTCTTTTCAACTCAACATGTACTTCTATTTTGGACCTCATCGCTCCCCTAAAAACACTCCGTCCCAAAGCTCACGCTGAACCCTGGATTACAGACTCTGTTCGTGCTCTCAGGCGCACCTGTAGGTGTGCTGAGAGAAAATGGAAAAAGGACAAGCTGCACATTTCTTTTAATATCCTCAGAGACTCTCTTTCAACCTATCAGAAAGCCGTTAAAGAGGCCAAGTCCTCCTACATATCAAACCTGGTTAGCAGTAGTGTCCATAAACCTCAGACTCTGTTTCGTGTTTTAAATTCCATTGTAAATCCTTACACATCCACC
The DNA here is from genome assembly GCF_057381915.1 of Diplotaxodon limnothrissa. Classification (NCBI taxonomy): domain Eukaryota; kingdom Metazoa; phylum Chordata; class Actinopteri; order Cichliformes; family Cichlidae; genus Diplotaxodon; species Diplotaxodon limnothrissa. The sequence continues at coordinate 40,898,525 of NC_140602.1, read as the reverse complement.
AGCCTCACACCTTCTGCCACCCTCTGTAATGACTTTCTAAAGTTCTTTGTAAACAAGATTTCCTCCCTGCAGTCTGTCATTCCATCTTCACCTTCCAATCCCTGTGTTTTGTCTTTGTGCCATTCTGCCTTTAATCAGTTCGAACCAATCTCTCTCTCTCAGCTGCATGAAATAGTCTGCAAGGTTAAGACTACCAACTGTTCCACCGATGCTATCCCCTCTCGGCTTCTGAAGCAGGTTCTGGACTCAGTCGGACCTTTCCTTCTGGTCCTGATCAATGCCTGCCTCAGTTCTGGTTGTTTTCCAACACCCTTCAAGCACGCTGTTGTTCAACCTCTCCTTAAAAAGCCTAATCTAGATCCATCCCTACTCTCTAACTATAGGCCCATTTCCAACCTCCCTTTTCTGTCTAAAGTACTGGAACGAGCCGCCCTCACGCAGCTCCAGCTATTTCTTGACAATAACAATCTCTATGAGAAGTTCCAGTCTGGTTTTAGAGCTCGGCATAGCACAGAAACCGCCCTTCTGAGAGTTTTTAATGATTTGCTTTTAACTGTTGACTCTGGTTGTGCTGCTGTCTTAGTAACCCTGGACCTGACAGCAGCCTTCGACACTGTTGATCACAACATACTGCTATCCCGCCTTCAACATTGTGTCGGTTTAAAGGGCACTGTCTTAAAGTTTTTCCAGTCCTATTTGAATAATAGGAGTTTTTCTGTTCACCTTGGTGAACTGTCATCTCCCAGAGCTCCTTTAACCTGTGGCGTACCTCAGGGGTCCATACTAGGCCCCCTGTTGTTTATTCTGTACTTGCTCCCTCTGGGCGATGTGCTCCGTAAACATAATGTGTCCTTCCACATCTTTGCCGATGATATTCAGATCTACCTCCCTCTGAGGTTGAACTGCAATGTTTCTTTGCAGCCGCTACTCTCCTGCTTGTCTGACATTAAGACTTGGATGACTCTTAACTTCTTACACCTTAATGAAAGCAAAACTGAAGTCATTGTGTTTGGGCTTCCTAAAGATCCCAACTTCTCTCTTGACTTTTTGGGACCCCTAACCTCCGATTGCACTTCTTCCATTAAGAGTCTTGGTGTTATTTTTGACAATGCTTTTAAACTTGATAAACAAATCAGCTCTGTAGTTAAGGGATCTTTTTATCATTTGCGGATTTTAGCCAAAGTCAAGTCTTACCTTTGCAGGAACGATCTAGAAAGAGTGGTCCATGCTTTTATTACTTCACGGCTAGACTACTGTAATTCCCTCTATGCTGGCCTAGATCGTTCCTGTCTACATCGCCTTCAACTGGTGCAGAACGCTGCCGCTCGCCTGTTGACCGGTTCAAAAAAAAGAGACCACATCACTCCGGTTCTCTGCTCTCTCCACTGGCTCCCAGTTGCCTTTAGGATTGATTTTAAAATCTTATTGCTGGCTTTTAAGGTTTTAAATGGCACTGCACCTTCTTACCTGTCAGAACTCCTTAGAACTTATCGCCCCAGGAGATCTTTGAGGTCAGCCGACCTGATGCTTTTAGATGTTCCCAGGTATAAATTAAAGACAAAGGGAGAGAGGGCGTTTGCTGTGGCTGCACCCAGACTGTGGAACAGTTTACCTCCTCACGTCAGACTCTCCAAAAGCCTAGAAACTTTTAAAACCGCTCTTAAAACTCACCTCTTTTCATTGGCTTTTAGAAAGGTTTAATTTATTTGTTTTATATATTTTTATTTTATTTTTATCAGCGAGGTGTTATTACGAAATTGTGTTCTATTGTATTTTTATCTGTATTTACTGTACAGCACTTTGGTCAGCCTTGGTTGTTTTTAAATGTGCTCTATAAATAAACTTGACTTGACTTGACTTGACTAAAGTAGCTCCCCCGACAAGGCCTGATCAGCAGCAGGTGTGTGGCTTCGGGTGTGGCCAGTCCCCTAGCAGGGCCACACCCACCAGGCCTGACGGCGCCTATAAACGAGTGCTCAGACACACAGCCACCCACACACACATATGTACAAGCATAGAGAAGAAGGGGGAGCAACACCAAAAATACATAATAATATAACAGGTCCATGACTGCCCAGGAGTCCTGGGTCGCCCAGTCCCAGGACCCTGACAGAAACATTCAGTTCCTGGTCGTCACTGTGGTATAAACATATCCAGTTTAGTACTGTAAAGTAAAATACAGTCCGCAAATACTGCTAACGGTTTGGCTTCAAGTCATAAAACTCTTCCAGAGTTTAAAATTTCTGTGTGTATGATCTTTGCTACCCTTTCCCCGTTTGTTCAGTTCAGCCTCATTACCTGCTGTTAGGGACTTAGGCAGAAATAGGCATCTTCCCTTGAGACAAATTAGTAAAATGCCACAGAACATTTTTGTCCAGAAAAGCCTCCAGAAAGCCTGGAGAACTATCGCTCATGACTAGGGATGGGTATTGATAAGACTTTCACGATTCCGATTCCATTTTCGATTCTGTTTAACGATTCGATTCTTTATCGATTCTTTTTAAAAAAGATGAATTGACAACAACAAGAACCGGTTTTCGATACCCATCCCTACTCATGACCAGATAAAAATTACTTGGAAAATAAATAAATAAATAAATAAATCGTCAAATTCCATGTTGTAGCGACACAAACAAGGCGTCTAAGGCGTCGTAGCAACCACGCCCAGCATGAGAAAGTTGTGATAGATGTGGCAATCCCAGCCAACAGTGATATCAGAAAGAAGGAGCATGAGAAAATCAAAAAGTACCAGGGGTTGGAAGAACAACTGAAGGAGCTGCTGAAAGTAAAGTCCAAAGTGGTCCCAGAGGTACTAGGAGCTTTTGGAGCTTTGACCCCCAAACTGAAAGAGTGGCTCGATCCAATCCAGCAGAACCCGCAAACTCCCAGGCCTCTAGTAGAGAGTCCAAGCTTGAGGAACGCACACATGTATACACAACCCCCACAAGAGGGAAAAGAGGGGAAATTACTATTCATAGATATGACAGAAAATAAGACAACACATACTAGGTCTCTTTTAATCGGAGAGGGGAGACTCCATTAAATGCCTGTCATCACTTACTGTAAGTATAATAAGTGACCTCATCCATGACTTTCAGCCAAGAAAAATTGATTCAAACTTTTCATTTTGAGTCACATTATATTGGTTTTAGGCTAAAAAACAGAATTGCTAGGATTAGGCAACAAAAGTTAAGTTTAAAAGGTTAAAATCTATCTTCCCATGACAATTGAGAGTTTACACGAGAGAGTACATTCACTTGTTCACACGACTGCTGCTAATGGGCTGAGGACTGTGTGTGCTAATATTTTTTGTGAATGTGTCTGACACTAACTGACTGCAGTCAGAGAACATGCTTCATGTTCATGTTTTGCTCTTGAACAATACCATATATGTAAGCACAGGAAGTGAGCTTTTCTTTGTAGTGATAAGCAGCATAAACGACATGTTTGTGAACCATTCTTAAGATGCAGAATGAAACCAAATCCAAGTCAGATCAAGGAAGGAGTTTATATGCAGTTGTAGAACTAGGCTTGGATTTGTTTATCATGGCATTAATAGGGATTAGATAGTGTGTGTAGCTTTCACATTCAGAGTACTGGGATTAGCAGGGTTTTATTTTGAATCAGAAAGAGCAATGAGATAAATTTCTGTTGGACGGAGAGCTATTGAAGGATTTAAACAAAACAATAGAATTAAAATAAACTTAATGAATGTCTAAACTTCCTCAAAGACAGTAGGGACAGCTTTGTGTGCCAGAACATGAGAAATTTATTTTTTGAAGAGACAAAAGTTAAAATTATTTTTATGATATTGTTTTTCTACCTACTTGCAAAAAATGAGTGTGCTCAGAGGAAAGCCCAAGAGCGACACCACAGACTCTTTAGCACGTTAAATATTAAAGTCCATGAAAGTAAGTTATAAAAAGACTGAACAACTACGGCTTTCCAGGAAGAGAGACAGTTTTCTCTAAAAAGAAGATGGCAGCACTTCTTACATTTGCTAAGTTGAATCCGAACAAATCACAAGACTTCTGGAACAATGTTATTTGGACAGTTGAGACCAAAATGCCACAATGTATATCTTCACGTCTGGTAAAAACCAGACATGGCAGCGCCTTCAACACCTCAAATCAAATGTCAAGCACGGTGGTGGAGCGGTGGTGATGATTTGGGCTTGTTTTGTAAACACAAGACTTCGGGCACCTTGCAGTCACTGATTCAACCATAAACACCTCTTCCTATTGGACAATAATCCCAAGCACGTGAAACCTAAAAGATAATCTGTTCACCTGAGCCTCAGGTACCTTGGTGTGATCTTTGATTCTGCCATGTCCCTAGAACAACACTCTCGCCAGTTGATTAGGAACTGCCCTTTTCAGCTAAGAAACATCTCCAAACTGCGAACTTTGCTGTCTAAGTCTGAGTTAGAGATGGTTATTTATGCTTTTATTTCATCTCGCTTAGATTATTGTAACAGCCTTTTTCTTTGTTTGAGCAAAAGGAATCTTGACCGTCTCCAGTTAGTCCAGAATGCTGCTGCAAGGCTTTTAACTAAGGCACGAAAAAGAGAGCACATTACACCAGTGTTACGTTCATTACACTGGCTTCCAGTACATTTTAGAATTCATTTTAAAATCTTGGTTCTGACTTTTAAAGCTTTGAATTGTGATGCCCCTGCTTACATTTCTGATCTTTTAGAACCCCACGCTCCCTCTCGCAGCCTGAGATCATCTAATCAAAGGCTGTTGGTAGTCCCACGAACTCGTTTTAAGACCAGAGGTGATAGATCTTTTAGAGCGGTGGCCCCCAGGTTGTGGAATGCTCTCCCTCCATCATTACATTGCCTTGATTGTATTTATTCTTTTAAAAAGCAGCTTAAGACTCATTTATTTAGATTGGCTTTTAATTAGATTTGTGCTGTGTGTTTTATTATTAATGTATTTTATGTATTTCTGTTTTATATTACTGTGAAGCACTTTGTGGTTTTTATCCTGTGAAAAGTGCTATATAAATAAATTGATTTGATTTGATTTGATAATGTTCCAGTCCAGAACTCAGCCCGAGTGAAATGCTTTTTGGGGACCTTTTCTGGGACCTTAAGAGAGATGTCCCGAAGTAAATTCCCACAGTCCTCAATGAACTAAAGCAAAGAAGAGTGGGACAAAACAAAAAAATGTAAGAGATTAAAAGTTTTACAGAAAGTGGCAATTCGATCCTCATAAAGTGTTCCATTTTTATGTAAGATTGTGACTTTTTTCACGTCTTTTTTCAAAGGTTTTAGTATCCTAAACTGTAATTTTACCACTGATCCTGGTCTTTGTTGCCTTTTTGGCACCAAACTGTTCCTCCTGAGCTTTAGACTAACACAAAAGCAAATTGTTGCTACAGTTGCCTTTCCTCAGATGCATATTTGCCAGTGACAATTAATTGTTTATAAGTGTAGATTTTGAGGATATGTTAATAGTTTGTTTTTTACCCCACACACTGTCAGTATGTATTTATTTGTATGCCCGTTTCCTTGAGTCAGATCCTCAGAGCTTGAGCGTGGTTTTGCCAGATACTCACGCTGATCCCTCTACTGGCTTCTGAGTGATAGGCATCTCTTCCATGACTGTGTGACAGACGGACAGAGATAGAGCTGTGTTTGAACAGTAAACAAACTTGCTGTACCGAAAACACACAAAAAAGAGAAGAGCAGAAGCTAACAGAACATTTCTGTTTGTCTTTCTCCCATTGCCTCCTCACCCGGGGCATGCCTCCACATTGGACTCAGTGTATGCCTCTGTGTGTGTGTGTGTGTGTGTGTGTGTGTGTGTGTGTGTGTGTGTGTGTGTGTGTGTGTGTGTGTGTGTGGTCATTGTGGCGAATGATCTGATAAGAAGGAGCTAATCCTGTTGAACCTCTGTGGTCGGTCACCAGTCTTCACTCAAAAGGGAAAATTAGATGTTGTGCCTCTCCAACTGCATGTTTTTGGGTTTGTGACTCGTACTGTGTTTGAATGGAAATGATAATTTACTCTTTAACTACAAGCAAACTGATATTTAGATGTATACTCATCTGAGACTTTATTAGGTTGACCTTGCTGGTACTGGGTTGGAGCTTTTTACCTTTAGAGCTAGCTTAAATTCTTAATGGAATAGATTCAACAAGGTGCTGGAAACATCCCTCAGAGATTTTGGTCCATATTGAAATGATAACATCAAATAGTTGCTCCAGATTTCCTAACTGCACATCCGTGATGCAAACCTCCCATTCCACTACATCCCAAACATGCTCTATTGGATCGTGATCCAGTGACTGTGGCAGTCATTTGAGTATGTTGTATTCAAGAAACCAGTTTGAGAAGATCTGAGCATGACATAACAAATTGTCCTCCTGGAAGCAGCCATTGCAAATTGAGTACTCTGTAGACACAATGGGATGTACATTGTCAGCAATAATACTCAGATAGGCTGTGGTGGTTAAATAATGCTCAGTTGGTACTAAGGAGCCCAAAGTGTCCCAAGAAAATACCCCCCCACACCAATACACCACCAGCACCTGAACTGTGTATGCAAGCCAGGATGTGGCTCATGTGGCTCACACCTAATTTTGACCCTACTGTCTTAATGTTGTTGTGACTCAATGAATTAGAGGTGGTTGGGCAGAAAATTCCCATTAGATCAGCGTTCTCCAAAATGATCAAAATAGCACAACATAACAACCGTGCCACATTTAGGTCACTAAAATCTTTTTTTTTTCTCGATTCCGATACTCCGTTTGAACTTCACCAGGCTCTCTCCAATGCATTTAGGCGTCTACATGCCTAAATGCATTGACTTGCTATCATGTGGTTGGCTGATTGGATAGTTGGGTTAGTGAACAGTTGAAAAAAGTGGCCTGTGCGTACATGATGCAGCTCATGTCCACTGCCTGAACTAGCTTTCAGAACAAAAGAAGAGAAAACAATCCAATACACAATGTGTTTGGGATCCTGTATCATCACTCTGCCTCTCGTTGTCAGCCACAGCTCCAGTTGACTGATACTGCTGACAATTATCAGACTCACCATTATGACTCATGTGAAAAGGTTGGATAATCGTCACCCCTGGACGGACTTGCTTTGGGTACTCAATTAGAAATATTTTCTCTCTGAGCTGCAGAGACATTAGTAAATACCATTAGCTGAGTTCAGAGATAAAAACCAGGACATCACATCAGTTCTAAACTTAGGCAAACTGGTTTTCATCATATAGAAACTAAGTACCTGAAAACTGGGACTTTTCATTTAATTCTTTCAAAAAATATTTTGCTGTTTTAGTTACTTTGAGAAGCAGGATGAGAATGTAATTTCATTTTATATATGTGAGAGTATCCACACTATATATCCATAATAATATACCAAAGGTTTCTATTAACACAAGGCTGGTTAATGAGGAAATGTCAATTGAGCGGCAGTTTTTAATGTTACTGCATTATCTTTCAACTACAATCTTTGGGAACTTAATCATCAAATGCCAAAAATGACTTGATGATGCTCTTTAAGTAGGTTTCTTTAGGCTGTACGAAGTATTCACTCTGACAATATTTCCAAAAGCACCACAATGTGCTTTATAAATGGACTGGCTTTGTGATTATAAGTAATCTTTACATGTGTTGGTTGATATCTACAGTTAAAAGCCTGATAAATGTATGTTTCTACATAATTTGGAAACAGTAGAAGTATCCCAGCTGCCTTCATTTGGAATATAAACATATAAATGTTGCTGCTGTTTTGTTCGGTTTGCTTCAGTGGGTTGCAAACACACCAGTGGAGCCAGACATGCACACTAAATCACAAAATATCTTCACTTGTGCTATGTAGAGCTTTTTTTTTTATTTTAATTTTGATTTGTACTCTAAATAAACGGTCCTTGCAAAAACAAATGCTACAATTCTCCCTTTTCCATTTTGAAGTATTTTCTCTGTTTGCTCCCTTTCTCCCATTCCCCCGTCCTCCCTCTTTTCCAGGGGAACTTTGTGCCTTGCTTTGACAGCAGTTCCCCTTTTTTCTGATTTCCCATGCCTTCTTCCTCTCATATTCCCACCGACTTTTCCACAAAAGCTCTCCTCTGGTGGTTTCTGCCAGCAGAGCTATGATACATTTGTGTTTGCCTTGACCTCAACTCATCCTTCAAACATGGAACTTAAAATTTCACTCTATATGACATACAGTAAGTGACATTAGCCGTTAGAAACAGAAGCACATTTACAGTGGGGTGAAAAAGAAAGTACTCCATCTTTCACTTCTAAGGTTTTATGTATCTGAGCATAATTAAAAAAAAGAATCGCTGACCTCAGATGACCAGAATGACATGATATATTTCATCATATCAGTGTTTATTTAAAAAAAAAAAAAAGTAAGGCAAAATGCAGAAGCAGTGTGTGAAAAACTAACTACACCTTTACTGCTTCCACAGGAATTAAGAGAGTAATCATCATCAGCAAGTGTGGCCATCTCTATTAAAGCAGAAGTTTTGGCAGTTTGCTGTTCTGGTGTGCGTTAACACAATGCCAAGTAGGAAAGACATCAGCAGTGATGAATGAGAAGCCATTGGAGCTCAGTCAGGGAATGGTTATATGGCCATTTCTTCCATTACTCTATTGTGAGTTGCATTCTTCCTAGAAGTGGACATTCCAGCAAATTCACACCATGGTCAGATTGTGCAGTGCTCAAAGAAACTCCCAAAAAAGTTTTTGATAATACAATTGGAAAATATTGCACAAGTATGTCTTGTTTGCCAGGAGAAAGCCTCTTTTCTCTAAAAAGAACTAGACAGAGCTTAGGTTTGCAAAGTTACATCTGAACAAATCACAAGCCTTCTGTCCTTTGGACATACAAGACCAGTGTATAGATGTCTGTATATAACGCAACTAAAACCCAGAATATCAAGACAAATACCTCATACCACCACCATGCACAGTGGTGCTGGGGTGACTACAGGACCTGGGCTCCTTGCAGTCATTGAATCGACCAAGAACTCGTCTGTATACCAACGTATTCTAGAGTCAAACGTGAGGCAATCTGTCTGACAGCTGAAGCTTGGCGTACCTTGAGCTATGCAGCAGAACAATGACCCAAAGCACAGCAGCAAATCTGCGAGAGACAGTCCAGACCAGCTGAAATGCTGTGGCAGGACAGCACAGCATGTCCACAAACCTCAATGAACTGGAGCAATGCAGTAAAGAAGAGTGGGCCAAAATTCCTCCTGAACGAGAGACTGATAAAGTCGTACAGCAAATTATTACTTCAAGTTTATGCTGCTGATCTACTGAATCACGGGGTAGACTTAGTTTTTCAGACACTGCTTCTGGCTTTTTGGGTCAGTGTTTTTTAAATAAATAATGACACGTGTGTTGTTGTGCATCCAAGGTGCTAAATAATTTTAGATATGTATACATATAAACACACATAAAACCTTAGAGTTAAAAGAGGGATACTTTCTTTTTCACATGACTGTATGTACTGTATGTACAGGCTGGGGTGCTTCCCTTTGACCTCTGCTGAAGGGAGAAAAATCGCTAAAAAGAATTCATCTTCCATGATTAGCATGAAAAAAAAAATAGGGCTTTTAAATGACCTCATTTAACATGTCAGCTTTCTTTCTGCCTCTGCCTATAGCATTGTAGATGTGAAGTGTATATGAAGTTTACTTTAAGACTGTCTGACTTAAGGCTTAACTAACGTGTACTAAAGGCACCTCTGTCTAATTTTCAGATTGTCCTTCCTGCCAAACCGGAGCTACAGCGACAATGGACGGACAATTCTGGCCAATGAGCAGGAATCCCAGGACTCTCTTGGACCTCTATGAGGATGACTATTTTAAAAACAGAACTGTGATGAACCTTGAGGTGGACTTCCTCAAATAATAGTGATCGTGTCCCTTCTGGATATTCGAGCTATGATAATGCATCATCATTGTCTGATTTACTTTACTTACTGGTCCTGTCCATGGATCTCTAAAGATGTTCATTACTCAAGTGTGGAGCATCAGAACGGACTTGTTTGTTATAAAATAGTTGGATCAAGGAACTGTGCAAATGTTTCCAGGCATGCTCTTATTATGAAGCCCAAAGAACTAGTCTGGATCCTGGGATCAGCGAACTGCAAGCCCATCCATGTTAACATAATGTGAGACTCATTAACCTAACTTAAAACAACAAGCTGTGGCAGAGCTACCTGCCTGCTGCTCATACAAATGTTTGTTCATATAAGAATACGGCTTCTTTTACAGTACTGCTTTCTTTTCCTGTCTTTTACCAGCATAAACTAAACAGCTAAGGTGGCACTGGAGTCTGACACAGAGTTTTTAAAAAGGACTTCATAATTTCTGTTTTTCATTTCTAATCCTGCTGTGAACAAAAACACCAAAGACTGAAGACATGGACATTTTGATTTGATTTCTCCCAGGAAAGGCATCAGCGGCATCATGCAGTTCAAACAGTGCTGAAGCACCTGCATAACGTTTTCATGGAACATAAAACATGGCCGGACTTTTGTATGCAGGCCAGCCGCAAAGTTGAAGTGTAGCTTTACGCCAATGTGAAAAAATGTATGTCAAAACATTTATCGTGGTTTTCATCGTTCTGCAGAGAATGACGGTGATCTGTGTTGGAGAATATGCTTTACTTTTGTAAATTTATAAGATAAACTTCTGTAACAAAGCACTGAAAGTTCAGGCGCATTGCCATAAATGTGTCTGAAAAAGTGAAGGTTTCAGGAATGTGAAGAAAAATCCGCTCTGGTGTTTGTGCTTGTGAACGAGTCCAGTTTCCTGTATTCTTTCATGTAAATAAGGCTGCTGTGAAACATGAAGAGAAATCACTGGCGCATACAGTCACCGGCCACTTTGTTAGGTACATCTGTGAAACCACCTGTAGGTGCAAACATTCAGTTAGTTAATCACATGGCAGCAATTTACATTTACACATAGTCAAGACAAACTGCTGAGCTCTGGAGGAAAAAGAGGGTCCAACCTTGTACTAACAAGGCATAACTAATCAAGTGGCCAGTGACTGTAGTTGGATGAATAAGACACTTTGAAACAAGAAGCAGTCTCACATATCAAAAAATAGATACAACAGCAATATATTAGAACACCAGAAGTAATTTCTAGTAGCCAAAGCTTAGTGTATACAGGTCAATGTACAATTTACAAACTGAACCAGCTGTACATGGATCAGGATCAGGAAATACCTGCAACCTTCTGTCACATATTCAGTTTATCTCAGAGTTGGGCCTTAAATCCTGCAAACCTTTCTCAGTCATGTATTTCATTATGTGTGACTTAAGGAAAGTAATAGGTATTACACTGCCAGTGCTGGGTTGGACCCCCTTTGCCTTCAAAATTGCCCTAATTCTGTGTCAAAGATTCAACAAGGTGGTGGAAACATTCCTCAGAGAAATTTGGCCCGTATTGACATGATGAAGTTGCTGGAGATTTGTTGGCTGCAAATCTGTTATGTTGTAAGGTAAAGACCTACAATAATACAGAGAAAAACCCAACCAGGTGACCCCCTGTGAGGAAACAATTGGCATCAGTTGGAAGGAAAAAACACAGAGGAATACATACACATAGCATATCAGACTTGAATACACTCACTGGAACAAAGTCTGACAATTGCTCATATAATCAATTGCCCTCCCTGTTAGATGTCATGTTTCACAACATGAAAAAAATATCAGCAGCCTCGTGCTTGCATTTACAGAAGCACTGCATCTGCTGTAGATTGTAATAAATTCAGGATCGGGTTTATTTTGCACAAAGGCAGTTTTCAGCTGAGGTGGGTATGAAGGTGTGGAATTTCACAAATGAAGAATAACAGACTTGGAGCTTTTGAGTTGCTTGATCAGTGGACTGATCAAGTGGACTGTTTTAAAGGCAAATTAGGTGACATTTGACCACTAGAGGGCAGAAACACTGTAAAACAACCTCAAAGAGCCCTTCAGTGGGATTTACAACTCAATGTTAAATCTACGCTGTAACTTACTTACCTAGGTATGTGCTAATGCAGCTTGTAATGACTGTAATTTGCCTATTCCAGCACCATCTAGTGTTTCATTAGAGAAACTGCAGAACAGCTGCACAGCCTGCAGCCCAGGCTCTACATAAATTCATTGCATAAGCCTAAATCAGACTTTAAGGGAGTACCTGTAATTACCTATTAGTACTAATTTTGTCTAATTGAACATATGAAAACAAGTTGATGTGACATAGTGCCTACATTTAAAAACAACAACTAAAAGCAGTACAGTTTGGCACCACTGGTGACTCCTTTACATTTTCCAGACTCCTTTGATTCCCAGGTTTATTCTAAGTTTAGCCCACATGTTGTCTGTCTAAGTTGGTCTCCATCTATCACAGCGCGTTTTGAGTTTGACTTACAAAGGCGTGAAGCTATTATCCGCCTACTGTCTGTCATCACTAATATCTGCGTTATATTGTCCTTCTGCATTTAAAGCATCAGTTAACACCTCTTCTTTCTTTTTCTTCTCAGTTCACAGCCTCCATGTATTTCATGTTTATTAGACGTGATAAAGATGCCAAGAAATGAAAGCATTGTAAACATTTTGACTTCCAATCTGCAACAAGGTGTAAACAAAAATTTATAGATTTGTCATATAAGGCTCATATGTTGCACATGTTAACAAAGAGCGGTTTATTTACACATTGACTCTGCACCAGGCAACATTAGCGTTTTTGGCCACCTAACAGAATAACATCCAATAGACAAGCTCCTTTTAGCTCTGTTTCTTTAATATAGTCCATCTGATTGCTGAAATCATTAAGATCCATCTTCTGCTGGAAAGAAAATACACATATATGGTCCTTAGAGTCTGTATTTTAAGCAGATTGTCCTCTTTCCCCCAGATTTTGGCAGGGGGAAGCCTATTGTAGTATTTGTGCCTTCTATTGAACGTTCACTTGTCTCAAATTGAGCTCTGTGATGTGATCCTTTCTTCAGCAAGCCGGCATGAGAAAGCAGGCTCTCTGTGAGGCTGAAGCATTTTTAACAAGCTTTCATTATTGTTGGAGGTGGTAGGCAGTAATTACACACAAAGCCCCTCATCAGAATCCTGTTTGGTAACAGCAAACCTGAATATCTCCAATCATTCCCAGTGCTGCTAAAAAAAGAAAAAAGAAAACAAATGACTTAGGTTGGGAGTTTGCTGGCCGTTAACTAAACGGTGAATTCATTATATTGTGAGCCTTCTCACAACTCTCTGACTCCGCTGCAATCCTTCTGGGATTATAGCCTGTCCAAGACCTCGAGATCTCAAGGCTCTGGCTCATATAGCACCACAGTGCCAGAGCTGGACCCGGTCTTCTAAAAACATTTGGCTCGAGGATTAATCTGAAGCTAACACAGGAACAGAACATCATTTTTAACCTAACAAGACATAGATTTATACTTCCATCTATGGTACTGAAAAAAAATAATGTTGACTGCAATGGAGATGTTTTTGTTTCAGGGTCTGATCTCTTATAGCAAACAGGCCTGCACAACGCAAAACAATTTGTTTGAGGATATAAAATGTGGTACCTCATCATGGGGGTTTATCATTCTTTCCACATGGAGGCAAGATCTTAGAGTTAACTTCAAAGCACGGCCCCAAGAGCCACTTTTAGGTGTGTCTCATTCATTGGGAAGCAGTCCCACATGGTTCCTATTGGAAAAACTTAAATAAGCTAGCTGTAAGCAGTTCATTAAGCTTATTAGACATGCTCCTGCTCAACCAACCTGTTAGTCTCAACCAACAAGTATTTTCTTTCATAACACCAAAAAAAAAAAGAATTTGAAAATTCCTTCAGTGAAGCACAAATCTTACTTTAACATGCAGCAAGTTTTACTCATCGTGTACATCGAGTTGTAGCGGGCTCTCTACTGCCCCCTGTTATCAGAGCTCAAAACAAATCCCACTGGTTGGGCAAATTTGTAGGTAATTTCTATTGGGAAAACTGCGCTAAAGAACAGTGCATAGCCACAACCAGCACCACCCGGGCCTGTCTCAAACGCAAACAGTTGTTTCTTCAAGCCAAGTAAAAGATGAGCAGAAGACATCCAGCTGCGCAGCAAAAACTAGTACCGACACACGGTGCTACTTGGAATACAACAGATGAGCCAGTTCAGGTGAGGGGGTTTGTTTTTCCCCATTAGTCTTATAAAGCGACGGAGTATAGATGTCTTTAATGGATTTGAAAGTTTAGAAAATGACTGGTGCAGTGCAGAGAAAAATTGGATGGGGATAAAGAAAGCAGAAATCAGAGACTCTCATAGACTTCCTGCTTAATACCACCAGATGTCGTCGCAACACTACTAACTGTGATGGGCTTTTCTATTCAGCGGGTAGAGTAGGCGTTCATATTACTGAGGGGGGGGGGAGGCTTCTGTTTGTTTGTTCAGATTTTGACAGGAAAAGCATCATGCCTGTTATAAGTGTCAGCTTTCCAACACAGGAAAGCCTCCATCACTATGATAAGTGCTATGAGCTACAAGTCTACCGCTGGAACTTAAGCTAAACTATCTTTTTATGATTGCTTTGTTGTTATTATTATTACTATTATAATTAAGGTATAAAATGGAAATCTCACAGGAGTGTAATCCAAATTCAACGATTGTTAAATAATTTTTAAGTCTATATTTAATCCAAAACAATAGTAATAGTAAGTAATAAGTGACCAAATGCTGAAAAATCTATATACACACAACTGATAAAGCTGAAAATCAGTTTTGACTGTGCTCTTCAGGCCATTACGCCACATTGTATTAAACACAAATATCACTTTATAAAATATACCTGACAATGTATTAGGTACAGATTGCTCTTAATGCTCCCCCCCAGGGTTTTTGAGTTTATTATATTATTTATAATTTCTAGTCTTTGGTTTCTTTGAGTTCTGTCTTATGGTTTATGTCTCTGTCTTGTCTAGTTGCTCTGTCTCCCCTGTCAGCTGTATCCCCTTGTCTAGTTCGCGTCTCTGTGTATCCTTAGTTGCTATATCCCCGTGTCCAGTCAGTGTCTGTGTTTGCCCTGGTCCCACGTCTCTGTTCCCTCTGTTGTAGTGCCTGCGTGTGAGTCTGTGTCTTTTGTTCAGTCTGTGTTATGGGTTGCCTGTTTTACTTTGAAAGTCCATGTCCGATGTTAATGTGTCTGGTTTTGCTTCCTTTGTCTCGTTAGGCCTGATTTGCCCCAGCTGTGTTTCCCTCCTGTTACACATTCCCTGATTGCTCCCTCTGTGTATTTGAGCCCTGTGTTTCTTTGTGTCTGGGTCGTGATCTACTGTTTACCTAGCTGTGTGTTCTGTCAGTCCTTCGGTTTAAGTTTATTTTTGATTTTTTCCAGTTATGTTATATTTTAAGTTTTACATTAAAGCTGTTTTGAGTTCACGACTGTCTCCGGAGTCTGCACCTTGGGTCCTATTCCTGTCTGCACACAGCCACTCATAACACTAAATTCTTTGTGATTCAAGATGCAGGAAACACTCCTTAGAGATGTTGTCCATGCCATCCTGCTGGAAGAGCCATTAGATGCTGTGATCATAAAGGGATGAGCATGGTCAGCAACATTGCTAAGGAAGACTGTGGCATTTAAAGCACAGTTGATACTACGGGACAGGAACCATTGGTACAAGTCAGGAGGGATCCACGCCTTTATCTTCTCACTGTACCATCCAATTGTCACAGCAGAAATCAAGATTAGCCAGACCAGGTGATGTTTTTCCATTTTCCTGTTTGTTTCCCATGATCTTGTGTAAGTTTCCTTTCTTAGCACACAAGAGTGGAACCTGGTGTAGTCTTCTGCTGCTGTAGTCCACATTCTTCAGTTTGGCATGTTGTGCATTCACAGATCCTTTTATGCATATCTTGTTTGTAACAAATGGTTATTTGAGTTACTTGCCTTTCATCAGCTGCAGTCTGACCCTTTTCCTCTGACATCATAAAGACATTTTCACACAGAGAAAGGCTTGCTATCAATGCACAGCTGCACTCGTTATAATAGCATGGTTCTGCAGCAAAGCCCAAACTGCAAAGTCACTTCATGCATCCCAAAAGGTTGATTCTGTTCATCTGGACATAGCATTTTCAGTGGGAGAAACATTTTGTCACTCATCCAAGTGACTTCTTTAGTCTCAGCTGACTGCAGGTTTCCCCAACCTTATAAACAGTCATTTTAACCAACATTTTAAGTCACTTCATGCATGTTTCCCAGTGTTTGCAAACAGGCTTTTATGCTCCATGTTCTGTATCGTGTCTTCTTTCACGCTGCACAAATGTCTTTCATACTGAAAGAAAGTAGCAAACATTTCTTTCCGTCTGATGTACATCAGTGGTTGTAGATTCTTGTTTGCATTCATTTAAATCTAAAAGGTACAAGTGCAATCAGTGAGCCAAGAGGTAAATTAATGGGAATGAGGAACTTCTACCAAAGAGCATTTTTTTTTTAAATGAATGAATTAATGCAAGAAAGGAAAAAAAGAAAAAGAAATGAGCTTATTAAGACTTTTGTGATATTGTTTAGGCATGTATTTCTTTCTTTATGCATATTTCAGTTATTATTCATTGATGACGTGTTTTGGTGTATGTCTCTTTTCTGCATGCTCCACTTTATAAACAGTGTAAACAACATGCTTAGAGTTCACCTTTTGCCTGTGTAGAATAAATAACTAGGTCTTTTGGTTATCGGTTGATATGTTAGTGCTTTGTCAATAAACAGCTGTTTTGGGTAACTTTTTAACCGAAACATTATTATCATCATTCAAGGGAAGTTTGAATGGTAAATGGCCTGCATTTGTATAGCGCTTTTCTAGTCCCTAAGGACCCCAAAGCGCTTCACACTACATTCAGTCATTCACCCATTCACACACACATTGGCGATGACAAGCTACATTGTAGCCACAGCTGACCTGGGGCGCACCGACAGAGGCGAGGCTGCCGGACACTGGCGCCACCGGGCCCTCTGACCCCCACCAGTAGGCAAACACAGGGTTAGTGTCTTGCCCAAGGATATTTGGCATGCAGTCAGGAGGCAGCCTGGGATCGAACCACCGACCTTCTGATTAGTGGCTGACCTGCTCTGCCACCTGAGCTACAGCCACCAGAAGGGTTGTACTGGAGCACCACAATGGCTCTTTGTGCATGGGGCTCTAAAACTCAAGTTACTTTCCATAAACTGCTAATCTTCCCTAAACATTTACATCCCAGGACAATGGCTAATTCTAGACAAATGGAGTTAAAATGTAGTTGACGGAGCCTTTGCATGAATCCATCAGTGTCTTCTGTGGGATCCATTCAACTGTTGAGAAATCCTGAAGATGCAGAGAAGGTGATGTCGTGCCATGAGGTTGTCAAGATGTAACTTTGGACTTGTGGCAAATTACTGTTTAACGTTTTGACAGGGCAGTTAAGCAGTTAAATGTGGCTGCTCTCGTTAGCAACCCAGATGGAACAACTACAGTTAGGAACACTTGGATTAAATGCTTTAAAAATTAAAAAAATAAAAATAAAAAAATTAACCTGATTACAGAAATCCAAGGATATCAGTTGATGTGTATAACACAAACCTTTGTCTCACCAGGTGCTTCTTCCAGAAATAAGTGCTCTCTGCAGTCCTACAAAACACTAACCACAGTGTATGATTGATTAGCTTTTAGAACCACCTTTAGCAGCAATAACTTGAAGCAAATGTTTTCTTTATGACTTTATCAGTCTCACATTGTTGTTAAGGAATTTCGAACCACTCTTCTTTACAACATTACTTCAGTTTATTGAGGTTTTTAAATATTGATGTTTGTTTAGGCTCAGCTCTCTTAAGGTCTCGACACATCATTTCAATCGACTTGAAGTCTGTACTTTGACTGGGCCATTGCAACAGCTTGATTCTTTTCATTTTCAACCCTTCGGTTAAAGATTTGCTTAAAATCATTCGCCTGTTGGGTGACCTAATATTGGCCCAAGGAAATGACCTCACATTTGACTCTAAAATACTTTGGTATACAGACGAGCTGACTTTCAACTCAGCGACTTCAAAACAAGCCCAAATCTTCACCACCACCAGGTTTGACAGCTGCTGTATTTGTGTGATATTGCGAGACGTCTCCACCTAACCTGAGAAGATACTTTCTCCTGGCATCCCTTCCAAACAAGAGATACTTATTCAGTCTTTTTATACTGTTATAATTAGACTGTTATACAGTCTAATTATACTCTTAGAAGCAACAGAGGGCAAGTTCACTGCTGATAATCGTCCTCCTTGGAATGCTCCAGACTAACAAATTCACAACACTCACACTCATTGGTGCTCAGTTACTCAAGTGCATTGGGTGTCCCTGTTTTCCACATACTGCTTCAGGATTGGTGCTTCATTTAAATAATGGAAAGGTGGAATATTTCATGTGTTGTTGTATGTAAATATTTCAAAACCTGATAAGGACCAGATGACTTTTCATTCTATCCTGATATCCTAAACGTGTGATTTCTTTTACACACAACAGTATATACGGTTACTACAGGGTGGGCCATTTATATGGATACACCGTAATAACATGGGAATGGTTGGTGATATTAAAGTCCACCCTGTATTATTTTAATAATAAGGTTGTTGTCACCTGCTTTCACCTGGGCCCTATTTCAGGAAGCCGGTTTAGTGCAAACTCTGAGTAAGTATACCCTGAGTTAACGAAAACTCTGGTTTTTCGGTTTCACAAAGCGAGTTTAGATTAATTCTGAGTGAGTTACTATGACGACACACTCCGTGAAGCTAACCTGCCCCCTAGCAGGTTTACTACAACTAACCCTGACGTTCTCCGCCTCTTTGTCGGAAACCTGACTGTAGGAAGTGTCAGACATGGCGTGCCCCTTCCTTGAAGAGCCAGTAGATGTTGAAGCCCAAATTCTCCGCAGAGCTCTCCGCCGGGAGAGAGTGATTAGAGCGCGTTTGGACATTTTATCATTTCCTGATGATTTTCTGTGTGAACGTTACCGTTTTTCAGCACAATCTATAATTTATTTGAATAACATCCTCAGGCCTAATATTGCTCATGTGACACATCGCGGACATTCGCTCAGTTCTGTACATATTATTTGTATTGCACTTCGGTTTTTTGCAAACGGGAGCTTTCTGTATAATATTGGTGACGCTGAGCACGTTTCCAAGGCTACCGTCTGTCGGGCAGTCAGGAATGCTACAGTTGCACTGAAACGTCTCCTGTACTCGTTTGTGGTGTTCCCCGGTCATACACCCACAAGATTTATCAAAGAGGGATTCCACAAAATTGCAGGTATCAGGATGAACGAAACTTAATTCATGATGTGATGATACTTGAACTACTACTTAAATTTTACATTTATTTTCACGGTCCCCAGGCGTGAGTGGCTGTATAGATGGCACTCACATTCCAATCATTGCTCCTTCAGTAAATGAAGGAGACTATGTGAACAGGAAGTCTTTCCACAGCATTAATGTACAGGTACATAGTTCCCTGTAGCATTTCAAACTAACAAATTATTTCATTATAGTAATGGATGCTAATTTGTGTTCTCTGCACTGTGAAGATCATATGTGATGCTGCCAACATTATCACAAATGTGGAAGCCAACTGCTCAGCCTCTGTGAGTGGTGGTGGTGGAGGACCCCCACCTGTTTTTCGGGCCTCCGCTTTTTTTTCTGTTGGCTATAACGGGTCAAATTTGAGCATACAGAGTAAGCAAATATGTACTTGTAATGTGCTCAGATAATTTCAATAAGTGCTTACAGAGGGGAAATTAATGTAGCCTCTAACTGCAATTGATTTACATCGGACAAACAGACCAAGCACTATGGCTCATAATACAATTACACCTTACCTGTTTGGACTATATTTTTATATTTCATTTTTACTTGCTGCCAGGAACGTTTGGGGCCTGTTGGGTTGCACCTGCGCTCACATCACATCACAAAATAAAATGTATGAAATAAAAAATAAAATAAAATATAATAAAATAACGTGTTAAATGGATGGAAATCCCTAGATCAATGTTTAAATTAACACTCACGCATTGACTCTGTCGGCTTTGTTTTGCCATGCATGCTCCCTTTCTTTTGCAGCTGAGGCTGTGTTACTTTTTTTCCGCAAAATTTGCATGTTATCGGCATATGCTGCCATCAGAATTTCGGCCTCAAGCGCTGTAAAATACATTGACCGCGCCTTCTTTCCCTCCGTCTCCATGGTGACTCGCTTAATCTGTGCTCCACTAATCAGGGCTTTATGTATCCTCGTGCGCGCGTTTAACTTGGGGTTAAAGCAACTCCGCGTTGACTGAACTAATTGTTATCAGCCTTTCTGAAACCGAATATTCCGAGTTGGACAGTTCGGGGTTACTCAACCCTGAGTATCGTTTTTCACTGAGTTTTCTAAACCGGCTTCCTGAAATAGGGCCCTGCTGTTCAAACCTGCTGTTATTGAAGGAAAGCTGTTACGGCCGAGAGGGCCAGGCAGTGGGTGTGGACTCAAATGCAGACACAGAGGGAGGCAAAACGGGCGTGAGCACAGAGTTTATTTACAGAGCTGAGTGAAGTTACAAAACAGAAAACTAAGAATGCTATAACCTATGCATGCTATGAACTGTGAAAGCTATGAGCGGAAAACTGTGAGGCAAGACTGTGAACGAGAAACTCTGAGGGCTGGATTCCACAGAGGGATCCGGGGGAATGGAGAAAGGGGGCAGCGGCTTGGAGGGAGGTGTGAAGTCAGCGTTGCAGATTTGGAGTGTCAATCGAGGAGGGAGTGTCCAGGGGGTTCCGGGTGAGGAGTGTCCAAAGCAGATCCAGAATAGGCTTGGAGTGGGGAGCTGAGCAGGGAGGCAGGCAGATGGGTCCTATGGCGAAAAAGGAAAGAAAACACGGTGAGGAGAAAAAACAGTAATCCAGAGTTCTCGCAAGGGCTTGGCGGCCTAGCACTAACATGTGTTAGCAGAAGATCTGGCAGGGGTCTGTCGTGAACGCTGGTCTTATATGCAGGTGACTTGATTGGAACCAGGTGTGGAAGCTGATTGGAGTCTCCGTCTGAAGGTGGAGCCCAGCAGAGTGGAAACACCCCGTATTCACCCGGACCATGACAGTACCCCCTCCTCAACGATCGCCCCCCGGCGACCGAGCAGACCCGGACACGCGACGAGACCTGTAAAAATCAGAAACAAGCGCCGGGTCCAAGATCAGAGACGGAGACACCCACGAACGCTCCTCAGGCCCGTACCCCTCCCAGTCCACCAAAAACTGCTGGCCCCTGCCCCTCCGCCGCACGTCCAGGATACGCCGCACCGAGTAGGCAGGATGACCATCGACGAGCCGGGCGGGAGGAGGGGGGTCGGAAGGAGGGCACAGAGGACTAGACAACACCGGTCTGACCTGCGAAACATGGAACACCGGATGGATCCGCAACGATGTAGGTAATGCAAGCCTGACTGCCGCAGGGCCGATTAACCTGTCAACCTTGAAAGGCCCGATATAGCGCGGAGACAGCTTGCGGGAGGTTCCCTGGAGCGGGATGACCTTAGCCGCCAGCCACACCTTCTGCCCCGGAGAGTAAGTAGGTGCATTGGCGAGACACAGCGCGCAACAGCGCCTCACGAGTCCGCGTCCAGGCCCGGCGGCAACGCTGTAGATGATGCTGGACCGAAGGCACAGCAAGCTCGGCCTCCTGCTCGGGGAACAGAGGTGGCTGGTAACCTAAGGATGCTTCAAAAGGCGAAAGACCCGTGGCTGAGGCGGTGAGTGTGTTATGCGCATATTCAACCCACGGGCTGGATTCTGGGCAGTAACACAGCGAAGAGTGGTCTCAAGTTCTTGGTTTAAGCGCTCAGTCTGGCCATTGGTCTGTGGATGGTAGCCTGAGCTCAAACAGGGCTTGGCCCCCAGGGCCGTACAAAAGGCTCTCCAGGCCTGAGAAGCAAACTGGGGACCCCTGTCAGACACGATTTCCATAGGGATCCCATGGAGTCTGAAAACATGTTCCACCAACAGTTTAGCTGTTTCCGAAGCAGTGGGCAGTTTATCTAGAGCTATGAAATGTGCGGCCTTGGAGAATCTGTCAACTATGGTAAGTATGGTAGTCTTCCCTGCCGAGTCTGGAAGTCCCGTAACGAAATCCAACGCAATATGAGACCATGGCCGGTGTGGGATGGTTAGTGGTTGAAGCAGTCCGTAAGGACGGTGATTCCTGGACTTATTGCGAGCACAAACCGTGCAAGCAGCTACGTATTCACGTACATCCCTATCCAATGTTTCCCACCAAAAGTGTCTCTTCAGTAGCATAGCCGTCCGGCCTCGGCCCGGGTGACCTGCGAACTTGGCCATGTGAACCCATTCTAACACCTTGGAGCGGGCTGCCGTGGGTACATAGCGCTTGTTAGCAGGCCCAGTGCCCGGATCAGGTTCTGCTTGAAGAGCCCGCTGAATGACGGAGTCTACCTCCCATGCGACAGCCCCCACCCGACAGCTGGCAGGGAGTATGGAGGGCACCCCTGACTGCTCTGAAGCAGCTTCGAACTGGCGGGAGAGAGCATCTGGCTTGATATTCTGGGTACCTGGGCGATATGAGATAGAAAAGTTGAAACGAGCAAAAAACAGCGACCAACGGGCTTGGCGTGTATTAAGTCTCTTTGCATTCCGTAGGTATGTTAAATTTTTATGGTCTGTCCAGACAATGAATGGGTGCTCAGCCCCCTCCAGCAGGTGCTGCCACTCCTCCAATGCCAGTTTCACGGCAAGCAGCTCACGGTCCCCAACATCGTAGTTTCTCTCCGCCGGAGACAAGCGGCGAGAGAAGAAAGCGCAGGGTTGTAACTTTGCTGATGGACCAGTGTGTTGCGACAACACTGCCCCCACTCCAACATCCGATGCATCCACCTCTACGATGAAGGGCTTGCTGGTGTCGGGCTGAATTAGCACAGGAGCGGTTGCAAACAGCTGTTTTAGCTTGTTGAAAGCTCTGTCGGCCTCAGCAGACCATGTGAATGTGTGCTTGGTAGATGTGAGGCGTGTTAGGGGTGCGGCTACCTGACTGTAGTTCCTGACGAATCGCCTGTAGAAGTTGGCAAAGCCCAGGAATCGTTGGAGTAGCTTGCGGGACGTGGGCACCGGCCACTCTGTGACTGCCTTGACCTTTGCCGGATCCGCCTTCAGCTGCCCCCCTGCCAGGATATAACCAAGAAAAGAGACTGACGATGCATGAAACTCACATTTTTCCGCCTTTATGTACAGCTTGTTCTCCAATAAGCGCTGGATGACCGCACGGACATGAACATGATGTTCCTGGAGCGATCTGGAAAAGACGAGTATGTCGTCCAGATACACGAACACAAATCTGTTCAGAAAGTCCCTGAGCACATCATTCACCAAAGCTTGAAAAGTGGCTGGGGCGTTCGTTAGTCCAAAGGGCATGACCAAGTACTCGAAGTGGCCCAGTGGCGTGTTGAAGGCCGTCTTCCACTCATCTCCTTGCCGGATACGTACCAAGTGATAAGCATTACGCAGATCCAGTTTTGTGAAGATAGTGGCGCCTTGCAGGTACTCTGACACGGAACTAATGAGTGGCAATGGGTATTTATTCTTTATGGTTATGTCATTGAGGCCACGGAAATCGATACACGGTCGTAGCGACCCGTCCTTCTTACCCACAAAGAAGAATCCAGCTGCAACAGGTGAAGACGACGGTCGAATTAGTCCAGCAGCAAGTGACTCTCTGATGTACTTCTCCATAGCAGCACGCTCTGGTTTGGATATGTTGTATAACCGGCTGGAGGGCAAAGGAGCCCCGGGGAGAAGGTCTATGGCACAGTCATACGGTCTGTGAGGCGGCAAACATTGTGCCTTACTCTTGCTAAAAATCTCTTTGAAATCGTGATATTCTAGGGGCACCCCAGTGAGATCGGGGGTGGTTTCATCCAACGCATAGGGCTCCTCGGGACCCGGGGGGCACGCTGACATCAAACAGTTAGAATGGCAGAATACACTCCAGCTTGTTATCTTTTGTCCCGACCAATCCAAGTGTGGATTGTGCAGCTTTAACCAAGGGTAGCCGAATGTGAGGGGAGTGTCGGGCGATGAGAGGGCGAAGAAAGTGAGCTCCTCCCTATGATTACCTGAAGTGATTACAGTCACTGGTTCTGTGTGGTGAGTTATTTGTGCAAAAACCTGGTTATTGAGTGCTCTCGCTGAAATAGGCGGGTCTAACGGCACCAGGTGCAACCCTAACTGTGTGGCGTAGTCAAAACTAATTAGGTTTTGCTCCGACCCGGAGTCGACCAGAGCCTGAAGGGAGTGCATGACACGGTTGATAACTAAACTGACTGTGAGAAGCAAACGGGGTTTGTCATCACTAAGAGAACCGCCCACCCGTATCCCCGAATCTACTGGCGGGCTGGCCCTTTTCCCCTCTTAGGACATGCTGCGATTAAATGTTCGGTTGACCCGCAATAGAAACACGCACGTGCACGAAAACGACGCTCTCTCTCTTCCGGCGTCAGCTGAGCGCGGCCTATCTGCATCGGTTCCGGCGCCGCGTCTACGACGGGGGGAGAGGCAACCGACACAGGCAACTGCATTATGGGTGGAGCTGGCACCGCCGAACACGGAAGTGGACGGAGGAGGGAACGTTGGGGTTTGTAGTTCCTTTCATACTCCCTCTCTCTCAGCCTGTTGTCAATACGGAGAGAAAGGGAGACTAGCTCCTCAAACGTAGCGGGCTCATCCCGAGAAGCAAGCTGATCCTTCATGTTATCATTCAGGGACTGTAGAAATATTCCCTGCAACGCGTGATCCGGCCACCCCGTTTCCGCGGCGGCCGTACGGAAGTCTATGAGGTAATCAGCGACACTGCGGCGACCCTGGCGCAACTTTAACAACTTGCGGGCCGAACTGCCCTCAGAGACAGGATGAGCGAATGTCCTTTTAAACTCACCCAGGAAGTTATCGTAGGAGCAGGCTTGCAAGGGATGGCTTGACAGGTATCCTTCCGCCCATCTTAGAGCACGATCCCGTAATTTCCCTATGAAATAGGAAACCCGAGCGGCGTCGTCAACGAAGGTGCGCGGTGAGCGGCCGAATACCAGGTCGCACTGACGCAGGAACCCCGTGCAGCTCCCCGGATCCCCAGAAAAAGATTCGGGCTCTGGAGCGCGGAAGCCGAGGCGGGGGACGAAGCAGACGGCTGAGTGACTTGTGCGGGGACCGCGGGTTCGGGGGCGGGACGCGGCACGGGCGTGAGGTTAGCTTGTAGGGCTTCCAGGGCAGCAAAGATCTTAGCCTGTCCCTCACCAAGGTCTTTCTGCGAAGCCAGGAGATATTGAATGGATTGCTCGTGGTGACCTAGGATGGCGCCTTGTTTCTGAATGGCGGTCCGCTCTGCGTCTGCTGAGTCCATATTGTGGCCAGATCTTACTGTTACGGCCGAGAGGGCCAGGCAGTGGGTGTGGACTCAAATGCAGACACAGAGGGAGGCAAAACGGGCGTGAGCACAGAGTTTATTTACAGAGCTGAGCGAAGTTACAAAACAGAAAACTAAGAATGCTATAACCTATGCATGCTATGAACTGTGAAAGCTATGAGCGGAAAACTGTGAGGCAAGACTGTGAACGAGAAACTCTGAGGGCTGGATTCCACAGAGGGATCCGGGGGAATGGAGAAAGGGGGCAGTGGCTTGGAGGGAGGTGTGAAGTCAGCGTTGCAGATTTGGAGTGTCAATCGAGGAGGGAGTGTCCAGGGGGTTCCGGGTGAGGAGTGTCCAAAGCAGATCCAGAATAGGCTTGGAGTGGGGAGCTGAGCAGGGAGGCAGGCAGATGGGTCCTATGGCGAAAAAGGAAAGAAAACACGGTGAGGAGAAAAAACAGTAATCCAGAGTTCTCGCAAGGGCTTGGCGGCCTAGCACTAACATGTGTTAGCAGAAGATCTGGCAGGGGTCTGTCGTGAACGCTGGTCTTATATGCAGGTGACTTGATTGGAACCAGGTGTGGAAGCTGATTGGAGTTTCCGTCTGAAGGTGGAGCCCAGCAGAGTGGAAACACCCCGTATTCACCCGGACCATGACAAAAGCAAGAGAGAAGGGAGCTAAAACAGCTTGTTTCACATAGTGAATCACACTAATCACAACACTAAGCTCTTAAAGCAGGAAATGAGCATAATTCTGCCCCTTTTCCAGATGATCATGAGAGGCACAGAATATTTTTATCTGTTATTTAAAACAGCGGTCCCCAACCCCCGGGCCTCAGACCGGTACCGGTCCGTGAGTCGTTTGGTACCGGGCCGCGAGAGTTGAGGCTCAGGTGTGAAATGTATGGTTTTCAGGGTTTTTATCGGTTTTCAGCGTTATTTTGTTATCGTTTTTATCGTTTACTCGGTTTTCCTGGGTCTTTTCATGTGTGTTATGAATAAATCTTCTTTTTTTCGGTACCGGTACTAGTTTTATTTTGTTGTATTTATCCGCGACACCTTAAAGGCCAGTCCGTGAAAATATTGTCGGGCATAAACCGGTCCGTGGCGCAAAAAAGGTTGGAGACCGCTGATTTAAAAGACATCATTAATCGTTAAATTAATGACAGTGTAAATATGAGCTGTGTTTATGAGCTGAATAGGAAAGAACGGGATTTGTTTGTTCCCTTATGATAATACTGAAATATGATAAAATTTTATACTCAAAATGCATCATCTTTACTAATATGCACACACACGCACTAGCAGGAGCTTAGTTACCATGGTTTCCATCATCCACAGACAACGGTTCCTCTCTCTCACTCTCTCCTTCTCTCATATTCTCTCCCCATCCCCCCGCCAGGCTCTTCTCCACGGACAACAGGCTGCCAAGGACAAGAGGGGCTGCTGCTCCCATCATGCTTTGCAGTAGGAAGCAGGAAGAAGCCAGATATTGTCAGCAAGCAGCAAAGTGGACAACAGTACAGAGGAAAACAGACTGATAGTGAACGAGGAGGCAGGACTCAGGGAGTTATGGCCAGTGTTGCCTTCAGGACACATTCAAGCTCTTTCGCTCTGGGTAAGTCCTGCCTCACATTGCTTGTGTTTAACCAAGACTGTGTCCGAAAAGAATGATGAAGCATGTAGATGGTGGAGCAGGCTTGCAGACATATGCATGCTGCCGGTGGATTTAAAGGGGCAGTGCAGTAATCCTTTCAGATGGAAAAAGATAAGGGTCTTTACTGAAAGAGACAAACAAATGCTACAAGACTGAAGAAACTGTCACTTCAAAGACGAGTGCAATATCAACAGCGCAATAGTGACTGAGTGAAGATAAAGAAGCAAATTACCACATCTCACTGACAAATATGCCATTCAGTCTAGCATATAATGCATTGAGGGACACACCCACACACTTGCACACACAGAGAGACACAGTGTCCTTTACTGTGAATTTCAGCCCTATTTATTATCCCTTGCAGACTTATTTAGATAACAGCAACAAGCAGATAACAAACAATCTGTGCCAAAATTTGCATGTTTGTCCCTCAGGAACAATTAATCTGAAAAAAAAAAAAAAGCTACAGAATCTTAAAAAGTTTGACATATTCCAATTATGTTATCATTGCACTGTTTCACTGGAGAATTTCAACACCTGATTACATTTCTTTGGTCTTACTCTTGAAGGTTTTGACTATAACTACATCAAGTTTAGAGTTTTAAAAACTTCTTCAGAGCTCCTTTGTTGTTAAAACAACATATAAATACTATGATTTAGCCACCCCTCATTCACACCCCTGAGGCAGGGAGGACGTAATCGGTCATGTTTGTTTGTCTGTATGTTTGTTTGTTAGCAGTCTAGTGTGCTCAGTTTTTAAGATATGTTCAAACTTTGTCAGTAACAGCTCAAGCTGATTTAATTTTGGTGAAACCAATCAAGGTCACACCAAATGTGAAAATCAGTAAAAACATTATATTACCCACAGTGTTTTTATTCATTGTCTTCAAATTTAATGACAATATACTAGGCCGTGGGAGACATGAATACCCTGACGGGCTAAGCATTTGACCTTGAACTTCATTGTTAGTGAACAAGGTCAAAGTTCACCTAGACAAAAAAAATCGAGTAATCTATCACAAATATGGAGCGAGCATGTACAGCATGGAGAGAGCAACTTGGCTCCAATCACAGAGGTAAAGATAATAAAATACAACAATATGGTATGTAATGTTTCAAAGTCATGGGTCAGACAGCAACATGTTGTAATAAAAACAGACTAACGGCAGCATGTTGTAATAAAAACATCATAAACATCACTGTTTTAGTATAACTCTTGCCCTTCTGGGAGGGGCAGTGTGCACTCAGAGTGCTCTTGTGTCATTTTGTTTAGCTAAAGTGGGAAATAAGTACAAGGATTTTCTAAAGGGCAAAATTACACGGAAATACGGTACATTATCCAAAAACAGAGTTTGTACATTGCTAACAAACTTGAAAGTCAGTATTTGGTTTGACCATCTTTATTCTTTAAACACAGCCTGAACCCTCTTTGGCAAGCTTTCTTGTAATTTCTTGAAGTCGTCTTCAGGAAAAGTTCTCCAGACTTCTTGAACAAACATTATAGCTTTTTAATTAATATTGACTGTCTTTTGTTCTGTTCTCTGTCAGCATGATCCCAAACTGCCTCAGTAATGTTCAGGTCCAGGCTGTGGGGAGGGAAGGATGATCTGATATCCTCGTGTTGGTGTTGTTCCCAGACCATCATGAAAATGTTGTTCCAGGTTCACCATTGCAAGTGACCAATCACATTGTTGTGACGTTATTCCTTTGCGTGCCAAGCCATTTGTGCATTTATGAAATTCCAATGTTGCAAGGACAATATCAATTCTGCTTACTGTTTATTAAAGGGTTAGGGTTAGGGTTAGGGTCAGGGTCAGTTGATCGGCGGACAGAGGCGGTTTCACGCAGCTTAAGTACAGTTTTTTGTTTTACGCCGGTTTTTCCCGAAGTCGCAAAAGTATGACGTCACAGGTGCCTTTTTGGTTTTGCTTTTACAGCTTTCGCGAAGCAGGTAACGCCTTGTCACAACTAACTTCTAGTTAGACTTGTATTTCTAACTGATCCACCTCATGTTGTGTAGCTTTCTTGATTTTATTCTTATTGGGCTACATGTTTATTTATTACATAGATTATACAGTACTCAAAATTCACCTTTTTATATAATTGAGTGTCTAATTATCTGGGCTGAAACCAATAAGAAAGTTACAGACTATATTTATATGAAGACTGGTTATACTTGCTCTATTTGATGTATTTTAACCATATATAGTACTTATTACAGAAGTAACACCTGCATACGTGTGAAGAAATTGCTTTGATTTTGCCACCCCATCTGATTTCCATGCCACCCTAAGAAAATTTCTCTAGATCCGCCCCGGTGTCCAGTCTTTTTTCTTGTTTCTTAAGGTCATGAATTTCAGATACTGTTCATCTGCTACAGATAGTTTTAGGCCTGCCACTTTCTTTGACATTATTTGGAGATTGAACAAAAAGAAAAGTGACCAAATTGAGAATGTTTGTAACAAAGTTCCTAAAGATATAATTTAAAATTGGTTCTTTTTATGTGTAGAAACAACACTGGTTAGACTCAGGTGTGTTTTTTAAGTTTGAATGATTCAAATGTCAGTGATAAGTAGCTTAACAAACAAATCGGTTTCCTCTGAAAATTATCAGTGCAAAGATTGGATTGAAAGTCAGTGAAAAAGCAGCCAATGTTTAAAGAAGAACTCTGAAGGACCTTCAGAAAGCCTGCTCACAACCATTTTTAAAAATCACAAGAAAGTCTGGCTCCTTGGAAGCAAAATATAAAGAAATGAAGGGTTGCTCAAGAAGAGTTTTTTTTGCACAGCACTGTAATTGTCGTAACACATGTTTTATGTTGATTGTTAGCATTAGGTCCTGTACAGCTACATTTGGACATTTAACATTTATTGGATGCCAATTTATTCCTGTGGAATTCTGTGGATTTCATGTACTCAGTGCATGAAGGCTCTGTTACCCTTGGCTTAACTCTCTCATAATTAATTCATTATTATTAGTAGTATTAGTATTTTATTTAACAGGATAACACAGATTCAAATAACCAATCCATGAACGCCACCAGGTATTTTGGAATCATCAGATAACCTGACGGTCATGTCTTTGAACAGCTTTAAACCTAGAGTCTTCTTACTATGAGATGACAGACTGATGATTTGTTTTATTGGTTTACTTATGTAACTATCATAAGTACACTATCAGTTTCATAAGGTTACTTAGTGTTTTCTTTATTCTACTCCATGGTAAAGTGCTTTTACCAATTGCTTTTCCCCCCATTATCGTTTTTCTCATTAATGATATCCTCGGGTTTGTTCAGTCCACATTTAGATAGAAATTCTTCATTCAAAATGGGCTTAATAGTTTTGGCCCCTCGTGCCCTGCCAAGCATTTATCTTCATATTAGAAACCCTCGGTCACAGGTGCAACAGAAACAGCAAAACATCCCTGGAGGCTGTTTGGATGTTGAATTTAGCTATGTGACAAAGTGTGGCTATTAAATGGTTTTATTAGCAGTATGTCATGTTCAGCTTTCTGTTTTGTCTACCCAATTGTATTGAGGTTTACAGTCCTACATTGATGTAATAAAATAGTTTGCAGAGTCTGAAATGTAGCTTTTGTTTGGGTTTTTTTTGGCAATTTCTGTGATCTCACCTTGGGGTAGATTTGCTGGGACATCCACACCTGGGAAGACTGGCAACTATTTTGAATATTTTTCACCTGTCAGTTTAGATAAATTTAGACACACCCGAATGTCTGTGTAAGCATGGGCCATTAATTGCCAATATTCCCCTTTTCATACTCCCAAGACACATACAGCAACTGAACGCTGGTACTGTCAAACTCACGATCTGTTAATCATTTGATCGATTAATCAAGGTCCTACGAAAACGTTATTTTTCCCAATATTCTATAAAATGTTTTTCTACTCTGTGAACTCAAATCACTTTTTACTACATTTAAGGTTCAACCATTCATACAGAACTTCTGTGCCATCAAACACCTGTCATATTCAGACTCTGTATCTTGTCCATGGAAACTTTAAAATGCAAAGCGAACCACTAATTTGATCAGAAGACCAGCTGAGACCAAGAAAAAGCGACAGGTACAAGCATCAATGACAATTGATACTGTGATTATCTGATTAGGTCAGAAACATCATTTAGAGCAGGACCGGGCTGGCTTGCAAATGCACGGCAGCATTAAGACAGCTTAAATATTGGACCTAAATTAGATTCACCAAGTGGATGTGTGAAAAGGCATCAGGACAGCTGTTAGCTGATGTGCAATAACGCTGAGATCAGTTGGTGTCCCAGGATTGTGATTGAGTTTATTTAATAAAATGCTTAATGCCACACTTGCAGACTCTGTACAATGCAATTCACCAATGTTTCATAAACATCTCACATGCAAAGGCTTATTGGAATGAGCTGCTAATATAAAACAGATTAAGCTGAAATATAACAACTGCTCATCCACACGACCTCACACTTCACAGTGCACTGCCTTGGAATATAGTGATGAGGTATGAAGTGGAACAGCTGCATAGAAATGCTGGTTTAACCTGTTAAAGTGTAATAAGCTCAGTGCAAAGATACCAGGACTGTTTTCCTGATCGTTTTAGAAAGATTTTAACCAGAGTAACCGAGTAATTTCATTTGAGCCTGGAGCAACTCTCACAGTCCCCCATCAGGCGAGATCGCCTTTAAAAAGCTACTGATTCAATCAGTAACACAGCTACTGAGTCAGTATAGGTTCCTCAGCTTGTAAAGGGCTGGTGTGTCACAGTTTCTCTGCAATATTCAGTCAATGCACTAAAACTGAAAGTTTTCAGTGTTCGTGCGCACTGCTGCGAAATGTTATGTTGGCACATTTTGACTGCTGAATTTGTTTTTCCACCTCCCAGGTGCCTTTTTGGTTTTGCTTTTACAGCTTTCGCGAAGCAGGTAACGCCTTGTAAAACAGTATGTATATGTTTATTTTCATCAAGATCTCTGACAAATGTACACAGTAAAATTCGGAGTGTTAAAATAACACTTAAAGAGTTAAATTTAACACTGGTCCCGAGTCTATTTGGTCCCATTCGGAATTGGTGTTAAATCAACTCTTTCTATAGTGTTAAAATTTTAGAGTAAAATTAACTCTAAATAGAGTAAAAATTTAACACTGAGTAACACCGCAGAGTGTTAAATGAACCTAACACTACTAGTAGTGTCATATTATTTACTCTAACATAGTGATAAATTAACTCTATTTGAGTAAAATTCCACTGATTTCTAACACTGAATTGAGTTATTTCAAGTTAACACTGGGGGTTCAAATAACTCTGATGAGAGTTGATGTTACTCTATACTGTGTTATTCATACACTTTTTCTTGTGAAAAATTAGCTCTCATAGAGTAAAATTTTAAATTAATTTTACACCAAGTAGTGTTACTAAAACTCTTCCTCTTCCAGCATGAAAACCTGGTTTCTAATAATGCTTTAAAATATAAAACAAGTAAGCAAAAACCACAACTAGATAATACGTTTAACGGCTTTATTTTGATGTCAGGCTCAAAATATTAAAACATCTCATGTAGTGTACATAAAACACTACACACACAAAAACAGTCATAAAACACTTTAAAACAATGAATTTAGTTCGGCATAAAATGACAATATGGAACCACATACAGGGAGGAATCAGAAGTGCCATACTTCATTTGAAGATCAAATGGTTTGAAGTAACACAGCTCTTTTATGTTCAACACCTTCAGCACCATATTGGGGTGCATTCTGACCTTAAATGCATGATAATGGTCATCAAAACACAGGGTTTCCATCAGTTTTCCACAGAGCAATGCAATGTCATCTTTCACAACAATACTTTTGATCTTATAAAACACTGGAATCTCAGACACTACCTCTGTACAGATGATAAAGTCAGGGCGGTACTCTGTACCATGATGTTTTATCCACTTAGCTGAAAAAACACTGGTAGACAACGCAGCTCCAAATTTTAAAGCAATTTCTGGACCTTCTTTCAGCTCTCCAAGTGTCACCATCTTTCCTGGTCCTAAAGCTAATCTTTCGAGGCTAAAAGACTCCCAATACATGGCCATACAACTTTGGTGTTTCTTGGCCAATGTCATTGTAATGTTTTTAAAGCTTTTTAATTGCTTCTTAAAGAAGTTATGTTTGGCTTCGTAACGCATGCACCACATGTGCAGAATTGGGCCAATATTTCGTATACTGCGAGGGTAATGTATCATGAAGTGATGCTTTGGTAGGAGACTGAGTGTAGGAAATAACTGCTTAAAGAGCTGATGATGATCAATAATTAAATGTTTGAGGTAGATGGTCATACCTTCTGACAGCACTGGTGAAAACACAATATTGACAATTTGTAGAAGCAGAAGTAGAAGATGCCAGTAGCTATCACCCACCTGTACCAAATCGCCAAACATCAAAGGTACATTACGCAATAAGCACCAAGATTGAATTGCATTTAGTCCTAAATCATTACTGCCATCAAACAACTTTACCCTTGGTGGGCGATTTCGCTGCTGATTGAACCCATAGTCAAAGGCATGTATTCTACCAGCAAGTTGTTCAGCACTTAGGAAGTTCTCCTGAATGTACTGCAGCACAAGTTTCACCTCTAACTGAGCAACTCCCTCCAAAATGTCATGCATGATATCTACAGAAAAATTGTTGGCTGTGTTGAAATATTTAAGTGAATTCAAGAGACAAGTGCGTTTCACACCACATACATGAGGTAGCGTAGGATCTCTTTGTACACTTTCACAGTGCTGCTTATGCATATCAAGAGTTCTTAGTGCAACACCAGAATCATCTTCACAGAACACACTTTGAAAACAATCCTTCTCAAGCAGACAAAAACGACAACAATATCGAGCTGCAAATGACTCCACGAACCCAAACAGACTATGCAAGCCAAGATTGTCCCCAGTGACCTGGATTACAGTGCCATGAACCAAGTGTTTAAACATGGGAAGTTTCAGTCCCTCTGTCTCAAGAACTTTCAGATCATTGACAAGTGGCTCAAGGATTGAATTAAAGCCATAACGCTTTGAGTCTTGTGCATGAAAAAGAGCACACAAATGAATATTGACCAACAACGAATTAAAGATTGGAGGAAAATTCCTTAGTGTAAAGTATATTGCACCTAATTTATGTACACCCTTTTTAGAGCCCAGGGGATTTGCAGTTTCAAAGTCATCATAAAACAGTTGAATTTGTAAGGCATCTTTTTCCTGCAGAAAATAGGGGACATCTTTTAACATAGGCAGCATCGATTAAGTCTGCATACACACCTTCTCTGGACACATTCCTCGACTTGAACATGTCGACAACATGGTGGTTTTGAAAGATAGTTTTCAGTGTTTCCAAAATAGGAACATATGCAAACCTATCGGTTACAATGACTTGATCAAAAGTCCCTGTGATCTTGTTTCTTCTACTGTCAAATCTTGTGCCAAGCACCATTTCAACAGGTTCAACAGTTGCCCATTTTTGTTTAAAGTGCCTATTTCGTTTAGCTTCTGAATTTAACAGTGTGAATGGGTTTTCAAAGTTTTTGAATGACTGCTCTAATTTCTTTTTACTTGAAGTGTCCTGTGAAGGTAAGCTCTGTAAAGCTGCATCTTTAGCCTGAGTATGAATCTCAAAAAACACTTCCTCCATTGAGGAGACAAAACTATTCACAGTAGATTGGCTTAATCCAGCTGCCCTGAGCTGTGCAACAGTAGAGGCACACATATCCAAAGTGCTCTTATTTGAACTTTTCAACATTTCAGATGTTGTGGGTGTTTCTTCTACATTAGTTGACACCACCTGCCCTGTAGTGATAACTTCTTTAATTGCCACATCAGGCTGTAAATTAACATCAGTGTCAGCCTGTTGGTCGAAATAGTTAAGGTGTTTGGTATTTAAATGTTTTCTAAAACCTGAAAAAGTGCCAAACACACAGCCACAGTCACGCTGGGCACATTTAAGGCGAAGATTTCTTCCGGGTAAGTAACCATGGACTAACCGTAAATGCCTAACAAGCATGTTTGAACCAGTAAACTCAGCCTGACAGACAAAACACTTCATGATGGAGAATTAACCTTCAAGCCCTAACGAAGCAACCTTGTCCTTATTTCAGCAACTCTGGGACTTTCTTTGATTTTGCCAACATCTATATTGTACACAGTGGTTTGGATGAATGTGTACATGTTGTGAAGCATGGTGTTGTAAGATGTGCCAAACACAAAATGTGCTTTAAACAGTTCATCAAAAGCACCAAGTGAAGAGGTAGACTTGCATGGTATGGCATTCTTGTCAAGAATAATGAAGAACTGGTGGATGTCATGCTTTTTCACCCCAACAGCCAGGAGGTAGGGTTGAGTGCTGGTAGTGATGGCATCAAGGTGCTCTTGGATATTTGTTCCAGTCTGAAAAGACAAATACAGACAGGCAATAAGAATCAAGTGTTTCTTAAACTGGTAATTCATACCATAAAAATAGAAAAGAAACAAACCTTCTTGAAGACTACAAGATGCCTTTCTGCTTGAGAAGCTGACACCTTTCCTGGTCTCTTCCGACCCTGACCAGATGGTGGAATCAAATGTAATAGCAATAGAATCGCTGAGAGGTCACTGTCCCAGCCTGAAAAAAAAAATTGTTTTATAATAAAGTTGAATCATCCTCATCAATAACAAATTTCAATGCATCTGCATTGACAAAATGTTTGAGTAGACCCAAAATACAAAAGGACAGCTGTTCTGTGACAAACATTATATATCCTGTGAATGTTCTAATTAAAGAAATAACAGCTCACCAATGTCAGCATTAACTTCAGTGGCATCCTCAGGAGAGTCAGCTGCCAGCAAGAGTTCTTCCAGGTCACTGGTAGAAGGAAGCTTTCTGCCTTGTTGGATAATCTTTCTTTTGAATGTTGTTGGCCACCTCTCCAGCAACCTGCCTGATACATCCTCACCAAACATCAGTACAAAATCCTGTTCAATCTGTAACAGGGATAGAGAACAGAGAATTATATCTGCTATCTGCAAAAAATAAAATGTGTTTACATTGTCAACGTAATGAAAAATATTCACCAAGCCTTTGATATCTTTGAAACGTGGAAACACAGACAGTATGTTGCTTGACAGCAGGGGGTCAAGGACCATGTTGTGTCGATAAACAAATGTCAACTTCATCTTCTTCTTGACTGTGTCTTCATCAGCTAAATGTTTCATCAGAGAGATTGCTTCCTTGCACTCATCCTCACTCAGCACGTTCTCTGTAACAAACTGCAACTCTCGTCTGACAGTTGGTCCACCACACTGGTCTTCACCCGATGATCCATCTCCTGGTGCTAGACAATATGAAATACAACTTTATCAAAACTAATAATAACATTTGATAACCATTATTAATACAGAACTACAATTTGGAACTGTATTATACGTTTCCACTGAATTATAAGTGTTACCTCCAGATGTTAATCGCCTCTCTTTAGCAGTGCATCTCTGTATGGTTTTAATCCTCCAGGCCAAGTACCCAGTGCCACTCTCGCCATCATAATAATGTTCCTTGGAGAGTGACATATACAGACATTTTGTTTATTAATTTATCAGTAAGTTATGTGACCATGAACAGTTGATAAGGACATACATTTTGGCAGGATTTAAAATTTTGATTTTAGTTGTATCAGTTATTGCTGTTAGCTACTTACATAGCCATTTTTTGAGTACGGGTCACTGAGGTAAGGGAAAAAGGTTACAATTCCTCTGGCATACATTTCTTTTACCTGCCGTGGTGGTGATGTACTGCAAGATCAAAAGGAAAAGAACTAGTCAGCTTCGCTGGAATTAATAGAGATTTAAAATAATTTGAAAATGATAGTAAAAATCACAGGGCCAGAAATAAATTACCCATTTTTTTCTGTCATGTCAGCTACCAGTATGTTGACCATTTTTCTTCTGGTTTCATCCACCAGGGACTTGGTCCGATTGTACTCATTTATTATACGTTCTCCACCAGGTTTGCTTGTGAGAATGGATTCCACCAACTGGAAAACACAATAAAAACATTCTACATGTTGATATAACCACTACAGTTCAGAACACTTAAACTACAAACAAAAAAGACACTATTAGAAGAATGTGGAAATCTGTTAACTCTTACTTGCTTAGCTTCTGCATCCAGCTTCTGACGTTTCCTCAAAGGGCTGTGAATCTGATGAATGTGTAACATTTAGTGTACAATTTTAATTAGTTAATGCTTGAGTTAGGTAATTTAAAATTTAACGCTAACTAGCGAATTGCCCGCGCACTGAGGTTAGCCAAAATGCTAGTTAGCTAGCTAATGTTAATATATAGATCCCAACACATGGAGGGTTTCATTTAATGGAATTTCGAACATGCTAGAACACAACACAATCACCACTACACACTGAAATAAATTTTGATAACAAGCCTTACAGTCCAACACTGATATCAGTCAACTTTTTTAGCTAATTAACAACCTTACATTAGCATACAGATAGTGTCACATTTGCTTCTGGTACAAAATGAAATATATAATAAACATGGACAAAAGGAATGTAACCTTATTTTAACGTGCTACCTGTGCTTAAAATGTCGAATTGTTGGTTTAATAAGTAAATATGAACAACTTACCCTGCAACTGATGTGAAGAAAATGGCGTCGTGAAAAATCCTCTTGGTTTGAAAACCAGTCTGTGGTGGGAGGAGCTTTCTAGAGTAACGTTGACACTGTCTCTTTTAACTCCAGGAATCATCACCCACACTGGGGGGCGTTTTGCTCCAGCTGTTGTTATAATGACTCTATTAGAGTAAATACACTTTAACACTGCTGATTTAACACTGGGAAATTTACTGTGTAGGCAAAGTGTTGCCTTCCCTTCTCTAGTGACAGGGATTCACAATCTCTGTGGAAGATTTACATGCTAATGAAGCAATTTGACACCTGCAGTTGCCTATGACTTGAAAAAAACACATGTAAATTGGTTAGTAAGATACTAATGCCTTTTTATCCGGAAGCACAAATACCATATTTATTGTAAATCCTAATTAAATGTGCTTTGATGAAAAAAAAATACTACCATGTCAGATTTTTCTTTATATTACACAATACTGAATTATTTTTAAATGATTATATGTGTGTCTATTAAGAACTTTAATCAATTACCGAACCTTGTACCTTATAAAATAGCTGATATAACCTCAGATTAGATTAAGGTGCTAATTCATTAATACGCTATTGGTGCAATGTTACTCATTCTGTGTGTGCTTTGTGTTTTTTAATCCAGTCATATAGGAACAAATCATTGTTTAAATCATTATGCAAAGACCACTTAACTCACAGGTGACATGAGTTTATTTTAAGGAAAGCTGTTTCCCAGCAGCAATTCTCTGCTTGTCACACCTTAGGTTCTGTTTGCCTTGTAATCCACTCTGTCTACAAGATATATTTAAATACTATGGATATGTTGACACAGAGTCTAGGTCCATTTTAACATTGCAAACACAATCACGGCCCGAGCCATCCAACAGAGTGGATAAACACTGTGATCCAGTAAAAAATTGACTCAATTTAACCTCTTGCCAACAAACACACTTGCATATAAATACAAGACCCACCCACTCCCAGCTATCAACCCAGTAGGGAGGGAACAAAGCGCTGCTCTTATCTCACCATATACATTCAGCTCTCACATCGACTGGTCTGACTGCTTGCATGACATCTGAGATTTGAGGACAGGAAGAGAAAAATACACTCAGAGTTGACTTAAATATGACACAGTGAAGACGGCTATTTGTAGTTGTGCCAGTGACTCTACAGGTGAGTGCATTATTAAATTTCACTGACTGGAACTTTTCTATGAATTTGGATTTGGACGTAGAGGAAATTCTGGCTTTGAAAGCTGAGTTTGTTTTTCACTGGGAAGCACAGTTCAAAGTTGTTCTTTATAGTGAGAGTAGTTAGTCTGCAGGGAACAGATGTCTGTGTTATTTCAGGAGTTTTTGTAATTATTTATTCCCCATTTGCAAAGGTTTTGAACACCACAGAGAAAGGTGTTTTATTTAGTTCCACCCATTTCAGATTAGAGATGTTTCAGCGGTATTAATGATAAATTACACCTACTGCGCTAAGCTGGCATGGAGCGGTTGTGTGACAATTTAGCTTACTCAGTGTTTTTCTCTCTAGATCAGCGGTCCCCAACCTTTTTTGCGCCACGGACCAGTTTATGCCCGACATTATTTTCACGGACCGGCCTTTAAGGTGTCGCGGATAAATACAACAAAATAAAACTAGTACCGGTACCGAAGAAAAGAAGATTTATTCATAACACACGTGAAAAGACCCAGGAAAACCGAGTTAACGATAAAAACGATAACAAAATAACGCTGAAAACTGATAAAAAACCCTGAAAACCATACATTTCACACCTGAGCCTCAACTCTCGCGGCCCGGTACCAAACGACTCACGGACCGGTACCGGTCCGAGGCCCGGGGGTTGGGGACCGCTGCTCTAGATGTTATCCTCGCTGTCATTTTTGACATCACATCTGTGTGAAACAATTCTGGAGCCTGACTTAAACGAGTGTAATGACTTGCAAAAATGCCGGTTCTCTGACTTGAGGTTAGCTTCAACACAAGTTGCCTGCAGAAGGACTGTTGGCTTTGGAAGACCTCAGATTTAGTGCTCATTATGTGGAATGCCACATTTTCTATCTGTGTACTTTAGGTCACTGCAATACTATGAAAGTTTCTGCGTATGCACATAATATGCAGACCTGGCATAATTTAGTCACTTTTTGTGGTATACACAAATTTATATTTTGAGATTAAATGACAGCTGGGATGGACTCCAAGGTGAATTCTAAGCAGCTGAGAAGTGCTTTCATCACATGATTAAAGGCAGAAAACTTTGATTAGAAACGGCTGACTGTCACACCTTCAATCAGTTGGTTTCGGTGCTTTTCGGGGCTGACACTGAACTAAATGAACTAAATTTGTTTGGGTCCTCAGTGTGAGTTCTATTCCTCAAAGCAGTTAATCTTTACAGATTGTATCTGCTGGCGGGGGTGAGCTACCAAGCAAACAGCAAGCCAGCTCTTGATTTCTTTTTATGTGTTTTTCGTCAATGAGAACGGTCACAATTTATCTCCTGTCACTTCTATCAGTTAGAAACTTCAGGTGAGATTTATGATACCCACATGAACATAGACTTGTTTGTTGCTTCAAAGGAGCCGATTCTGTGCTGCCTGAACAGTTTTTGCTCGCTAAACAAAACTACCCAGAGACAGCGAGTTTAATAAAAAGCAACATAAAAGTTAAATATGAGCAAAACTAATCAGAAACAAAAACAGCAAATATATAAAAGATAAACAATTCCTATCAAGCCATTGACTACATAACAGCCAGCGCTGCCACAGGAAGTCTACAGTAAATCACAGCACATGTCAGCGTTCTGATGGCACAGACAGATTATATGTCACTTGGGTTTTTTTATGGTTTCTGAGACATGTTATCTTAGCTGCAGCGCTGCTGCTACTGTATTGTTGAACACCAGGAATGTGCTGACAAGTTAATATCTATATATAAATTATACTCGGTGCAACTGTAATGGCTTTTAAAAGCTAGTTGAACATTATGTGTTTACAAGCGACAAAGCTCTGATAATCTTCCCTAGATATTTAGAACAAAAAGGTTTTTTAAAAATTAGAGGTTTGGTTAATTTAACACTTCAGTAAATAGTATTGAGGCTTCATTCCAATAAATGTCAAGACCTATGCAGTCAAAATGCTGAGTAACTAATAAGCCTGTAAAACTGTGAAATCATAATGCTTTGCTTATAGGTCAGAGCTGATCCTGATCCTGATGACATTGAAGGAAGAAAAATCAAACATAGAGTGGCCTACTAATACACCTAGCTCAAAAAACCCTGTCCTCCACATAGTCCTCATTTATGAAATAGCTAGCCAGCGATAATGGACCGTCTGCTGCTTAAGAAGCAATGATTAAAAAGGGACAATACAGTTTAATTATGATTTATTGCAGCGGTCCCTCGAGTTATGTTCTAAAAATAACCCGCAATGAGTGAAATCTGCGAAGTAGCCAGTTTTATTTTTTACAATTACTATAGCTGTCTTAAGGCTGTAAAACCCCTCACTACACACTTTATACACTTTTCTCAGACAGGCATGAACATTTTCACACTTTCTCTCGTTTAAACACTCTCAAAGTTCAAACCTTGTAGAAAAATAAGTCCAGTATTATAGAATGAAACCAAAGGCATCTGCAGGTGACGACGTTTCGTCGACCTTTTTGTTTTTGTTGGGGAGAAAACTTACAAGCATACAGTACAGCACTTCAGAATCACACTGTTTAACCAGGTGAGCTATAGCAGCATCTGTATAGATAGTGGATAATTTTTTTCATTCATCCCTGTCACCAAAAACAGTACCTAAAGCATTTTTTTTTTGTTTAATTTGACTTATTTTGAGTTAGTTATTGTATGTGGTGTAATAGTTAGCCCATCAACCACCTCGTGACCTTCTGTGCTTTGGGACAAATATGTTGCTATGCTACATTTAGACACTTTTGACCCAGTTTCACTGCAACTTGAAAACCTATGACAAATTTTAGAGTTAGAATTCATGTACTAAAGCGTAGTATGTATAGTGTTTCATGCCTACTTTAAGCTAGGTGATAATAAAAAGAATCTAGCAAGCTCATACTGACAATTTCAATTTTATTTTCATCATGGCTAGTTTTAGCATGCTAAACAGCGCAAAACACAAGTTCTGCAGGCATTTGGACTGCATGTTTGTGCAGTTGTTAGCTCTATTGTCTCACAGCAAGACATTCCCTGGTTCTGTGCTGAGATTGCATATTTGTCCTTAAGGTTTCCTCTCACAGTCCAGAGAAATGTGAGCTAGCTTAATTGGTGATTCTAAATTGGCAGTAGATTTGAGGCAGAAAAGTGCTTGAAGTGTATCAAATATGGTTAAAATATTGCTAAAATGACCTGATGATGTAAGTGCTGTTGCAAATTTCATTCATATTTGATCAAACGTTTCACTGAACAAATGTGTCAAAACACATTTGGATTATTGTCTGGGAATCTCACATATTTGGAGGCTATAAAATATAAGGATAAGGATAAGTCATACATGATAGCTGTAAGATTAGGCTTTGTCCTTTGAATCCCTGAAACAATTTTCATGGTAATAGTTTTTAAGAAATTTCACTAAAAATACCAAATGTTAACTCAGTGTTGCACTAGGTCAAAATATGAAATTCACCACAGTCATTAGGCTTCATCTACTGGGAGCTGTAATGGTTTGCACATGAGTGAATTCACTAAACTATTGGAATGTTAGATATGACGAAGTAAACTCAAATGAATGCAAGCTTCCAACTAGACAAACCTTAGTTTTCTCATTCATTTTCTTAACCCCTTACTCAATTTAGAGTTGCATGTGGGGCTGGAGTCTTTTCTAGCTATTATTGGGGGGGAAAGGCACTACTGGATAGGTCTATCCAACATATGGGCTTTCCTTTCCATTTATATTTCTCTTTTCCAAAACCAGCACCAGGGATCATTTTATAACGACTGCAGTCATGTTTTGTTCTGTGTTTATAAGGCCATTGTCAGTAATTTCCCATCGCTTTGGTCTTCAGTAACCTTGCCCCCACTCAACCCCAGCATAGCCACAATTAAAGAGTGTAGGGGTATAAGATAAGCTATGTTTCACTTGTGCCTTACATCATATCACAATTTAACCTTGTCCATATTGTATTTAAATCGTGTGTGTGTGTGTGTGTGTGTGTGTGTGTGGTATGTTTGCTTCTAGACAGTGAGGAAGTTTAACTTAATGGCACATCTTGTCATGGATTTTCAATGGAGCTAATTAACCCTTGCCCTGTTGTTAGTTTATTTACAAAGAAAGATAGTGTTAAGTTAATTCATAACCCCGAGTGAACGTTCTCACACAGAGCTCTGAATCAGCAGTTTAAAGGACGTTGAAGAATGCACAAAGAAAAAACATCAGCAAAATTACACTATGTCATCACAAAAACGTGGGACCGTTACAGAGAACAGCATTTGCATGTCATGAGAACTGTGACTTAAGGAATCCTTAAAAGATGGAGTCCAAGCTGAACTTTTGGATGAAAATGGTTTAAATGGACCATTCTGACAGCCGTCAACAAATTTGTTAGATCTCAAAGTTACAAACAATGCACTCAAGTAGGAATCACTGGATATAAAACTGTATTTGTCCCTCTCTTTCGCAGGAGCAAAGCTGACCACTTCATCGTCAACGCTTCCCTTTTCCTTACACTGTGCTCCCTCTTCTTCCTCTCTGAGACCATGGAGGAAGCTGCCAACACCACAGAAACCCCACCGGCCATACCCATTCTCTTGGAGCGACAAGTTCGCCAGCGAAAGCCTGCAGTGTCAGTCCTTAAATCAAAGCTGAAGCAAGCTGTAACTTGCTCTGTGCCCAGAATCCGATCCACCCTGTCAGGGTTTTTCCCTGTGATGCGCTGGTTGCCTAAATACAACATTAAAGAGTATGTCTGGGGTGATGTGATGTCTGGGATGATTGTAGGTATCATCTTGGTACCACAGGCCATTGCTTACTGCCTGCTGGCAGGGGTGGAGCCCATATATGGCCTATACACCTCGTTTTATGCTAACATCATCTACTTCCTCATGGGGACATCCAGGCATGTGTCTGTAGGCATCTTCAGCCTCATGAGCCTCATGATTGGACAGGTAATAAATCAGAATCTGGTCAATCTCCCACGTGCATGTTAAGCATGCAGCTAAAGATTTTATGTTGTCATTTTCTTTTTTCTACAGGTGGTGGATAGGGAGGTGTTCAAGGCAGGTTTTGACCTCAGTGAGGACTCAGCAGTGTCTAATATTGATGTCCTTAATGATACACTGGGCATAAACCTCACAGTCACTAAAGTTCACACTGTGGAGTTAATGGGTATGCAGTGTGGGAAGGAGTGTTACGCCATCAGCATTGCTGTTGCTGTTACATTCCTGGCTGGAGTCTACCAGGTAAAGAGCACAATTGTTTTTCTGTGTATTCTGTTTTTCAAGCACCTTTGTTGGCAAGATGCACACACTGATACAGTGCTATGAACAAG
The DNA here is from genome assembly GCF_057381915.1 of Diplotaxodon limnothrissa. Lineage (NCBI taxonomy): Eukaryota > Metazoa > Chordata > Actinopteri > Cichliformes > Cichlidae > Diplotaxodon > Diplotaxodon limnothrissa. The sequence goes on along the minus strand of NC_140602.1, from coordinate 40,854,283 downwards.
TGTTGGCCCTCTTCCTGTTTTCTTATTTTTCTGCAGATTTGTTGCAGTTTCATGTTTCTGATCGTCAAACATATTTTATTATTATACAAAGATAACCCGAGTAAATACAAAAATGTAGTTTTACGAACGTTGATTTCACTTAATAAAGAGAAAAAAAGTTATTAAAATCTATCTGACTCTGTGCAAAATAGCAATTGGACCCTAAACTTAATAACTGGTTTTGCAGTCCTTTGCAGCAAGAACTGCAATCAACCATTTGCAATAACAGACAATGAGTCTTTCACATCACTGTGGAAGAATTTGGCCAACTCTTCTTTGCAAAATCATTTTAAATCAGCCACATTGGGGGTTTTGATCATGAATAACCGATTTAAACCTAGCTAAGCATCTCGATCTGATTTAAGTCTAGGCTACTCCAGAACTTAATTTTGTCATTTTCCATCAGAATTTTCTGGTAGAGAACAGAATTCATTCAGTTCCATCAATTACAGCAAGTCACCCAGATCCTTAAGCAGCAAAGCAGCCCGAGATCATCACACTACCACCACCATATTTGTCTGTTCTTTATTAAATGCGGATGTAGTTTTATACCAGATATAATGGGATTCAAACCTTCCAAAAAGTCCCCAAAATCTTTGGAATGGTCAGGATGTTGTTTGATAATCAGAATCAGCTGACTGGCCTGTCGACCGCACGAGCAGCGACCTGGATAAGATGAACCTTTGCGCTCTTTTTGGTCACCAGTGGTTTTCACTGCCCATGGATGCCATTTTTACCCAGTCTCTTTCTTATTGTTGGATCATTTACACTGACATTAACTGAGGCAACTGAGACAGTTCTTTAGATGTTAGTCTGGGTTCTTCTGTGGCCTCCTGGGTGAGTCATCAGTGTGCTCTTGGAGTAATTTTGGTAGGCCGTTCACTCCTGGGAAGGTTCACCACTATCCCAAGCTTTCTCCATTTGTGGATAATGGTGTGTGGTTTGCTAGAGTACCAAACCCTTAGAAATGGCTTTATGACACTTCCTGATAGATATCAATGACTTTGATTCTCAGCTGTTTATTTAAATGTATTTAAATTGTGGCATGATACATTTCATTTTTAGCTCTTTCAGCCTACTTCAGTTTGTCAGACAGGTTCTATTGAAGGTATTTTTTTTATTCTGCATTTTTCTTAGTAATCAGGTCAGGGTTTAGCTAATGTAATTGAACTTGGTTTTTCAAAAAATGGGCTCAATCACAGTTAATTCATGATTTAACAAGGGAGTAATTACTTTTTCACACAATGTATGCAGCCTGACCAAGTGTTTCATCCGACTACAGTGATAATGCTTTAATTAAGGATGGTAAAATAATACAGCACAGTTAGACGATGTGTTTCTGTGGAAGGGTCATTATTATGATGATGATCTCACAGCTATTGCATTAGAATTTTTCCAGTTTTCTGGTATTTATTCTTTTCCTTTTTGGGCTTAAATTTCCACACGTCACACTGGACTTTGGTTTCTATATGCTTCTAACTTGAACCTTTTTCACAAATCGATCAAAACACCTGCAGCCACTTAACAGACCAGCATGTTTTTTTTTTTTTACTCTCTCTCTCCTCTACATCCTTGTCTCCTCGGCAGGTTTTGATGGCAGTGTTTCGACTGGGATTTGTATCAGTTTACCTTTCGGCTCCCATGCTCGATGGCTTTGCCACCGGAGCGTCCTTCACCATCCTGACCGTGCAGGCTAAATACCTCCTGGGTTTAAAGATTCCACGTCACCAGGGCTATGGCACAGTAGTCGTTACCTGGTTCAACATCTTCTCCAACATTCACAAGACCAACCTGTGTGACCTCATCACTAGTGCCATCTGTATCTCAATATTAGGTCAGTCACATTTGGATACGTATATAATATCAATATAATGTAACCTGGAAAAATAAAATTTTCTTTAACATGGATTTTTATTTCACAATACATTTTTATTTCAGTGGCAGCAAAGGAGATTCAGGAACGCTATAAGGATCGTCTGAAGATGCCTCTCCCCACTGAGCTTGTAGTAGTGGCCGGAGCTACACTAGCCAGTCATTTTGGAGAGCTGAACAGCCGTTATGGCTCTAGCGTTTCTGGTCACATCCCCACAGGGTTCATGCCTCCCCAGCTGCCCGGCTTTAGTCTGATGTCCCGTGTGGTGCTGGATGCCATTCCTTTGGCAGTCATTAGGTAAAGTGAAACCAGTTTAACAGCAGGTTGACTTTGCAGGAACATGTGCCTCTAATCTTAGTTATTACAGATACATATCAGTAGCCACATTATTGTCTGGGCGGGATGCACGACTTTGAGTTTTGACTGGGCTTTCCTTTCAAAACACACACACCTAGGGTCATTTCCACCTCTATTGTTTGTATCTTTTTTAAAGGAAAGTGGTATGGGAAGTTAGATTCTTCAAACTGCTGAACTTTCTAAAAAGCCTTCTTGATCCGTTAAATAATGTTTGATAAGTTGCTAGAAAACATGCTGACCTCAGGTGAGATGAATTTGCAAAACCTAAATATTCACCAAAAATATTATTTTTGTCTTGTAGTTTTGCCTTCACGGTGTCTTTGTCTGAAATGTTTGCTAAGAAACATGGCTACACCGTTCGTCCCAACCAGGAGATGCTGGCTATCGGCTTCTGTAATATCATTCCCTCCTTCTTCCACTCATTCACCACCAGTGCAGCACTGGCAAAAACAATGGTGAAGGACTCCACAGGCTGCAAGACACAGGTACATTTCTTCTTTGACCTGAAGGAATAGTCTAAAATCTCTCACTTGAAGATCTTGGAAAAAAGTGTTCTCACTACATTTAGTTGTGAAATTGCTGGTGAAAGCAAGTGACGTACTAAAAATGCCTTGGGGAATACCTTCTGAGTTGTAAGTCATCACTGGTGATAACCCTAACCCTAACCTAAATGGACTTTTTTGCAAAAAATGTGAATGTTTTTTGATGTATGTCCATTAGATTGATTATTTTCTTTTTTTGCTGATTGCCAAGACTTAGTCTGATTACCCAGGGTTAGGTTCATCACTGGTGACAGCTCAGACCTCCACGTTATTATCCTGCTCAAACTTTCCTGTGAGAGAAAACATTTTCTTGTAACCTTTTTCAAGTCTGTCCTGACGTCAAGTGTGCGGTGTTAGTATTTGTGTGGTAATTTGATTTCTTCATAACTATCAGCTCTGTCTGTCTTCTACCATCTCCACCAGGTGTCAAGTCTGATCAGTGCCCTGGTAGTCCTCCTTGTCCTCCTCTTCTTTGCACCTTTCTTCCAAGCTCTTCAGAAATGTGTGCTTGCTTGTATCATAATTGTTAGCCTTCGGGGGGCACTGAGAAAGTTCAGGGATGTACCGGCTAAGTGGCGTGCGAGCCGAAATGACGCCATCGTTTGGCTGGTTGCCATGTCAGCCACGGCTCTGATCAGTGTGGAGCTGGGCCTCCTTGTAGGAATAATCTTTTCCATGATCTGCTTCATCTTTAGGACTCAAAATCCAAAGGTAAGCAAATAAGGTCATTTTAAATGATGCTTATACTAATAATTGGAAAATGATTCAAGTAATTGTGAATAATCTCAACACTCTGGGGTTTGATGTCAGGTCTCCCTCCTGGGCCGGGTTGATGACACTGATTTTTACGAGGACTTGGAAGAGTATAAGAACCTTGTGGCACCATCTCGGGTTCAAATATTCCGCTTCCAGGCTCCTTTGTACTACGCCAATAAGGAGTCTTTTCTCAAGTCTCTCTACAAAGCTGTCGGAGTCGAACCCTTCTTTGAGCTGACCAAAAAGAAAAAGGCAGAGAAGAAGGCCAAAGATGCGTCTGCGAAGCAGGCCAAGGCGAACGGAGAGAAAAATAACGGAGATGTTGTAGTGAGACTGGTCCAAAGAGAATTGGAGTTTCACACAATAGTTTTAGACTGTTCTGCAATCCCTTTCATAGATTCAGCAGGCTTGGCTGCTTTTCTAGGGCTGGTCAAGGAATATAAAGGGATTGGCGTGAGTGTGCTCCTTGCCTGTTGTAACACTTCACTCATTGATACCCTACAGAAGGGAAAATTCTTTGGTAAGAATGACGAAGACATGGGCAGCCTTCTGTTTCACACAGTTCACGCTGCTGTTGTCCATGCTAACAGGGCAGCTGCAGCCACAGAGAGCAGGTCAGAGGACTCTGAGGTGTAGGTGAGCCAGAGGAGAAAGAGAAAAGATGTGCCCGGTTCATTCCTCTGTTTGATTTCCCACTGGTATTGTGAAAAAATGTTTAGGCAGTATCAGTTTGGGCATTAGATAGCTCTATGATGCTTTTTATAACCCTTCTTTTTAGAAAACAGTGGAAAATATATTTTTAAGCTTTGTGCCTATTAAATTTGATCCAAAGCCTTCTGTTTCAAAGATATAAAAAAAAATGGATTCAAGTTGGCAATGAGCAACGCAAGCCAGAGTAAATGAACGATATGGTGAAGACACATATCCAGTGATAAACCAATGAGACAGAAATGGCTTAAAAAATATAACAAATTTTCTGCTTTTAAAAGTAAAAAAAATTGTAAAGGTTTGAAATCCAACATGCATTTTTAAAATCTTTTTCAAGTGTACGTCATTATATTTTTTCCAAGTAAGATGAAGAAAATGTGGTCCAAAAAGAGCTGCAGTAGGTGTTCTCAGTCAGTAGCAGTTTCGTTTTGTTCTGTCAAGTCTTCTCTTTGCAGGAAAAGGAAATGAGCTGGAGGAGTAGCGACACAAACAAACACGTAGCTTTTTAACTTTTCAGTGCTAATGACTGAATATAGACTTTTGCAATTAGTTTTCAGACAACAGTTTTACATAGTCTAGAGTTAAGTGAACCTGAATTTTTTTCAGGAGCTACCCCTGAAAAAGCATTAGTGACATCAGTAAATAAGCTGTTAAAGCAGAGCAAGCACTGATGAACTCTGAATCTGTGCATGCTTGCCTGTAGTGTATAACTGGATGGATGTTTGCTTTTTTTCATTCCCAAGCTAGTTTCCACTCAGTTTCTGGCTAATACTCTGTGTGCAGTTTTAGTACAACACACATGTGCCACAATATGAAAGTATTATTTATTGCAATGAAAGATAAGTCAGTTCAGTTTACATACCTTGAACCTCTTGGCCAAAGTCCGTAATGGCTTTAACCCGGGGTTGTAGAATCCAGATTTAGAGATTTATCTAAGTGCCAGCTATTACCTTGGACGTTAAATCATTCATAAAAGGCTGGTTAAAGTTTTCCTGACACCAGGAAGGAAAGTTATACGTGACACACGAGGACTATGTGCTTTTCTCAGTGTGGTTAGGTGAGGGTTCATTACAACATGCTAGTACTGTTGGACCGTTCCAATGGCCCAAATGGGGAAAAACCATGGAAAGAAATAGTAACATATGATTAAGATGTATATGGGGACTTTGCTCAGGTGAAAATTAAAACAAAAACTGGTGCCTTGAATCGACGGCAACAGGTGATACCATAAACGTGGACTGATTCACTGCCATTGATTGTTAAATTCTCACTCTCGTATCTTTGCTAAACCACAATTTTCCTTGATCTCTTTAAATCTTTCAATTCAATTCAGTTCAATTCAATAAACGTTATTGGCCCCGAAGGAAATTGGGTAATTTCTTTAAAATTTAAAAATGAATAATAACTGAGACTATCTATGTCAATAAAAAATGATATGTTAGGCTGAAGTGTTGAAAAACTGTCACTGTAATATGATGTGGACATGAGACAACTGTAAATTTTGAAAATCATCATTTTCATACATTTATGTTGTCATCTACCATTTCTAAGATTTTTTTTTTACTGGAATCGTGATAGTGACTTTTGTTTTTAGCAGGAGTTTCTTTGATTCTCGTCTTAGAGACAGCGTTGACGTTCAACATCATCAAATGTTTTTTAATGTTTAACACTTAGATTAAACCGTGTCTTTAGAGAAACACCTGTGGGTGTGATTTATTATTACAATTACTAATATTATTGTTAATTAAAATTGGTTAACAAACAAAAGGATGTCATATAAAGAGAGACTACTTATCATTTTGATAGAAAAACATGTATTCAACCTACAATGGCCAGTACTTTATACTTCGTAACTGAGGAAGATCATTCTGAAGTTGTTTCACATTATAAAGATGCAGCTTTTTGCAGATTGGTGTTTGTGAGCTCTGCCTCTCTAACATGATTCGGTTTAAACCCAATCATATTACTGACCTGTTACAAAACACCCTTAATTGCAAAATATTCCTCCAGGTTTTTTTTTCCTTTTTAATACTTTAGCACTTACTTTTCAACCCTTTTGTTGCCCCTGTCTTTTTTGAGATGTGTTGCTGCCATCAGATTCAAAATGAGGTAATATTTTTTCATGAAATAGTAAAATGTTCCAGTAAAGTATAGGATTTTGAGAATTTAAAAATCACTGTGTTTTGCTTTTATTTACATTTTACCACATGACACTTTTTTTGGAAAATCAGGTTGTAGTCACAGTAAATTTAGACCTTCATGCATTTACGTGTACAATTCAGACTCTTGTTTCATCTACTCTGTTTTTATCTGGATAGTTAGATACATAAGTATCCCATCTCCTTACTCTGCAAGGAGTAAAGAGACAGATACAAAATTCAATAGATAAAAAAAATAGAATAAATAAAGATGAAAACTGGAAAAAAATAGCTGCAAAAAAGCAAAAATAACACCAGAGAGAGAGGGAAGAGACCCCACCATGGTGTGTGCATACAGGTATGTGTGAGCAGTAAGTAACTTTCTAGGACATATTTATGCGTATTGTTTCTGTCAGTTAACTCAGATTAGCAAACTGAGTCGGGATTGCTATAGGCAACCGGCCTCCAACGTTTGATAAATTGTTTTGAAGTCTCGTTGAGTATGTTATTTGTTCCATCTGATATATGCTTCAGGTCTGAGCCACTTAACTGTGGTACACTTGATTGCTTCAGTTAGAAATATTCCAAGATATTATTTAACTCTTGCATCACTGCCCTCTGGTAGCTCACCCGTCATCTATCTTGTGATACAGCCGTATTAATGTTAGTTTCCCATGTGAAGCATATTGCTTAAATTCATACTCAAAAACATCATATTGAGATGACTTTAGTTTGCTTCCCAGTTTGCAGTTTATTAAAAACTCTTTCCTGTTTATTAGATTTAAGTCTTTAGTTGAAGATGCCAGTAGGAGTCTATGTAGGCTCTGTGATAGGGAATGTGAATTCTTCTTTTAGCTATTCAAACCACTTAAAAAGCTTGTTGTAGGTAAGCTAGTACACACTCTGACAATCTTTTGATTTTCTTTGCATCAGTCCATCTCAAACTGGAAATTGTATTTATTTATTTATTTTAATTGGGACAGATTGCTGTGAAATTTTAGCTTCATTTTTTTAAAAGGCCCATTCACCCACTTTCAGGCCTTTTTTCTCCTTTGAAATTTGAGACAATATTTGAACATAAATACTTGTGAAGTCAAAAGCCTGAAAATTTCACTGGACTATTCAGAATATATAATTTGGGACCGGGTACATAAACAATGAATTGGGGAATTAAACTACGGGAGAAAAAAACCCAAAACATTTAAAGCATTCCTGTTCATTGAGCATAACAAAGAAAACAAAATAGTTGTGTTTCACAATAATGCAAAATAAAATGGAGAAAATGTTTTAATATGACATTCTTAGTCACATACATGCAGAAAATATGCAATAGAAATAGTCGGGTATAGCTAATATGTATTACACTAGTTATTCTAATCTAAATAGAACAACATTGTGGAGTTTCCATGTAATTTCAGGTGGTAGTAATTACAGGTAGTAATTACAATGGAGAAAATAAGTATATAAAATATAAAAGTATATATTTGAAAAGCATTTGATGCATGAAGATAACATTTCACAGCAATCATTATATATGTTTAAAAGCTGAACTAAAAAATGTTTAGGTGAATTGGAGATGGTTAGCAAATTTCCCACTTGTGGGACTAATAAAGATAAGATAAGATACGATAACTCTTTATTGTCATTGCACAGTCATACATAGTACAATGAGCACTACATATAACACAACACGACACGATATGACACATCACAATGCAACACAAACAACACAACACAGTATATTAACACTAAAGTGTATGTGTATTGCACACTGTTATTATTGCACATTAATTATTATTGCACCTTGTTATAAATATAAATATTATTATTGTTATTATTTTAAACATTGTTACCTCCCCCCTAAAAAAGTCCAGGGAGGTATCCAGTCAGGTCAGCTATTTGCATTGATCAGGGCTATTGCCCTGTTGTAAAAGCTGTCCTTGAGTCTATTTGTTCGGGACCTCAGCAGCCTGAACCTCCTGCCAGACGGCAGAAGCTTAAACACCTGGTGTCCTGGGTGTGTGCAGTCCCGTAGGATGCTGCGTGCCCTCTTGAGACAGCGAGTGCTGCACAGGTCCTTCAGGGAGGGAAGAGGATGTCATCTCCCCCTGAGGTGAGCCCCACCACCAAAGGTTTATCTTAACTGTCACACAGAAAGATGATTCGAGATGGAATGACTGTTTTGAGAGGGCACAATATCTTTTATAAATGCAATATTTCTTAGTGCAGAAATTTGGATTTTTTTCCTCTAGATTTTTAGGGTACTGTCAGTTCCTTCACCAGCACTCCCCTCGGGGGGGGGGGACGCCTGAGAAAGGCGGAGCCTGTAGGGGCTCAGAGAGCTTTTTTTAATAGTAAACCAATAGGTTTTGACACCAGGAGGTTTTGAGGCAGGCTAATGTTCCTCAGAGGTCTCAGAAAATACAGTGTTTGTTGTATATGTTGTATGTTGTTTTAATAAGACACTGTGTGTTGTGTGTCTATTTTAGGTATTTTTTAGATGTGTGTGCAAAACAACTTGAAACTAGAGACTCTTTCCAGCTCCTCTACATTCATGTTCAGCTGCGGGTTGGCTCTCTGACTTCTCCTAGCTATCAGCTATTTGGTCTTTTTTGGTATGTATTATGAGAATAGACACTGAACTAGCTTTATTCTCAAAGAAGCTCGTTTACATATAGGCTGTAGACAGTGAAATATAATGCAAACTACGGCATTAAAATGAAAAGTTCTTAAAATAAAAATTGACCGTTTCCAAAAATGCTGATCACTGCAGACACTTCTCTGTACAAACAGCCATTAGCTCATGAGGTAGTACACTCAAGGTTGTTATTTGCTTGCATAATGATCATACTTTGAAATATTGACACTATGTCTCATAATAACACCGCAGCAGGACTTCATCATACTGTTGCACACTCACACGTTCAAGTATATATGGGACACCCATCTTTTACCTATTAACTGTAAAGAAATGAAGAGTAAGCAGTTTGTCTGTTTGTACCTGTCAATGATTGAATAACTTTGAACCCCCTTGAAGTCTGCATTGCCACAGTTTCCACACGCGAGGCCTTCGGAGTTAAAATGTGGCTGAATTGGGGTCAATTATAATCCAGACCTAACTAACAAGGTAGTATCGTAAAATACACATTATTTACATCACACTGATGGAATTCTAAAGTGGGAAAGTGGAAGACGTATGAATGCATTTATGTCAGAGGTCAGAGGAGAATGGCTACACTGCTTCAAGCTGATAAGGACGTAACTATGAGTTAAATAGCCACTCGTTACAATTAAGCTATGCAAAGAGCATCTCTGAATGGAGAACCTGCTGAACCTTGAAGCAGATGAGTTACAGCAGCAGAAGACCACATCAGGTGCCACTCCTGTTAGCTAAGAGCAGAAACTGAAGCTACAATTCAAACAGGATCAACAAAATTGGACAACAAAAGACTGGAAAACTGTTGCCTGGTCTGATGAGTCTTGATTTGTCCTGTAGCATTTAGATAGTAGGGTGACAATTTGGTATAAACAACAACATCGATGCATGGCTTGTATCAACCCTTCAGGCTGCTGGTGCTGTAGTGGTGTGGAGGATATTTTTTGACACGCTTTTGGTCCCTTAGTACCAACTCAGCATCATTTAAACACCACACCTGAGTATTGTTCCTGACCATCTCCATCCCTTTATAAACACAGTGAGCCCATCTGCTGATGTGTCATGCAACAAGGAATGAGGATTTATGCTGATGCTGTGAGGATGAGACATGACTTCTGACCAGGCAGTTCTCATCACGATGCCCATGTATTTAACAAGAACATACTTTTCAAGCTGCCAACTGACATGAATCACTTACATTGTGAGCTTTACCTGTGGAGACTGTGAATAGAGAGAAATAGGCACAAAAACCGAGATTTAATCCACATTTTCCACTGAACTCTGCATCATAAATGAGAAGCATTTGAATCAATGCTGCCTACTACTGGTTTTTATGAGACCTGCAGCTTCCTCGCAAACCAAAATGAGCTAATCTTGCACCTCTCTTAAATCACATCAACCTGCTTGGATTTTTAAGCAACTGAAGCACAGAAACTCACAAACAACTGATTTCCCAGCACTTTATTCATTCATTTATTCATTTAAAAATATCTTTTCACATAGGCACTGAAATAAATATTTCACATTGCAGTAGTCAGTGCCACCGCAGTAACATACAAAACACACAAAGGAAAAACACAACCAAACAGCAGTCCAAGCAGATCAAGCATTTAATGCCAAAATAAAGACACTTAAAAAAAAACAGAGTGCTTTTGAGTGCTGCCGTCATGACTGCAGCAGTAAGTGCTCTGAAAAGAAAGAAAGAAAACCACACTGGCCTTGGAGTGTAACAGTTTGATCATTTTGTCCTAGTTTAGGCTCAATTGTGGACCCACAGATTGTAGAAGTGCCATTACAGTACAAACAGATAATAAGGCAAACCTGATTGAATAATGCAAAAACAATACAAACCACCAAAAACATATAACTGTCCAAAAGTACATTAATTTGAAAAAGAAAAGGAAACTGACACACATCAAACTGGCCTTGTTAAAGCAACGAGGTGGCGGTTATCAGTATTTTTTCCTCACATTGTTGCGAGAAGCTTCATGATAAAAGGACTGATGGCTGATAACAGATATCTGCTACAGTTGACTGACCTCCCGGGCTCATCACTGAGTGTTATGTTAAGTGCTACTGCTCACAGCAAACTGTGAATTCATAGTCACACGTACCGCTGCTAAAGCGTCATTTCCTCAAAATTAAATATGAAGGAAGAGATCTTGTTTCCTCTCGTCAGACTCATATCAGCCACCACATTAAAACTCCTGTGAGTTGTGGCTGATCTGTTTTACAATAGGGCACAATATCAAAACTGGAAGCGTGCCAGTAGAGATAAATGCACAATCCTATAATTTGATCAAACAATTGCAATAGATAGACAACCACAGGTCACTTAGCACCTCTCTGATGAGCTGTGCTGAGTGAGGTGAACTGTAAGTAAGCTACAGCAGGACGACTGAAATCAGACTCCCAAATTATGTAAGATGAGACTGAAGACTAAAAAATATATACCCATCATCTCAATGATAAAAATGAGTTTAGCATTAAGATTAGTCTGTTTCTCTCAGCTGATAACAACAGCTTTGATTTTATATACTGGCTTTGCAACTTTGCAGCATTTAAAGTTTTTTTTCCCAACATATGTGTTCAAATATAAAAAAAAAATACTGCAAGTACTGAGTGACTGTTTCTACCAAAGAGAGGTAACTCGCAGTACCCAAACGGTAACGTTCAGCTCCCTTGGGTTTTTCTGTCATTCCCACTTCTTAATCAAGACATTTCACACAGAACCAACAACAAAGCAAGGCAAAAAATAAACAAAATTAAAATAAATAATTCTTCCCACAGACTAAGAAGTAAGATTCAAAGGATTCAAAATACCTATTGATATTTTTTACCAACACTTCTGTACAAAAACTACAATCATAAACAACCATGAGAAAATGCTTTTATCACCCAAATATTTTCTACGAATACAAAAAATACAGTTTCATGCATTGATCTAATAGAGCTCACTGTTTTCTGTGCTTTAGGGGCTGAGTTAGTGTGGCCGACCACATCTAACATCAGCTCACAGTCCTTAGGGAGCAAACACAATCCCAGCACCAACCTCCACCTCCAGTGGCTCTGCTAAGCCGTGGGATGCAGGTACCCTCTCGGCATATTTATATATGCCTCATTATTAAAAAAAACCAAAGTGTTCGATCCCTCCAGCAGAGGTTTAGAACTAATTTCAAGCTGAATTTAAGCTGTTCTGGGGACACCTGGTGGCCAAACATTTTACTGACATGCTATATGTTTGTGTCAATCGGTCAGCTGTCTGTAATCACATCCGCTCATTCTCCTTTAATGCATGCAGTGGCTGACATGATGTGTTCATCCATTTTATTTTATTTTGGACAGTTAAATTACAGTGAAGGGTGTCAGACATATTTCTTACTGAGGCTGTGCTGCTGCTCTAATCCCTAATGTGGACTTCAGATTGGGAAGATAATCTGCGAGTGGTACGCACAGGTGAGTTGAACAGTGTGACGGAGGGCGTACGATAAAGAAGCCCCTTTATTTCTACCGCCGGTACTCAGAAGTACCTTGTCGTTAGGTTGACAAGGTAGAGGTCACAAAAATACGGTTCTTCTTATTATTGTGTTGTTTTTAGGCAGCTTTACATTGCAGTTACATGATGAATTTCACTTAGCTCCTGGTGGTCTGCGCTGGGCAGGACTGGCTGTGTCTAAAGTGCATGATGTACACAGCCGTCTGATGCCACCAGTAAAACATAGCCACCACAAGTATGTGCCACACCTGGTGGCTGGCACCCAGGTAGTTCAGCTGGCCTGGAAAAAGAAAAAATAAAGTGTAAATATAATGCATTTATTAATTCTCATAATGTAGAACTGTTGTTGAAAGAAGTTCAATCGTTTAAAGGGAAAACAAATAACAGATGGATGGATGGGACGCGTACTCTGTAGCGGTCAGAGAGTTTAATGGCTTCATCGTACTGTAAAATGAAATGTCTGGTGTGTCGTTGTCATGGCAGTGTATACAGTACCCTCTTAATCATTAATATTTCTGTTTCCACATAAATTCACCATTTCCTGTTTAAGTTCATTAAGCAGTTTATTTGACTGGTAAATGGACTGATCCCTATACAGCTCTTTTCTGCTTAAAGCACTTTATATTTAGCATTTCAGAATCAGAATCCTTTATTAGTCCCAGAGGAAATGATGTGGTCCCAGCTGCTCCAAGACAGTAAGAACAGTAACTAACTCAACTAAATTAAAAAATACAATATATTACAAAGTTACAAAATAGCTTTAATTATAAATATCCCAGTTTTTATATATATATATATATATATATATATACACAAATTTAAAAACATATGGTTGAATTGATGTGCCTTTCTTATCATATTGACTGCCCAGAACAGACTCGTAGAAAATCCAGAGCATTGCCTGACAATTTTGGCCTCTAGTGGGAACTTTTTTCCCTCCATACATTGTGTTTTGTATAATCCACATGAAGATCAAACCATTCTTTTCAAAGACAGAGCGGTGAAGTTTAACAGACCATGTGTCTAGAATTATGAACATGATCTGAAGAGGCCTGCACACTGCAAGATCCCAGCAATCTTCTTCAGCAAACTTTATTGTACGCCACACTGCCTGATACCCGCTCGGGTCTGTCATGGTAAAACAAATAAGTTTCTGCTGCAACAAACCCGATTTCCTTCTTTGCTGGAATTGCAAACATTTTGTTTTACACTTACATTTACGTTCCTCCACTCCACTTAAGTTTGTACCAGTCTGTGTCCGTTGATCAGGGTGTCATTTCCTGTCCTACTGGTTAGTTTGTCAACCCAGATCTAGCAGCAGTCACACTGTGACATGTCATCTTACATTCCTGATACTCCCAGCTTACTTCCTCAAATGCTTTTTTTTAACTGTAGGTCTCAAGACCATTAAGGTCAACTTCAGTACTCTGTCACTCTCAAAGCAACTTCACTCTTTTAAAGCTGCTTATTTCATCATGTATCATGAAAATGGTTCCTAATGTGAACGGGCATCGGCACATAGGTGTGGTAAGGATAACAGCTGAGTAGCTTTCATTGTAATTTTCCACTTCTGATCATGTTTTGTGAATCGTGTGAGTTATGGCTAAGAGACATAAAGTAGGAAGATCTACGGCCTGAGAAGCCTCAGAGCAGGAACTTCATACCCAGAATGATGATGATAACAGTTTAACTGACGGAGAAGGGTCAGATCAGCTCCTTTTCATATGAAAATGAACCCGACTCGTTCACTGGATTGCCAGATAGAGAAGTGTGATTCGTCACTCCAGAGAACACGTTTCCACTGCTCAAGAGTCCAGTTTTTGCGTAACTTGCACCACTGCATGTGATGCTATGCATTGCGATTGGTGATGTAAGGCTCACCATGAAAACCCTTTCAGTGAAGCTCTATACGCTCGGCTCTTGAGCTCATCCGAATGTCACGTGAAGTTTGAAGGTCTGTAGCGATTGACTCTGCAGAAAGTTGGAAACCTCTCCACAGTGTGCACCTCAGCATCAACTGACCCCACTCTGTTAATTTACGTAGCTATAACGCTATCACTTCATGGCTGAGTTGCTGTTTTTTCCACTGGCTTCCACTTTGTACTCCTAACAGTTTACTGTAGAATTTTTAATAGTGAGAAAATTTCACGACAGGACTTTTTCCACAGTTGGCATCCTATCAGGTTACCTGGCCAGAGCATCCCATTCTTTCACAAATGTTTGTAGAAGCAGTCTGCATGCCTAGGTGCTTGCTTTTATACACCTGTGGCAATAGAAATGATTGGAATGCCTGAATACAATGATTTGGATGGGTGAATGCATACTTGAAAAGTTGATATCAAAATCGTTCACTCTGTAAAGCCAAAAGCAAACAGACACAAATGCTGCCGCAGACAAGCAAAACTCACCAGGAAAATATCGCTCAGGGATTTTGGTGACGTAGAACAGGAAGGCAGAACCAGCAATCAAGTACATTATTATAACTCGAGGCAGAAACAGCTGAAACAGAGACAGGAAAGATTTATTGTACACAGGGAAAATCCTCATTTCTGGGTTAAAACCATAGTAACAGCATCACAGCAGAAACGGCTTGTAATAAAGCTCTAAAACGATACAGCGAACATACAGCGCACAAGCTTTGTTTCCTGACCTGCACAACATCGGAGGTGAAACCACCATTGAGCCAGACCCAGTGGCAGGCAGGAATCGTGCCAACACCTGCCACGCAACAGAAGATTGACATCCGTATCCAACGCCAGTCATTGCTGAGGTAACGAGGGTGGACCTGAGCGCTGAAGACGGCCAGGATCAGGGACAGCACTGTCAGCAGGTAGACCTGCCGCCAAAACTGCAACCAGGGGAAGTAACAGACAATATAAAACACAGCGCAATATGAGCCTGAGGATCTCCAGTTTCATATCTTAAAGGAAAAGGAATTAGCCAGCAACCTGATACTAATGTTTGTGCTTACAGCATTACAATAGAAAGCGTAGAAGATCCCAGGTACATAGCAGCCCAGGATGCCAACAGAAATGCCTGCATAGTCCAACGCCAGCCAGCGGCGGCAAGTCTTCTCCGATCGATGACACGAGAACAGGTGATACCCCACTGAACACAGCATGCAAACCTGAGAGGGAAGCACACAGCACCAGATGCAAATGTTTTTCGACAATTTCTTTACGTATAGAGCATTTTTATGCATCCATCAAGCTAATCACATTTGTGACTACACGAAAAACTTTGTGTTCCTTTACCACATGGGTACATTATACCTACATAAGAATTACACTGACTAGTTATTCACTATATTAAAAGATTTCAAACCATTTGCGAGTGAAACTTACAACATAAACAAATACACAGCTAAAATGTCAAAATCCGCTATCTGTCAACAGGAACTCTAAACTTCACAGCTACTTCTATCTACACACCTGGGAAGGTGGCAGTGACCTGAGTGCACCTGTAGCAAGAAACATGAAACCTATGTTAATAGGTTTGTTCAGTCATGCAATTGCACAAAGCTACCCTGGTAAAATAAAACTGCTTCACAAACAATATCTGGAAACAGAAACATCTCATGCCAGCTAAAAGATTCATTACAAAAAATGCACAATAAGAAAAGAATCATGAGAAAACATTCATGAGAAAGTGCTTTATTTTTGCACAGAGAAGTGTACAGCTGCCTGATTAATGCACTGTCTGGACATGCCCTCACAGGAATTAAGGTGGATTTTTGCCAAGTTTTGACTCCCTGCACAACCTTTGCCCTGGTGGGTGGTGTCACCGTTTGCATTCATACTTGTGCACTGACGACGAGTGAAGCTGAGTGTTATACTTGAAGCAAATAAATAGTGAACAGCCCTCTCTTTAACTAAATGCAGGAAAGAGAAAAGACTTTAGAATCAGCTTGGGCCATAGACTGCTGATCAGGGAGCAACAATGGCAAAGAATGCCATGAGGATGACATGCAGAGGATTGGCATGACAGAGTAGGATGCTAGCGATAGGGTGAGATGGATTCAGGTGATCAGCCATAAGGAGCAGCTCAAAACTGTAGTTTTAGTCGTTTACTATACAAACAATGACAAAAAGCAATTGAACAACTTCAATCTCTATGCAAATATGAGGCAATCAAACTACTAGCAGGCTACTAGTTTACACAGCACTCTCTTTCATATACATTTTGCTTAATGCTACAATCTGAATGACATGTGCATTTATCCTGTTTTTATGGTATTTTTATTCCTATTTTCAACATTATTTAATTATGTCATTTATTGATCTATGGTTATGACTGGAGGGATGATTATTTTTAAATCAAGAAAGTGATTTGTAATTTTGCAGCGACGAAACAAATCATTAAAACCAGCTCACAGGAAGCTCAAAAACCATCTTGCATACATACACACAACTTACCTGGAAACAGAAGAGTCCTATAGCGTAGATGACATAGTCTTCTCTGTTGGCTCCAGAAGCTGGCAGGACAGACAAGAGGTCGTTGACTCCCAGAGAGAAGAACAGCAGGAAACCCAAAAGGTGGCTCCAGATATTCACCGTCTCATTGGACAGAATAAAAATACTGCAAAAGAAATGTGCAGGATGTTTGCATGTGCATGGTTTATGTGCAAATGTATGGATATAATCACTCAATTTTCCCCCTTCTGGTCTGTAATGCTATATATTTATATCTACAAAGTTGGGCAACTCAAAGAAAGATAAATAACAGTAAAGGCCAGAGGTGAAATGCATAAGCTTGATTTTGCAGTATTCCCAGCACCTTTTCAGGCAGAGTTTGGAGGGCAGGTGAGCCCTGTAGCCGTCTGTGATGTAGGGGTTTTCCTTCAGGAAGAGGGGGATTTGTTCGTAAGTGTACAGTCGTATCCTTTGGGGTATCAGCACCGGCCAGTGCTGATAACTGCCCAGCTCTATGTAGTGGGCAGTCTTCAGCAGCTTCTGGGGCATCTTCAGCAGCATCTTGCTCGGGGCTCCTCTGGCGGTGTAAGGCAAGCTGAGGGAGGCTAAGGCTGCATATGGAAAAAGGAAAGGTAGGATTTATAAGGGAGTGTGCTAGGATGGTAAAACAAGTCCTCCTCTATCTGAAATCAGTGCTGACATTATGTTATGTACAGGATCAGGGTTACCGTCGTTTGTGTGTGTGTATTCATCTATTCCCTAACCCTACCTCCTTAAAAGCTCTCAAATCTCACCACCACCAGCACCACATTCTCAGTTAAGTCCACAGGCTCTCCGCATATCTTTCCCTTATAACTAAACCCCTTAAAACAGCAAACTAAACACACTAGCGTGCCCGACTCGCACGTCAATCCGTTTGTTATTGTTGGGCCATGCTAGCTAATGCGCACGCTAGTCCGCTAAAGTGATGTGAAACGGGGTTACAGAACTCACCATTAGTCCCACTCCGACTTTCGATGTCCCCGTTCACACAGTTCAGCCATATCTGGATGGCTTTTAACCTGACACGTCAGTAATAATGTTACATTTTAGTGAACAGACACACTACCCGCAAAACCTGTCTTTCTTCTTTTGACGTTGATGGTAAACAATGAAACGGCACAATGCTGCCACCAACTGGTGGCTGCGGAGAATTTCACCCTGCGGTGTTTTATTAAACTTGAAATGAAAACAACAACAACAACGACGATGATAATAATAATTTGTGGAAATGTATCCTAATTACTGATGTAGGTTAATTAAGGCCTTGTTCTCTACAAAGGAATGCATTTCAAACTGCATCTTTTATTTTAGCGGTTTGAACACTTCCCAAGAGGCATCACGCCCAAGCATTGGTGGACCATTTAATTATAATGCGGCTTGTTTATTTAATAAGTTTGACTGGTGACCACACCTAAAAAATACTGACTTTTTGCTTTCACTGAGACTGTTGCACATTGTTTAAGTCTTACCAGCATCCCACGAGAAAAACAAACAAACAAACCAAAAACTACAGCAGTTATTTTCATTTTCTCAGATCTACAATTCTTACCCATGTTTGTAAATTGTCAAACATCATCCTACCATAATGCCTGAACATGACAAATCCTTTAGCAGCTGCTTTACGTTATTTAAAAATTGTGAAATATTAAAGCAAATAGCTGTTTTGTGATGTTGATATCTATTTGCTACAGAGCCAAAATCTCCAAGAAAGTGGTCTTGAGCAAGCCATGATCTTGAACGAAAATAGGAAAATTAATGGATGGTCTTGAGCCTCCAGCCTTTCTGAAGGTCTTTTAGTCTTTCTTTGGAGATTGGATGCTTTTTCTTAATCTACTGCCTCTCCAGAGCTCAGACTTCAACATTATTGAAGCACTGCAGGATCATTTTGCTAGAGATCAAAATACAAGGCAGAAAACATCCAAAGAAGAAGCTGTGGAAGTCTTTCTGAAGCCTAAAGAACTATTCCTGAACTACAAGAAAGCGAAAGAGAGTTCAGGCTGTGTAGGAAAATAAAGGTAACCACACCAAATATTGACCGTTCAAGCTCATAAGAATTGTACAAACTCTGATTTTGCCTTTTATTACTGTATTTCAGTTTATGCTTGCATGTGTTTCGATAAGTCACTTCTTCTTTTTTCCCATTTCCAAGCAAAATGGGAAATAGATGATGGCTCGAGATTTTAGAAAATTTGGGGTCTCCACTATAACTTGAAACAATAAATAAAATCCAGTTTGAGTTGGTATTATCGGAGTATTGTCAGTAGGAGCATCTAACATCCAGAGCCCTGCTGTCTCCTCTTCCAACCACACCCACATAAAAAATAATAAAATACAAAAACATGGACCATGATCATGACCTAAACAGCCATCAGAAGAGAATAGATTCCTCTTCGCTGACGCAGTGACTTTGGTATGTTATTAGAGTTGCATTGTCATGACTTCATCCTCTTGAAAGTTGACACTAAGCCACAGGCTGTGAGGACATCCCTACAGAGAGTGCAGACACATGATTACAGCACTCGCTCACAAAAGAACTCCAGGAATGAATTAAAAATGTTTTTAGTCTCCAAGATTAAAGCTCCTGGGGGGCTGGTGTTAAAGACTATACAAGTTTATATATACTGTGTTGGAAAACAAAGTCTCCGTGTGTCGCTGAGCAAAGGTGGGGACTTAATTTCAGCACTTGGAAGGAAGATGCAAGTGTTCATGCAAAACAACAAATCAACCCTGCGCACCGAGGGCGTTGTGTTTGCATTTTCAATTGTTTCCATCTGGAAGAGATTTACAAGAGCACGATGCACTTGTTTGAGACACGAAGCATAAAGTTCATCTCATGAAAGGGTGATTTATGAGTCAGTTAGACCTGTATTACAACAAGACACGCCATTACCGATTACTCTTTTTTGCTAAATCTTGAAGCGATTTAAGTAGGAAGAAGAAGAGACTCGAGTTTATATAGTAGAAAAGGCTCCTAAAACAAGCTCAGCCGAATGTAATATTTCAAAATATGTTCTTTTTTTACTCATATCAATGAAAAAACGTCTCAAATACCCCAAACAGGAAGATCACTGAAGTTATCTTCAAAATAAAAGTTGTTAAAAAGTTTATCAGGAAAATGTTTTTGTGAATAAATATTTTTACACAACCGTCCTCTTTTGCCTACTCACCCTTTCTTTATTAGTGTCTAAATATGTAATGCAAAATAACTTCAACATGCTATCTCTTAGCGTCCCTATAAACTCTTAATTAATTAATAATATATAAGCCATTTTTGTTAACGCCCCCCGAATAAGGAATCCCGGAAGTGCAGAGGGAGGAAGCTCTCGTCTCGTCCCGAGGGCTCGTCTCATTGGCAGTAGTTTGACAGCGTCACTGTGAGCAGCTGTGCGCCCTGCCCATTTTATTTCATGATCAACATGCAGCTTCAAGGGGAAAATACCAAATGCCCTCTCACACCACTGATTCAACATGTGAGCAGGGATGAAACTGTGAAGATTAGAGACTATCCTTAACCGCACTGACTGGTTTTATTTTTATTTTATTTGTGTTTTCCATTTCCCAAACACGTTGTTGATATGTAGTCTGAAGCACAGGTTATGGATCGCATGTGGATATGCTGCAAAATCCTACTCCTTGCAATTGTTTGTGTGAGTTCGTCATCTCTGGAAGAAGAGGACGCTTCTTGCGATGGGGCGTTTGATATTTATTTTGTTTTAGACCGGTGAGTCATGAAGGCTAGCCTGTTTTACCCGTGCATTAATTCATTAATTAATTAAATACTTGCTACCCCAGGGCAGAGACTTACTCAGTCCTCTCCATGTATGGCTATGTTTAGTTCCTCCTCTGCTAGACTGCAGGAGTGACCACAAAGTTCACTCTTATTATGCTGTTATTCCCAACAGCGACAGATCAACCTGCTCCCCGCTTATTCTGTGTGTCTGCATGCACCAGCAGAATAAACGGACCCTTCACCTCTTCTGTTTATTCTGCCGCTTGCAAATGTAGTAACTTTTGGAAAACATGATGTAGTCAAATTCTGTCACAGATCTCTTTGTTTTTACATTTTATCCTTGCATCGGACTGTATTATTGTCGTTAATGTTAAAAGTACAGTGTTGTGCGAATGTCTCGAGCCACCCCTCATTTTTCTTACAGTTTTCCTACTAGTTTTGAGCAGTAGATCTCCAGGCTTTCTGAAGGTCTTTCAGAGTTTCTCTGTGGACACTGGCTACTTTTTCACTCATTTTCAGTCCCATCCATGTCTAGTTTTCGGAGGGATGTGTTTTTTTGTTTGTTTGTTAAGCCACTTAACACTGATCTCAAGCATAAAGGGGGATCTAACTGAAGGGATGAACAAGACAGCCTAAAACAGAGCCACTTTTACTACTTTGTTACTAGCAACCTGTTGCAAAAAGATAATTTCCGTCTCTTTCTTTATCCGATTCTACAAAAAATGCAGCAATAAGGTGATTCCCAAATAACTTTTAACAAAAACTTGACATACTTCAGTTCGGTGTGCAGTGTGTCTTTAAAAAAATAACTAGATAAGAGGAAGCTTAAAAGCTATCCAACAGACGAACAGTATCTGAAAGTCGTATCTTTAAGGAACAGAAAATAATCCAGCAAAGTCCTGATACAGAACCTGAGAGACAACCCTTCAGTCAGTGGATCTACTGTTCACTGAAGCCTCATCAGAAATGATCTCAGTGGAAGAGTGGCTAACACGAAGGCATTCTTAACGAAGGGAAAGAGAGAAAAAAAAAGGCTGAGGTATGCAGAATTATGCAAGAACTACACTGAAAATCAGTAGCAACAGGTCTTATAGAGTGATGAATCTAAACTTTTGGTTCAAATTTTTGTCTGTATATACAGTGGGGCAAAAAAGTATTTAGTCAGCCACTGATTGTGCAAGTTCCCCCACCTAAAATGATGACAGAGGTCAGTAATTTGCACCAGAGGTACACTTCAACTGTGAGAGACAGAATGTGGAAAAAAAAAATCCATGAATCCACATGGTAGGATTTGTAAAGAATTTATTCGTAAATCAGGGTGGAAAATAAGTATTTGGTCAATAACAAAAATACAACTCAATACTTTGTAACATAACCTTTGTTGGCAATAACAGAGGTCAAACGTTTACTATAGGTCTTTACCAGGTTTGCACACACAGTAGCTGGTATTTTGGCCCATTCCTCCATGCAGATCTTCTCGAGAGCAGTGATGTTTTGGGGCTGTCGCTGAGCAACACGGACTTTCAACTCCCGCCACAGATTTTCTATGGGGTTGAGGTCTGGAGACTGGCTAGGCCACTCCAGGACTTTCAAATGCTTCTTACGGAGCCACTCCTTTGTTGCCCGGGCGGTGTGTTTTGGATCATTGTCATGTTGGAAGACCCAGCCTCGTTTCATCTTCAAAGTTGTCACTGATGGAAGGAGGTTTTGGCTCAAAATCTCACGATACATGGCCCCATTCATTCTGTCCTTAACACGGATCAGTCGTCCTGTCCCCTTGGCAGAAAAACAGCCCCATAGCATGATGTTTCCACCCCCATGCTTCACAGTAGGTATGGTGTTCTTGGGATGCAACTCAGTATTCTTCTTCCTCCAAACACGACGAGTTGAGTTTATACCAAAAAGTTCTACTTTGGTTTCATCTGACCACATGACATTCTCCCAATCCTCTGCTGTATCATCCATGTGCTCTCTGGCAAACTTCAGACGGGCCTGGACATGCACTGGCTTCAGCAGCGGAACACGTCTGGCACTGCGGGATTTGATTCCCTGCCGTTGTAGTGTGTTACTGATGGTGACCTTTGTTACTTTGGTCCCAGCTCTCTGCAGGTCATTCACCAGGTCCCCCCGTGTGGTTCTGGGATCTTTGCTCACCGTTCTCATGATCATTTTGACCCCACGGGATGAGATCTTGCGTGGAGCCCCAGATCGAGGGAGATTATCAGTGGTCTTGTATGTCTTCCATTTTCTGATGATTGCTCCCACAGTTGATTTTTTCACACCAAGCTGCTTGCCTATTGTAGATTCACTCTTCCCAGTCTGGTGCAGGTCTACAATACTTTTCCTGGTGTCCTTCGAAAGCTCTTTGGTCTTGGCCATGGCGGCGTTTGGAGTCTGACTGTTTGAGGCTGTGGACAGGTGTCTTTTATACAGATGATGAGTTCAAACAGGTGCCATTCATACAGGTAACGAGTGGGGGACAGAAAAGCTTCTTACAGAAGACGTTACAGGTCTGTGAGAGCCAGAGATTTTCCTTGTTTGAGGTGACCAAATACTTATTTTCCACCCTGATTTACGAATAAATTCTTTACAAATCCTACCATGTGAATTCATGGATTTTTTTTTCACATTCTGTCTCTCACAGTTGAAGTGTACCTCTGGTGCAAATTACTGACCTCTGTCATCATTTTAAGTGGGGGAACTTGCACAATCGGTGGCTGACTAAATACTTTTTTGCCCCACTGTACAGAGGAGGTCAGGTGAGAGGCACAACACAGAGTGTCTACAGCCATCTGTAAAAGTCGATGTAGTCTCTGTCATGGTTTGGAGCTGCATTGCAGCTTGTGGTGTTGGAGATCTTTCCAAAATTGATTGAATTATGAACAAAGAAAAACATCATCAGATTTTGAGCGACCACAAAATGCCACCTAGAAAGCATCTTATCAGCAACAGCTTCACTTTTCAGCATGACAAAGATCCCAAACACATAGCCAGTGGAGTAGAATTATACCTGGACAGAGGAAAACACAGTGTAACAGTATAAGCCATGGATTGGCTTCCCCAGAGCCTGGACCTCAACATTATTCAAGCAGCGTGGAATCATCTTCACAGAGAACAAAACAGAAGGCAGCAAACATCCAAAGAAGAGCTTTAAATGCTCTTTAAAGAAGCCTGGAGAACTAATCCTGAAGACTACTTCAAGAAATGATCAGACAGCCTGACTAAGAACAACTCAGGCTGTGTTTTAGAATAAAGATGGTCACACTAAATATCGACTTCAAGTTTGTTAGAACTGCGTTTTATACTGTATTGAAACATTTTCCTAGTAGAATATACAGAAAAGAGCAATGGTGCAAAGACTTGCACAATAATAGATTTCTATTAACTGTATTTTTATTTCTGTTTGTAATTCATATGTTTATGGAGTAAAATACTACACAAAATGCAGAATCAAACTATATATGTGTCTTATGCAGAAAATATAAAGCACATAAATAATTTCTGATTTATTGATTAATTGATGGAGCTCCCCAAGTGTTTTCATATAACTCTAGTGCAGTTGTGAATCCTTGGTAATAAAGCTAAATAATGCTAAATGAAGTGATATTTTAGCACATTGTTTGGGTGCATTTGATTTTTCACTCGGCCACTGCCTGTTTTTGCAGGTCAGGCAGCGTGTGGGGACACTGGGATGAGATCTATGGATTTGTGGAGCAGCTCACCAGGAGGTTTGTTAGGTGAGTAGCTGTTTTCTGCCAGTATTAATAGCAAATGAATTAATATCTCCTCATTCTCTGTATAAAAACTTACAGAAAATAGTAAAAAAAACACTTAATGTAGAACATTTAAAGGAAGCTTTCGAGTGCCCTTCAAGCACATACAAGAAGTTGAACAGAGGAAACAGAGTCAGTGGTTCAAACAGTAGTGGCTAGCAGAAACTAGGGCATGCCTATTTCAGGCACTAGACATCACACAAGGCAACCAACTGCTCCAAAACCCCTCTGGGCAATAGCACTGAGGGTGTGTGTGATATCTTTAAGTTTAATAGCAGACTGCTAAATATAAGAACCAAACATGCAGCAGATGTTGAAGGTGGTGCCAACCACAACCGGCAGTCCTGTCCCCCTTTCACAGTAGAACAAGGCACAGGGATAATGGCTCACTTCCCCATCTCAAAACTCTCCCATGTTATTAACATTTATTAACTGATGTTTTTTTTGTATCAACCAGCTGCACCACTGTGGCACAAACCGCTTTCCCCGTCTGTCATCATAGCATAACGTGGTCCCGGAGACATCTACTGTAGCACAAAATAGTTTGTGTACTTTGGCAGGTGTTTAAATCAGGATCGGTGTGGACAGATTTCATCAACACAGGCTACATGAAGCTTCGCAGCTGCAAAACTTAGCGTGCGTAATGGTAAATTGTCTGGTTTGTCATTGGGACCGTTGTGCGTTCTTCGTCTTGCCGAAGACCAGTTTTGCGTGTAAAGGGCTAACCCTGTCATCAGTGAACAACCTGCTCTGACACTTGATTAGTAAAAAGATGGCAAACCCACGAGTACTGAAGCTGCTGAAAAATCTTTTCTCCTCCTCTCTCCACCAGTCATCCAATAAACTCAAACTGCTACCCCGTTTCATTATATAGTATTGTCAAAGAAGGGTGTGGTGAGACATCTCGTTGGCCTTGTGGCTGGTGTGCAAGTCCCTGTTTTGTTAACTAATGTCACGGATTGATATTAATGCGAGACTCTGTGTCTGCTTTGTCACCATCTTTGTGGTTTTCTGTGCGACGTCTTATAAAGTGACTCAATGCTGTTTTAATTGACTGTTAAATTTTTGTTTGACAGCATGTGTATCATGTGTCACTGCATGATAGCATGTGAGCATACAAAATATAAGAAAGTGCTTGCACTGATACCGATGTGTTTTTATTTTAAGCAAGACTGGAATGCATAATCATGATATGATGCTAACATGTAATATACATTTGTGTATTCACAAAGTGTGTTTGTGTGTGTGTTCCAGCCCCAGGATGAGGGTTTCTTATATCGTCTTTTCAGCTAGAGCTGTTGTAATTCTCCCACTAACTGGAGACAGGTATATATTTCCCTTTTCCTTATAATCCTTCTCCTCCGCTTCACTCAGACAGTAAATCTTTCTTTCTTTTCCTTTTTTTTTGAAATTGAATTGCTTTTGTTTCAGATCTAAGATAGATGAAGGCCTGGAGAAGCTGAGCCAAATCACACCTGCCGGTGAAACGTTCATGCACGAAGGTTTGAAAGCGGTACGCGCTCCTTTCTAGTATTGCAACTTCCTGCCATGCATTGTTTTCCTTACAGATGCTTCCTTTCATTGTTGTTTGTTATTTTGGGGCTTTTTTAAATTTAAATAATCTGTATTTTTGGCAGGTATCACAGCAAATGAAGTCACAAACTTCACCATCATCCAGTATTATCATAGTTCTTACTGATGGCAAGCTGAACATCTACCCGTATGAACTGAGTGTACAAGAGGTAACACACACACACACACACACACACACACACACACTAATGGCTTAGTGGAAGATGCTGTAAATGAGGAGCTGGATGAAATTTGAGAACCATATTATGTTGAAGGTCATGATGAGCATCCTGTTGAATTTTTCCTGAGAATACCAAATGTTCTTTCACGCAGGAAGGATTTGAAGACACTTGATGTGCTGTTTTTGTGCTATATCATCTCAAAATGTGGGTTGTGAGCATATAGCACAGTTTGTGAGTGCAGTGAAATCCTTTGGGGCTGGGGTTGTGTCAGGAAGGGCATCCGGTAAAAAAACAAAAAAGCCATATCAGATATGCAGAGCCATCCTCTGTGGTGGGGACCCCCCCTTGCGAATAAGGGAGTAGCCTAAAGCAGCTTTGATAGCATGGCTGTTTGAAGAAACACACAAATTCACATACTTCTCATACCCTCTTCTCTGTTTTACTCTGTTACAAATCTCAACCAAAGAAAAGTTGAAAGGCTCAGTTTGTTCCGTTTGTATCGTGTTGCATGAACCGGACAAGCTGCTGCTGGCTGGACAAACAAAACTGTTTGCTGTGAAATCTTAATCGTAATTTAAAATATACAGCATTTGCTGCGGCTGAGCTGTAACAATAAAAAACACTACTCTGATGTTTTATAAGTCACATGGATTCACTGTATGTCTGTAGAATCATGGCTTAAGTTTTCCTCTTGTGATTCCCAGGCTATGAAAGCCAGAGAGTTTGGAGCCAGAGTGTACTGTATCGGGGTCATGGACTTTGACCATAGCCAGGTAGGTGTGGGGGCTTCATTTTCTACCTCTTCCATACAGCACTGGGAAAAGAGAACACTCTCAAGGCCTTGATACTGTTGCTGATATTGTTTCTTGTTTAAACACCTTTTATTTGTCTTTCTGAGTAAATATACATGTCAGTGTGCGAAAGCTTCAGTGGGCTGTTGTTTCTGGCCCAGATTTATCGACACACCTCGACCCCTTTTGCTTATCTGTTCGTGTCAATCCAAAAACCTCCAAAGGGCTGAACAGCAAGCAGCTGTCAGGGATTTGTAGTTTGTGGTTCATGATACATTTGTTCTTGTAAAAAAAAACAAAAAACACTGAATACATTTTCTCAGGCAGCTTATGTGAAGTTATTATTTGTTGGGATAGGCTGTGATTTCTTCCTGTGCAAGTATTGAGCGGTTGAAAGAGACGATTGTGGTGGAAAAGAAAAAGCAGGAAATCTTATGCAGCTGCAAACTCTTCTACTGACTGCAGTGACTGTAAGCAATACAAAGGAGGGAGGAAAGCTGCTGTTCTGTTGTGGGTTTTTTTTCGTGCTAATAAGATTTACAGTCCAATGCAAAATCTATAATTACATTTGCTGAGAATCATAAAATGATCTAAACAATATTTCAATTAATGTGGCATCTGTTGCTGAACATCCCCAGCCCTGTTTATTTCTGGTTGATGTTTCAGCAGTCTGAATGACATTCTTAATTTGTGTAACATGAACTAATACATATTTAAAGTGCTTAAGTTTACATAACATATGATCTGTAATGTCTTCAGCAGTCAGAGGGCATGGCTGATTTTCTGCCCGCTGACTGACCGACGATATGTGGTCTAAAGGAGGAAGTAATTACATCATTCTCTAATTGAATAAGGCCAGGCAAACTTCCTGTCCTGCGATCGTTAAAGCAGCAGATGAAAGCTTCAGCCAGCTCCCCAAAGCTTTAATCTCCTAGTAGCAGACTTTGCCTCCCTAAATGCCCAAGCACAAGCCAAAAACCTCCCTGAGAAGCAGAAAGACATGAGAACAGAAATTTGAAATGCTTTTTGTATCAGTAATCTTTTGCTGTTTCCACTTTGGCCACAGCTTGCTGAAATAGCCGACGGCAGAGAGCAAGTCTTTCCAGTTGTGTCCGGCTTTCATGCTCTCAAAGACATGGTGAACTCGGTGAGGTTACGCTCCATGCAGCGACATGCAGTAACGTTCACGTGCAGGCTGTGGCATGGCGAGCTTATGCAGAGTCCTGTATCTCTGTATCTCACAGGTCCTGAAGAAAACTTGCTCTGAGGTTTTCACAATTGAGCCACTGAGTGTTTGTGTGAATGGTAAGTTTAATCAAAGTAGTCTTAATGTCTTAAAACTTCATGTAATTTTATCATGTAATTTTGAACAGGTGTCTGTGGTTTCGTAATGATGAAACCCAATGAGTTTGTTATTTTTGTCCAAACATATAGAGTTGCATGAAGAATATATATATGTATATATATATATATGGAATAATAAAGGAAAAATAACAAAGTCTACAACAGTAGGATCTTTAATCTTACATTACTTAACAACCTCAGTTAAAAATGATAGTCCAGAGACCACTGCGGGTCACAGCACATGTAGACCGAAGGGTGGCCCGTGGCGTACCATGCAACAGACGAGCTTCTGAATTGTTCCTTTTATATCACATCAGCGGTTGGGTGCAGGTGCTTACTAGGATGCGCTATGGGAAGAAGGCAAGCTGAAGGAGACAGTGTGATGCTTTGGGCAATGTTCTGTTTGTAAACCTTTGGTTCAGCCATGTAGATGTTACTTTCACACGTAGCACCTAGCTAAGCATTGTTGCAGGCTCTTGCCTTTTTCAGCAGGATAATGTGCCCAACCACAAAGCAAAACTGGTTTCAAGAATGGTTTAAGGAGAAAAACGAGTTCAGGTGTTGACTTGGCCTCCAAATTCCCAAGATCTCAATCCATTCGAGCAATCTGTGCTGGACAAACAAGTCTGATCCATGAAAGCCCCCCCTCGCAACTTACAGGACTGCTAACATCTACATGCCAGATACTACAGCACACTTTCAGAGATTGGCATCTATGGCTCAACAGGTCAAGGCTGTTTTTGCAGCAAAAGGGGGAACATCACATTGTTAGGCAGGTGGTCGTAAAGTTAAGCCTGATGGGTGTATATATAAGCTGGGAGCTAGGTAAACAACAAGGCACAGGAGGGAGCAGAAAAGCAGGGAGCCGACAGTCACAAAGGAGGGAAAAGAAGCAAGAGTACAACTTGAATGAGACACAAGAGAAAACATATTTTTTAAAGTGAAATGAGAAATAACCAAAAGGCACAGAAAGAACAAAAAACAAGAAGAGGGAGGACAAAAAGCATTACAGCATAGACAGCACAGAGGGAGGCAAAACAGGGAAACACTGAAGGAACTCAGCAGACATTAAAAACACACAAATACTCA
The DNA here is from genome assembly GCF_057381915.1 of Diplotaxodon limnothrissa. Lineage (NCBI taxonomy): Eukaryota > Metazoa > Chordata > Actinopteri > Cichliformes > Cichlidae > Diplotaxodon > Diplotaxodon limnothrissa. The sequence goes on along the minus strand of NC_140602.1, from coordinate 40,824,783 downwards.
AGCACCTTTACTATGAAGCAACTTCAACATACCCAGGATCTTTTTCCATGATCTGGAGTCACTCATGTGATCAGTAGTCTGGCTAAGCATCCACACAAATGTGTTTATCATATTTAACTAATTTCACCAATCACAAACATGGACAGGTCTGCTTGCAACACCAATTTCACTGATTTAAAAAAAAAAAAAAAGATTATTAATGGAGAATTACTTTGTCAGTAGGCACTGGATAAAAGCATATCTTGGTAAGAAGTGAACTTCCTTCACTGTCAACCTGGATAATTACAAATCCAACTTAGTTTTCGTGGTAGTACCGCTCTTTGGAACCTGAAGTGAACAAAATCTTAAGGAAAATGTTCCAAGAATAATAATGAAACCAGAAGACTCAAGAAAGAAATCCAGGACCCAGGATGTGGCTGAAAGCATCGCCTCACAGAGTCACTTTACTTTGATCACAATGTTTCATGTTTAATAATTATTGTTTTGCTTTGCTGCCATTCAAGTGCACTGTCAGAGTAATGTGATCTACCTGATGTTTCCCAGAGTCTTTCAACGTGGTCCTGAGGGGAAGTGGCTTCAGCGGATCCAAAAGGATGGACAATGTACTCTGTTCCCTCACCATCAATCAAGTGACCCACAGTCAGTAAAGTACACACACTTATGATTCACACACCTGATGCATAGCTAGCATTTAGATGCCAATGCTAAGGATTCAGTCTTTGCATTGCTAAAGAAGTGAAACAGTATCACAGGTTCACTGCACGCTGATACTGTAAAGCACTCGAGGATTAAAGTGAAATTCTGAAGTGAAAATGTGGTATAGTGTGCAGATCTCTGGGGGCTGGAGTGGAAAATCAGAGTCATGACGTCCAGAAGCAAACAGTGGCTGCTATTTATTGACTTCAGTTGGAGAACAGAGGAGATATTATGAGAGCAGAGTGCTCATGAGCAGAGGGAGGGACGAGGAGGGAGATGATCTGTCTCATTAGTCCATTACCAGATCAATGGCACAGGGTGGAGTTACTGAGAGGACATGAGGAGATAACACAAAACTGTATCTGGATCTCTTGTGTTTACTTCTTTTTGCAGTCGAATTACAAATTTAAAATTGAATTTATTCAGTCAGTTTGTCACAGAAAACAGCCAAAAAGCTTAATGCTTCTTCTGTTTGTAGCGTCTCTCAACCTGTGTACATACCAAAGAAGTTGCACAATAACATTAAGATTAATTTTTTTTCTAATTTGCCATATGTAAAATTAAACGATGAATTAAATGATGTGTCTCTGCTACAAGAAACCAAAGCAGCTAATTGAAGTAGAAAAGTACGGACCTTTTTCCTCCACCTGTGTGGGCTTGCAGAGTTCATCTTTGCCTCCTCTTCCTTTCAGTTGAAAAGCCAACAGTAGTGAGAGATGGGTATCTGCTCTGTCCAGCCATTCGTCTAGAAGAGGTCGGACAGTAAGTCAACACACACGTGAGCACAAACACAGTGTGTGTAACAAAAAACGGAGCCTATTGGTACCTGTAATTGCCTTAAAAAGCCAAGAAAGAAAAATCCTTCTCTGGGTGTTGTTTCGTATGATGTGTACCTCAGAGTTTCTCTGAAAGCAGCTTGATTTTGACTTTTAATTAAAAAGAAGAGAAACTGTCATCAAAAGTGCCATATCAGGAAAATAATTTAAGGGGGAACTGGGAGGGTATTTTAGTTTCCTTCTTTATTAGATTTATTTATATGTTTTTTTCTGGTTATATGCGATTTAAATAAACAGAGGCTTTTCAGGCAGTTTTTCCTGCACTTATCTCTGTGTGTGTCGCAGCCTGACGCAGAGGCCCAAATACAGGATGCAGAGGCACAGAAAATAAACAAATACTGAATCTTTAAGAGAAACTCTGAGTTGGAAGGGTAAGAAAAGACTAAACAGGATTCCAAAATAGGGCATGAGAAGCACAGGGAAGAGAAGGTGGGCAGACAGATCATCTGATAACTGACGAGGGGAAAGGCAAGACCACACACACACACACACACACACACACACACACACACACACACACACACACACACACACACACACACACAGGAGATTAAAGAAAATATGAATGACACTGACGACTGAATGTAACAATGAAAACAAGGATATCTTAAGAAATAAAACAACAGTGGGGCAGGAGGAAAATCAACAGATACAAACATGATAGTATGACATCACAGAGAGTGGACAGAGCTAAAGTGTTCGATAGAAAGCAAAGGGGGCTAAAATAACTTGTTTCTGTTATATGATGAACTATGAGGCAGCACAAAAGGTCCCGTATTAGATAAATGACAATTATTTTGTATTTTGAAACATGCAAAGCTATAATGTAGAAAAGTCCCAGGATTATAAATATGGTTCTACACATGAATGTAATAGGCTCACTGTAGGTGTGGCAACATTTTCAAAAGCTGATGCATAAAGCCTCATTATGAACGCTAACATGTGTTCATAAACTTGTGCATGTCACCTCAAGGCACTTTAAATGGTAAGAACAAGACTTACAGTACATCCTTAATTTTTGCATTCATTTAATTCATGTAATTAAGAAGGGTAAGTAGCAGTCAGGTGATAATCAAATGCACTTGATTAACTGATTATTAGTGCTAGAAGTTCTGCAAGTTTGCTAGTCTGAAGGTGTGTGTCAACACAAAGGTCAAAATCCTGAGATGAGTGGACGTCCCAGTATATTCACCCCAATGTCAGACTGTGCAATAATGACAGCTCAGTTAGAAAAAGACTAAGCGATTGGGGCTCGTTGCCAGGAGAAATGCCTTTGTCTACAATAACAACATGCCAGCTCTGCTTAGGTTAGCAAAGTTGCATCTGGACAAACCACAAGATTTCTGGAAGAATGTGCTTTGGACAGATGAGACCAAAGTGGAGATGTTTGGCTGTAATGCGCAGAACCACGTCTGGCGAAAATCAAACACAGCATATCAGCACAAACACCTCTTACTCACTGTCAAGCAAGGATAGTGGTGGAGGAATGATGGTTTGGGCACTGGACCATGGCATCTTGCAGTCACTGAGTCAACCATTAACTCCTCGTTATACCAGAACATTCCAGAGTCAACGTTAAAGCCGTCTGTCCAAGAGCTAAAGCTCGGCTGAAATTGGGTCAATGATTGCAAGAAAAGCAGCAAAAGAAAAAGCTCAAGGTGTTCAGACTTGAGTGGCATGCTGTGTTGGGACCTTAAGAAGACTGTGCTTAAACAAATGCCCCCAAAACTTTAAATGAAGCAATGTTGTAAAGAAGTGTGGGTCAGAATTCTTCCACAACAATGTGAGAGACCGATAACATTATACAGATAAGAATTTGTCATTGCTGCTAAAAGTGGTTGTACAAATGTTTGTTGTTAAGAATCACGACGTGTACTTAGTTTTTTACAAGACTGTAGTTCATCAGCATTTCTTCATCTGACTGATGTTGAGATTTGTTCTCTGAAAATGCAAACAGGCACAATGTTTACAGTAAAACTGTGTCAAAGTGTTGGATGGACAGAAGTCGGGCTGACCAGCGTGGCATTTAAAGAGTGAGTGGTTGATTTGACTTCTACACTTCAAACAGTCAATCCCTCTCTCTCTACTTCTCCTCCTCAGCCCTCACAGCTGGAAAAGTCTCAGTTGGGTTGAACATGAAGTTAAAAAAGCATTTGCAAAAGCAAACAACCTTTAGAAATAAGGGAGTCTGGTCAAAACTTGATAAGAATATAAATGATGGTGACTCCCTATTGCAGCAACTCCTGGTTCTTTATAATAATTTGATGATTTGACACTATAATTATATTTAAATCAATCCATTTGAGACTACCCCACACACGTTTTACTATGATTCTAACTGTAAAAGTGCCAATAGTGTCACACTGAGCTCTGAACAGGGACTAGATCTCATGATGTGTTCTGTGATTCTGTTTATTCACAGATCAGTTGAAGTGCTGGTCAGCTTAAACCATGGAAAGTCCTACATCTACAGTCCCATGAGCATCTATGCCACAACATGTGTGAGTAACATTAATTCTGTATAACACGAACAGTTTTGAAGGAGTTACCTGCATGTATGATGTCACACTGCCCTCTGTTATTTAATTTAGATACAACACTTTTTTGTGTAGGTACAGGAGAGCATACTGACGTAACTGTGATAGATTACAGAATAAGATCAAATAATGTTGTGTTGTGTGTTTTCTGCAGTCAGATGGGACCTGGGTGCTCTGGTTCCTGTTGGCTTTGTTGCTGTTGCTGGGCCTGGGTTTGCTCTGGTGGTTCTGGCCTCTCTGCTGCACCGTGGTGAGCTTTGTCCTTGTGCATTTTTGTACAACAAAACTCATTTTGAAGGCAGTCGTTTTAAAAGCAGCATATAAAAAAAGAAATACAGAAGGACACAGGAACTAGTAAATGTAGTGAGGTGTTTGAGTCGGATACTGCAATTATGAATTGTTGTGGAATTGAATGTCCAATGAATGTAAAGTGAAAGGCACCAGTTTGAAATGGGGCCGTGTGCACTATAACCATACATGTTATTATTTGGTGCACTGAATAAGCTTAAAGCTCATTTGCATCTGCAGTCCCTCGGCAGGTTAAATGCAAAAGATCACAGCGATGAGATGTCGCATAAAGAGTAAATCACACCTGATGTCTGTTTATTTGTGTTTGGTGGCCATAAGCACCAAACACAAATAAACAGACATCAGTGTTAACAAGTCTGTCCATGTCCTGGGTCATGTGACCCAGTATTCTGAGTTTCTTGATGTTTTTGTTATTCGTTTCAGTCTAGTTTCATTTCAGTTTTTCTAGTTACATTCTGTCATGCCTAGGTTACAGTTTTAGTTCATGATTTATCAAGCTCCCCATCTGTCTCATCCCTGTGTGAAGTTTTCTGTGTCAGATTGTCATGTTAAGTCTTCGTGTGTTTATCTGTCATGTTTCATGTCCAAGTTTTCTTTGTTTGTCAAGTTCGAGTCAAGTCTGGGACTCGTTATGTTTCCCGTTTTATTTTGAAAGAGCCTTGTGTTTTTTGTTTATTGTATTTACTTTCACGTCCCCTGTCCTGTCATTATGTTAATTGTTGTCAGCTGTTTTCCCCATGTGACTCTTCCCTTGATCATTCCTTATGTCTATTTAGTCTGTGTGTTTCCGCTCAGTCAGTGTCAGATCGTCTGTTATCCTCACCTCATGTTTTCATAGTTTCCGTTATTGTGTCACTGTGTTTCACAGCCTGCCTAGTTACTCTGTGTTCATAGTTTTTTCATGGTTCTTTCACAGAGTGTCATAGTCTTTTTAGTTTACACAGTGTTCTTAGTCCCCTTAGTTTTCCCAGTTTCAGTGTTCCCTGGTGTTTTTGTCATGCCATCAGCCACAATAAAGGCTCGCTTTATTTTTGGAAACCTAGTTCTGTCTCCACCGTGTCTGCTCGTGGGTCTACCTCATCTTCACACCGACGCACACCGCCGTGACAAAGTCTGCAAGTCTTTCAGCAGATAGACTGCTTTCTGTCAAAGATATATGTCATTATTGTTTTGTATAAGATTTATGTTTCGTTTCTCGCAGGTCATCAGAGACCCCCCTCCCTCTCGCCCCCCTCCTCCCCCCCCTGTGATTGTGAGTACTCCACTGACTGTTTTTTTTAAAGCCATATTTTCTTTTTCCAAGGACTTCATATCACTGAAGGGATGCTTTGATTTTTTTACCACCCGTTGCCATTTTGGCAGTAAAAGCAGTGAGAAAATCCAATTTTGGGCAAATACAGAAGGAGCGTAGGTGGAGCTGGGGAGAAGGAGCCGACAGAAGTGGTTTGGTGGCAGATTTTATTCATCGAGCATGAGTCAGAAGGCAAAGTTCTCTCATTGTAAAATAAATAAATTTAAAAATGCAGTTATGTTTTTGCATGACAAATATCCCACCACTGCAGCTGAACCTTTGGTGTAAATCCACTGGATCTATAGATTATAGACTGATCAGCAACACAAAACCTTTCTCTCTGTTTTTAATTGCTTGATTTAAAAAAAATGGAAGTACTTATTACAACGAAGCTTTTATGCTTATTACATAAAAGTCTTCAGGCTCTCTTTGTGGATAAGCATCTACTGACTACATTCATGTACTTCATCGAATCCAATCATTTCCAATCATGGTGGCATAAATGTTTTCCTGTGTGAATTTTGAGAAGAAATGTATCATGCGGGTAGATTCCAAGTCCAAACTTGGAGTTATTATCAAAAAAATTATATTATCTCGTATGTACTCAAAATTTCAAGTTATTTTCTCAAACTTCTGAGTAATTCTGAGTTATTAAGGCGAAATTTCAAGATACTAACCTAAAATTTTGTCTCATGGTTGGCAGTTTTTTTTTCTTCCAGTGGCTACACTGTTGCTCTTTAGCTCAATATAAAGTATTTAGCAAAGGAATGTTTTAGAATAGTATTATATAATTTTGTATTTTGAATATAATAAAACTTTATTCAAATATTTTAAAAAACTTTGTGTTTAAGGAGCCAGAAGAAGACCCTTTGCCCAAACACAGGTGGCCTACAGTGGATGCTTCATACTACGGCGGCAGGGGTGCTGGAGGCATCAAACGCATGGAGGTAAATAAAAAAAAAAAAAAAAGGTTTTACTGCTAAGCTTTTGTTGTTGATTTGCTAATGTTGCTATAGTGAAGATGCAGTAATGTTAGCTGTATCAGTCAGTTGTGCCCACATGTTGCAGGTGCGCTGGGGCCAGAAGGGGTCCACAGAGGAGGGATCCCGGCTAGAGAAGGCCAGAAATGCTGTGGTCACTATGCCAGAGGAAGTGGAGGAGCCCATCATTCCTCGACCCCCACCAAGGCCTCCTCCGGTTTACAACCCCTCATCGCACTCCAAATGGTACACCCCCATCAAGGTGAGATAACGATCTCTTTAATATTTAGGTCCTTTGTAAGTTGCCTGTTTTGTAATGTTTTTGAATGTCTTTGCCTTCAGGGACGTATTGATGCGCTGCTGGCGTTACTGAGAAGACAATATGACAGAGTGGCAATCATGAGGCCAACACCTCAGGACAAGGCAAGAAATATCAGCAGCATTATTACAAAAGCTTACGAGAAACACGGCTATCAATTCAGCATGTTATCATATAAAAAAAATCTCATTACATCCAGCTGGACTGTCACCAGTCTGAGTTTTGCCAAAAGTATTCAACCATCAAATTGGTTAGATCAGTGATCCACCCTCTTGATCCCCCAGTGATTTGATTAGATAACAGATAATAATAATATAGTGCCAATCTTGCTGGGTTTTTTTTGTGCACAACAGATAGATAACAGCTTGCTGTATCAACTCGCTTGTTATAAATAACAGTTTAAATGCCAACGCCTCCAGAGTGTGTCATGAAACAGCGCACATGAGCTACAGGCTGCTTAATGGTTTAGTTTAAGTCTTATTTTGAGACTTCACGTGGATTTACTGTATCGATCCTCCGTCAGCTGAGCTGCTGGGAGAGCTAGAAGCAACTTGGGCCTTTTCATCATAAATTTTGGGGGCTTTGAGTTCACGGTTTTAAAAACCTCCCAGTGGGCTCAGAGCTTAATAATGGATGTGTTATGAAAGGTTTATTGTAGAGTATTCCACTTTATTTTAAAGCAGTTTTTGTCTTTAGTGGTGCATCAAGGCTTGGGTGGGATAAATAAGTTGTGCTTTTTTACAGCATGTTGAATTTAAAATCACTTTACATTCCCACTTGACTGCGGTTAAATGTTTAAATCGGACTATGGCGTGTCTCCTTTGTTTTCTCCAGGGCCGCTGCATCAACTTCACCAGAGTTCAGAATCACTGATGTTCAAACACGAGGCTCAGTTTTCCCGTTTTCATGCCAGTTTTGCCAAAGATGACAAACATGTGTGATCCAACATGAAGAATTACTTTGTATTGTAAATAAACCTCTTTATGTACATTGTGGTGTCACAGTTGGCTCTCTTTTTACCGTGGTAACCTATGCTGAGCACATAACCGGGTCAGAAGCTGGTTATGTTCCAAGTCATTGTTAAAAATTGACCGGAAGTGCTTCGTTTTCACAAAACCTTTTATTTACATTATGCTGTAAGTGTGATATAGAGTCTCTGCCGAAGAAATTCTGTACGTATGCAACCTGCTGAGCCTCATTTCACAAACAGCTCCAAATGAAGCACAGCAGCACAAGCTGTGTGCCTGACATAGTCACCAGAATTTGTATTCGGCTGCAGAAATTTTTCTTAAATGTTTTGTCCTTAAATGCTGCAAGGTGTTCGTACAACACTAAAATTAAAGCTACTAGAACACAAATTGATTAACCCTACTATTTGTAATCTGTATTTTACTAAAAAACCCAAACTAAAGGAGTCTCCATGCATGAAAAGGAGCAGTGTTTTCATGATTCTTTTATTTGAAAGAAAATAGATCATTCTCTTTACACAAAGACCTTCAGTACAAGTACCCTGACTGATGACACAAAAGATACACAAAAAAGTAGCATATATGACAAATAAAATGACAAAACACAGCACTCACAAGTGGATTTCAAAGAACCACATCGCATATCACACACACACACACACACACATCAACACAGCTGAGATGAGAAGAATAAAAATTCCTGTTTCTGTACACACACACACACACACACACACACACACACACACACACACACACATCAGTTTGCACTCATAATAGTGTTTTTTTTAATATGTAAACTGGTGTTTGATAGCTTAACACAAAACCAGCCAAAAAAAACAAGCTCCTGGCAGAACATCAAATAAAGTACATTTAAAAAAAAAAAAAAAAAAAAAAAAAAAAAAAGCCTTTTGATACAAAATACGACTTAATACTATAGCATAGAAAGTTGCCTATATTACACAAGAACACACTGAAGTGCATTTTGATGTAGTCTGCATGGTTATTATGTTGCTGTCACTTACACAGTTTTGCATCACCACCAGAGTCAAAGTGTGCACATCACAAAATGCTTAGCACTGAATAGCACGTGGTTGATAAAAGCACCGTGTCAATGCACGCTGGAATAATGTTGCTGATGTACTGCCTCGTATTATGAGCTTCCATTACACAAAGATAACAAATGACAGTGCAAAGTGGGAGCTAATGGAGTGGATGTGGTGCAGGTTCTGCTCGAGGTGTTAGCATTAAAACTGAGGCATCCAACAAGACAAGCAGCAACACCACTTTTAAAAGCAGCTGTTAGCCCGTTATTTATAACGCAAATCGATGCAAGTCAGTCCTTTCCTTTGAGATTTCAAATCTCTGTGGTCCTCAGCAAGGACATCTGCAGGCAAGGAGCGTTAATGTAGCTTTGAAACTCATTTAGGTCCACGATGACTTCGTTTAGAGATGAAACCTTCCCTTCAGCGTGTAAGTCAATCCACAATATGAGGCCAGTGTGGCAACCGCTGGAGGTATAAACCCAGTCTGCAGACCTCTGGCCAGTCGTCTGATATTCTCTGAGCGCCTTGGACAGAGCTGATTTTACAGAAGCAGCACAGCTGATCCAGGCTCTTCTTGAGAATCATTGGCTTCATAAATGATTTAAATCCATGAAGACTTGTTGGAAAAGAGGTTACAATAATAACATAAAATGGGCTTCTTTGGCACTGGATGAATTTTATGGAATGAGTTCTGTGGAGTGCTCCTTGTGATCTCAAAGCCCAAATACAGTAATATAGGCAGGATGTGGTCCCAGCTTGTTTTAAGTCCAACATCTTAACTGTGACCATAAGAATCTTCTGTGTCCATATTATAAAACGGAGAAACCTGTAGCTTTAAGACACCTGATTCAATTTCAGTCTTTAAAGCAGAGATTTCCCTGGCCTTAGGTCCGATTCTCTCGATGGAGAAGCGAAGATCTAAAATACACAAGATAAGTAACCAGTGTTATTACACTCAAAAATTGCCCTTTTTTGCATTAGTACAATGTTTGGGATATGTGGGTGTGTGCACATATGTCTACACCTACCGAAGTGACCTGCGACTGTCTTTCTCCATGTTGTTCTCTGGTCCTTCGCTCTCATATGAAGCCAGATGCAGCTCTGCAACAATAAGATAAACAATAATGGCTTTGTTTGTTTCCTAAAGCTGACAAACTATAGCAAACATTTGTATGATTGACATCTCCAAAACGCAGGGGAGACTGAATACTGACCGTCTTCGGTGAAAATGGGTGTTGTGACAAGGTACTGAAGGATTCGCCGCTCTCTGTCGAACGGACAAACAACCTGACGCCAAACCAGGAACTCGCTCACCTGTTTTGCAAGCTCCCAGAGTTTCTGTGGAGACAGATTGTACAATCGATTATAATGGGCAGATGAAAGAAAAGCATCATTAAGGAAAATGCATTGATCTTTTTAGCCACAAGGGGGAGTCACAACATCACATGTAAAAGCCTGAACTTGTACTGCTACAAATCTGACCGTTTTTAATCCTTTAAACAACATAATCTTCTGAAATGTGTCCTAACCTCAAAGTTGATGTGTCCATTGGGCAGCCTGCTGGCACAGCCTTCATTCAGGAAGTAGATGTCTTTAATGAGGAGACTGAAGAAAGGAATCACAATCTGGAGGAGAAACACACCAGCTCATTTACGTACACATTCACCACCTGGAGCTTTTTATTTTCAGAGTAAATCCCAGGTGCTCTCTCACCTTCTCCTGGCTGCTGTGTGCGGTCTCAGACCTCTGGGTAGCACCGCGGAGTGCAGTGCGGTAGTTACTGAAGTTACTGGATGGGTCCATCTGGTGCTGAATGAGAGCACACACAGGAGACGGCCATCAAACGCAAATCCGTGTAGGCATGCTTAAAGTTTGCACATGGTGAGGGTTTGAAATCCTGAGCAACTTGAAATCTTAAGTTTACATTACACTACACAGGATTCACTGCTGCATGCCAATTGTCCTTACCTCCAGAATTTCAAACTTGTCCGTGTTGACTTTATTCCAGGTTTTCTTCAGTCTGGCGACAGGACTCATGTTCATCCCAGCTGGACACAGAGAAAGGGTGAGTAAATGCAGAGCACTTACGGGGTCAGATCGAGCCAACGAGCTGTATGTGTGCCGTCAAATACTCACTGATGATGGCCATGAGAGAGTTGAAGTTTCCAATGTTGAAACACTCCTGAGCAACATCGATGAAGAACTCTATGATCCGCGCTCTGTGTTTCTTCTTCATCGGCTTAAATGAGAGAACAAACAGAGCAGGTCAGTACAAATTCAATATATGTACAAAATTATGCACCTTTGGAGTGTAGTAAGAATCTAAGAGTGGTTTGTAGTTCAGCTGTGCATTCAAAGGCGTTCCTTGGTCCAAAACGAATCACAACAACTTACCATACAGATCTCAGTGGCCACAAGATAGCTCAGTCTGTTGAACCAGCTGACGTAAGCTTCCAGGTTGCTAGTTTTACGTTTCCGAAAGAAACCCTGAAACACAAATTATGGCATAATTAAAACAAAGAACAAGTCTAGATCTGAGTGCATTTTTGTCTGTATTTCATTATTTTTGAAAGAAGTTAAACATTTAAAACTGTGAGTCACAGAAAGGACCATTTCGAAATTAAATGAGATCTTAGAACTTAGATCTCTTTCATTTTATGGACCCCTAAAGCTCTGACACCTTCATAAATTCCATCACTCACGTTCAAATGTGAACTTACATTAACCTCCTAAGACCCGAACTCTTCCACAGCATGCATTTTTAATTTCTCTTTGATATTTGGGCTGATTGGAACCCGATGAATGTAAAAACAAAGAATTACCAGATTTTTGTTTTACCAGATTTTTCCTTCTAAGAAAAATCAGAGCCACATATGAGGATATTCGTTTAAAATTTCGATAGAACACTAGCAGTATATTGTCCTTGTAAGTGGATATCAGGCCCTTGTAGAGCAAAATTTTGTATTTTGGTCTAAATAACCCAAAATGTGATGTCCACATATGTGGATGCCAGGTCCTAGGAGGTTAAATTATATCTGTACTACTTTCAGCTCATCATCTATCATTTTTAGCTAGCAAACGGTCCGCGGCATTTAACCAAAGCTTTTGGCTTATTATTTTAATGTTTGCCCTCTGTTTAAATTTAAGGCATGATTAACATTTGCATTTTATCAATTTCTGTAACTGAAAATTTCAACAGGTTATCCACAGCTTTAACCAACAATCTCTTATACTAGATTTTACCTAGCTATTTAAGTTTACATTTAGCTAGTAATCTCCACCTTTTAGCATAATCTTAGCGAGCTATATCCAGTGTTTATCTATTATCTTTAGCTAATAATTCAACTCATACGCTAAGCTAGTTATACTGCCATAGCTAACACTTTCCAGCTTTTTCCATGCTTCTAAAGTAATTGGTTACTGTGTATCTGTTTTTCTTTTACTGACAATGTTTATCCACAGATAGCCAACAACTTCAACTACAGACAAACTTAACAATCTTTCAAATATATGTTTTCTATAGATCTTATCTATTTTAATTATCTAATAAAATACCCTTTTGTTATTGAGGTTTCTGCTCGGAGGTAGGTCTGCTCAAGTCTTTAATTAGGTTTTAATTTCCGCTTTGTTTTACTTTTTCCTCATATCAGTCAAGCTAATGTTTCCATGTACCTTTTGGCTATTTGTTGGTCTTCTATTAATATTTGTTCCCTGAGATTCAGCATCATCGGCATAATCTTCTTAAGGTTAGCCAATAAATTATTTTATAAATCAGAAATAGAAGGAGACAGACTGCTGCTCCTCTATAATTTCCTTTGCTAATGGATCCTGTTAGCCTTCACACCCACACAACCTCTGGACCTGCACTGAAGCCTGTGACGTGTCTGCTTGTTATTTTCATCTCATTTACATCTACTTTGGTGCCTTTTGGTTTGTTTTTTTTCTATAAGGACACTCTGTGGAGAACTTGTTTCTCAGAGGCCCTTTTATGTAAACAAACATTATAAAAGCTCTGTATAAATAAATTTGACTTGTCCGTGATGATGTAATCTCAGAGATTCATGGCTCTATTAAATGCTTACACAACAGCGACAGCCCACTCCACTCCAAACTTCCCCTTCTACACTTCAGGACCCCTTTCGCTGACTCAACTGCTCTTTTATACAAAGTGGGTCTTATATAACTGGCACAGCACTGGTTGGAGCACGGCTACAAACAGTGGGTGAGCACTTGTTCCCAGCAGCAGTGATTGAATACGAGCCTTCAGCTCACTTACAGGTCCCTCAGATTCACTTAGACATATGCAAAAGGACTTTTTCATACTGTGTCTGAGCTATGTTAAAAATAACACTGCACAAATTGTTATCTATCTGCCAGTAGATTCTCTGATGTGGTTTCCAAAGCATATTTACTTCAACTGAAGCAGACCACAAATTACACCCAAAGCAGGCCTAGAATATACTTCAAATCAAAACAATAAAAATTGACTCAAAATAACTGCAATCGTCTGCAGTCCTTTGATGCTGATAATTATAAAGAGGTCATGTTACTGTATTTTCAAGCCGTCTTTACACAGTAAAACTGCACGCAGCAAGCCGTAGCTGTTAGATCTATCTGCTAATTGTGACTGGAATGAGATTCATTTATATGACTTTGCACAAGCTCCTCATGTCTCCAGTTTTATCATGTAGAAGTTCAAAAGGAAAAAAGCAAATAATGAAATGAAAAGTAAACCTGAGCCTGCAAGTTCCTGAGTGAGAAGATGGGAATTTTTGTGAGCTGTTTGTCCAAAACTCGATCTAAAACGCTGGAGGTAGAGCTAAGCTAAGCGTTTTTTCATTCAAACTCAATTGTACCTTATGGTTCTCCAGAGGATCCTTCATGGCAAACGTCTGGATGAACTCCTCGGGACCAATAAAACTCAGTCGGTCCTGAGGGCAGAAAACAGAACATAAAAACAATTAAGACAATGACAATAGCATAAGACAGACAATCATAAAAGCTCATTAATATAATCTACAGACGTGCTTTGAAGGAGTGAAAAAAATTTCTCTCTACAGAATCCGATAATAAGCACAGGCACCCAAGTTTTAACGCCAACTTCCTACCAGTTCAATGTGTGTAAGCTGCTGGGCGAGGACGAAGGGATCGTCGCACACGCTCAGTACGTCGCTCCGCTGAGCCGATGCTTGCTTGCTCTTCAAGGAAGCGGGACGCTCCATTGCCACCACATTGAGCGCTGCCACAGCCTCCTCGTATTGGCCGAGGGCAGAGAGGCGTTTGATAAGACGCTGGGTCATCTGCTGCATGGCTCGCCAAGAGTACTGCAGCGTGACACAGACAGCACAAATAATGAAAACTATGACAGGGAGGTGAGAATGAACTTGAGATATTTATGTTGAATTACTGCAAATTCATTGCATGAGAAGTTTTAACTACAGGAGCTCTGAACGCTAACCTCGTCCCCTCGGGCCACGTGAAGCGTCATGTCTTTAAGGCAGCGCATCATCCTCTCGTCCCTGAAGTCGTATGGAAACGTCTCAGTCCACTCGGTCAGCAGCTGCACCAGCTTAGGGGCCACCTCACGGAAACGAATCTGAAAACCATCAGATGGCGCACTAAGTGACACTCAGGCAGGCATGATTTGATTTATCTTATGAGTAAATCTCTCTCTGGTCAATAATCTAAACGGCATGGCCCTCATATCTTTTAAAACACGCAAGAGTAGCCACAGCTCGCTGTTTTTCTAAGAGCATATTCTGCCATTATTTATTTTATCTTTGCAGTTTCTGTTTCCGAGTGTTCCCTTGCCTGGATTTTATTTGCTTGGGCAAAAAAAAAAAAAAAACAGATAAATACTTTCTCTCAGAAAGAAGCATGTGGGTGAGCGAGCTTGTGGATTTTATAGTGGGTGGAAGGTTGTGTGGGAGCAGAGAGTGAGTGTGACGAGAAGAGAAGCAAATTATAGCCCTGTGTGTGTGTGTGTGTGTGTGTTGCCAGCCCACCTTATCCAGCAGGGCATCTCCAGACCGCTGCTGCTCCACACACAGGTGACAAACCCTCGTCATGAGCTCGTAGGGGGGGAGGAAGAGGCGTGAACTCAGCAGGAAAGTGAACACATACGACCTCTGATGAGGAGGAAAGAACAAGAAGAGAAAGGTCAACACAGCCAGGACAGCCGACCTCTTTTCTCAGACTCGTCTATTCTAGACCACTCCGTTTCTCACAAAAAGACCATGTTTCCTGTAACGTACGTCAGGGTAGTAGTCCACTGTGGGAACCAGGTGCTGGATCAGAGCCTCAAGAGATGCAGACACCAAGCTATTGTCATGGTAACACATCTCCCCGTAGCTGGTGGTGACGCCGTGTCCGTAAAACCGCGCTTTCGCCGCAGCTACGTTGTTGTTGTTACGACAGGACTGGTCGCTGCTGCTGCCGCTGCTGCCGCTCGTGTGGCGATGTGCGCGGCCTGGACAGGAAGTGCTGTGCTGGCGAGGGCTGTAAGGCTGCGGCGAGGAGTATGGGTTTTCAGACAGAGCGCAGCTGGTGTAATGATGCTCCTTCGCATTCACAGAGGAGACAGAGGCGCTCCGATAAGCCCCGCTGTGAGGCTGAGGTATGTCGTAGGGGTTCTCTCCAACCGAGTAGGCGCCGTTGTAGATGTTCTCCCTCGCAGGTTTCGGGACAGTGCTGCTCCGGTACGGGCTCGTAGGTTGTTGGTGGTTGGCATTGCTGCTGTAAGGGACGCAGGAGCTGAACTTCCCAGCATATGGCGTTGTTGGAGGCATGATGACCTTTACAAAACATACAAGGAGTAGGTTAGGGTTGAGAAATAAAGATTAACAGACTATTTATATGCAATTTCATGACATGATAATACATTTTCTCAGTCAGCTGAGAAATACATGATGGATAACATGCAATCTTGAATAAATGTTTTTCATAATTCACATGAAGATACATCTTCCAGCCAATTTAAAGATTCCCAATAAGCCAGATATGATAAACAGGCAACAGGGAGGGTTTCTTTTTTTTCTTTTTTTTAAAAAGATAATTTAGATTTGCTTCCTGAAACCTCATTCTAAAGCCAATCTTTCTGGAACTGGGTATGAAATATCCCAGGAAAATTAAGAGATGATTGCACAGCCTAAACAGGAAAAGAGCAACAATCAGTAGGTTTCCCCGGGTATCTGAAACAGTGGACGGCACAGGAAGAGGCCCAATAAAAATAAAACATTGCATTTAGTTTGTAGAAACAGAGGCTTTCAAAGTGACACTTTGCATTATTCAAACAAATCCTGACAAGTTATAATACCAGACATGTAGGTGTTGAATGAAGTAGAAAGGCTTCTGTGATTGAATTAAAGCAGATCTTTGTTTTCATTTTCTTTCTCCTTACCCTTACTGCAGTGTCTAAGTCCAATCAACCATCAAAAATTATAACTCCATTGCACAAGCCAGTTTTAAAGAATAATTATGATGCAGTTTCTTTCGTTGATCAGCTAATCCATGATTTCCCAAAGGTTTCCCAACAGTTGTCAACAGACCAATCCTTTTATAGTCAACTTGAAGTCACAAAATCGTGACTAGTGTCTCTTGCAGCGTCTTACTGCGTTAGCCTGCCCGTCTCTCTGGGAAGCCGAGTGTTGTGAAAATACGTTTAAGCAACTCCATCACGCAAAGGAAAGACTTAGGGATGTCTGTGAAAAGAATTATACTTAATCACATAATTTTATCCCTCCTCTGTCTATACTTTCTGGTTCTGAACACAAACATTTCTCCTTTGGAAATTTACAGCTTGGAGAAAGTCATTTGTTGGTGAAAATTTCTACAAATCAGCTTATACTCACAACAACAACCTGCCAGATGACACAACAGCAGTGATCCCCCCGCCCTTTGTCTTAATGGTTAATATAATTGGATTTGAGTTGGGTAAGCTGATCCCAGATCACCACCGAGGCGTGCTTTAACTCTGGAGCCATTTTTATCCTGCTACTGTTGTCTGTCTTGGCACCACATGTCAGCATAAGCGAGCCACACACAGTTACATATGAGCAATGCACATATACTGTGCCAGAAACAAAACCCTGCAGGAATCCAGCAGACTTTTGTTTGTCCATCACAGTGCCGACAGAGGAGTGTCTGCCTGAGCCAACATCTTACGCACACACACACCCTTGTCCACAATGGCGCCTAGCCCCATGCCGGTATAATCCAAACACACACACAAACAAATGATGGCTTGAACGATACACACACACACACACACACACACACACACACACACACACACACACACACACACACACACACACACACACACACACACACACACACACACACACACACACCACAGCGTTTGGCATGTTGCCAGTGTAAGCCAGTCCAGTGCCAAACCATCTTTTGAACTCTGTGATCTCAGCCTGCTGTTCTTCTTCTAACTTAGTTAGAGATTACGGTGTCTTTACCTTCCTCGAATTACAAACGCAATCTGGAAAAGCATGGCTGCGGTGGTGAAGTTGAGATAAGAGTCCTCTGAGTAATATTTACTCCAGTGTAGATGCCTTTTGTCCTTCTGTTTGCATTGGAAGGTGACCTTGTGCAAAGGGGGAAAACTAAGAAATTGGAAAACAATCCTGTGTTTTTCCACACGGACTTCCTGAAAAGTTGACCCTTTGAATAGTTGCGGTTTCCCCGCTGCTGCACTGCAATTGCACTCTTTCTAAATCATAGGTTGGACTCTCCGTGAATGACTTAATGATGGCATTGGGAGTATAATTTCATATTAAAAGCATTGTTTATATTCTCTTGTTTGTAAACTTTGAAGATTGCAGGCTTAAGAAGCAGACTGATGTGAATATAATAATACAGGAAAAAGCAAAAAATGTACAGTGATGTAAGAACATTTTTACCAAGAAAACCACTTTTGTACTAGACCGTTAAAAATCCTAAGGGCTTGCACGTCTGTGCATTTTCTTACCAGCTGGCATCGAAACAAGACTGCAGCGCCCATTGGCTAAAATGTCATGAAATGGTTAAAACAAATTGAACTTTTGATGGTGCAGCAGGAAAATCTCATCCACTAATGGATTTACACCAATAAAACGTGCTCGCGCTGCATCAACAAGACAAGCCAATTCGGCGGATTTAAAAAGGTCTTCTGTACATGAAAGCTGCCCATGTCTGGCTTTTAATGAATCTGAAGGCGTTGTCAGAATACTTTTTTCTAAAACCATTTAATGTGGTTTTAAAGAGTACACCTAGCAATGCTGTGCCCTACAGGAGGAGGGGGACGGGGCAGGGGAGGAGGTCTTCAACAATAGAAGCATTATCTATCCTGTCATGGCATTAACAACCACACAAAGACCCACAGGAAGAGATCAGAGCAGATCCCAGCAGATCAGACACACACAGCAGCTTTCACACACTCTGGTCTCCGCTGTCAGGTTATACGACGCCCAGCCTCTGCGTGAGCCGAGCCTGGGATCATTTTTACATCAGTCAAACCAGAAAAGCAGACTTTACTCATTCTTCTCTAAGGTGGGACCTCTTATTATAGCGAAGTCACAAATAATAATCTGCCAGGCTTAAACAAGGACAAGACTTTTTGTTTATGACTTCAATAAAAGAGCATATTGAAACCCATTTACTGACCTTAGTAGAGATCGCTTTATTCATACAAAATAAAAGCTACAAGATACTGACCTCAGAACAGCCTGGACCAACTGCCTTAGCTTAGATGAGACAGGGGTTTGTTTGACTCCTGCTTTTTTAAAAAAAAAAAAAAAAAACATCTAATAAAATTCGAAGACTTTAAGCAGCTGGTCAGTAGCAAGAAAACAACAGTCACGTTTTCTAAATTAGCACCTTGTCTTCTGCAAAGTTTATATACCCATAAAGTGTATACCCATAAAAATGGTTTCATGAGAGGAGCAGCGGAGTAAGCTGAAGGCAGAGCCTGCGCCTGATAAGAGGATCCATAAAACTATTTGTGAGAGTGTTAAGATGTCAATGTACTGCAATGCTATCTTACTTCTACTTTGTACCCAATGTACTTTGACACTAATGAGCTACAACAGACAAGGTGGGTGAGTGAGAGAAGCATGACAGTCTGGAGGAAACTCCTGACAGCCGGGATTATCGTTATCAATAATGAGGCCAAAGTTCAGACTGTGCTCATGACACTTATTTGTGGCTTGCGTGTACAAGAGTTAACCTTTTAAAGAGACGCTGTACAATGATGTCACTGATGATTTGTCGATTTACGTGGGAGGACTAGTAACTTCACCTCATAACATAATATCGTAGAAAAATAAGATGGCTCTCTAATGATTTAATGCTTCTTTTAATTTTTTATGATTGAGCACCTCAGAAGTCAGCAAACTGAACCTTTTAAAGATTATAAGACTGGACAGATGTTGAAATAAGTTGAAATAAAATACAAAATGTATTGCTGCAGGTCTCCCCTGCAGCAATACATTCGGTGTGAAGAACATTCTACTGCTCCTCCATGTCAGATTTTAATTTTCAAACAGCCCCATAAATGCAGCATGCCAATGGACCAAGATGCCTTCATGTGTTCTGCGCAGGAAATTTTTTTTAAATGTGTTCATGGGGACATGACAAGGACTTAGGATACATCAGTAGTGAAAATCAAGACACATGCAGTGATTTTAAAGGGAGGATAGATCTGTTTTTTGGGTATGAAATAGATTTTCAAATCCCTTTAGGTAAAAATTGTCTGACACATTGACTTTGGGGGTTTTTTCAATTACAGAAAAAGCCTACTTGATGAAATTCTTTATATCTTTGTCCAGATGTTGTTTTGTTCTGCTTGGCCATCCAAGCATCAGAAGCTCCAACCTATAATGCTTCAGGATTGCATTCTGAGTGCAGGAAAGCAAAGTCACACGTCATCAAAGTACCAACCAAATTGCCAAACCAAAGTAGGAGGAAACAGCCCTAGTGTCCAAACAAATGTGGCGCAAGGAAGTGTGCAGGTCAGGGGAGGCCCACAGCAAAACACCAGAGGCTGGGACCCGGTGCCTGGTTTAAAAATCTGATAGATAGGCAAACAGAGCCAGACAAAAATACCAGACTCAGATCGACAGGAGAGATACGCACAACAGGGCTCAACCACTTATGAGCCTGTTGTCTTCTTTTATTTCCAAACACAATGGATTCAGGGATGCACTTTCATACAAATACACACACCTGTCTCCCGTATCATCTGGTAGGCTAGTACAGTATTAACCTACAGCCAGAAAGGATAAACACTACTACAAAGCTATATTAAACCTAAGCTTGTTTGGGGATGGAGGGGTTGACTTCCAACCTCTGCACAACACACAGATGTCAGCATTTAATTTTAACTTGGAGTAAGTTGACTTTGAGGTAGTTCCAAAGACTCAAATGTTGCTGGCACCCTTCAGACCGCCTCGGTTAATAATTAAATTAGTTTAGCTATTTAATGTGAGATTTATTTAAGCAGCTTCACAAGCTCACAGAGTACTGACATTCTTTTAAGTGCCTGTGGGTTTGTGTAGAAGTGTGTGGAGGCTTTTTCCTTGGCCAGCAGCACACACATTTTTTTTCTGCCATTCTTTCTTCTTTTCCCTACAGACACACTCACACAATCTGTTACACACACACACATATAAACCAGCCCAGCATGCCTGGTTAGCATGATGGGGTTCAGACTGAGTCATAACACACTAAAAGTAAAAGCTGACTGTGAAAAAGTCATGCTGTGCAAGCATGGTCCCATCGCAGGTGCTGGTGAGTAATGCTCGTTTGAGTCTGACAACCAGCCTAATTATATACTCCTATGGGTGGCACAACAACAACAACAACAATAACAACAGGTCGGGAGTGAAACTGGGCGTTTAGAGAGAAAATAGTTCATCAGATATAGATCACTTTAAAATATTAGGTGAAGTAAATACGTTTTTAAAATAATAATAAAAAAACTAGGAAACTTTAATCAACTTTTGCGCAAGAAAAGGCATTTCTATAACTCGATTATGCCTATGCGAAAGTTATCTATTTATATTTCAATAGCAAAAATGGTTTTATTATCACAAAATGAATAAATAGTAGTATATCGTTTCTCGAAAAATCCACATAAGCAACACTCCAAACAACTCACCTCTGAAACGGTGCTACTCAGCGTCCAAATACTGTGTCTCTGCCACCTTTGAGAAAATTAAAAGGAAAAAGGTTTTCCACGCTACTTCGAGTCTTTCTCACGTCGAGGAGACGCTAAACGTGTAACAAACAGGGAAATCTTTTAGCTGCTGTGAGTCCATGCAGTGCTCTTCTCCACTGTCTGTCTCCGCTCTTGCTTCATTGAGTATTTGAACAAGCAAAAGCTCGCAATAACCCACAAAGCCAGACGTATTCAAATGACTTCCACAGAGCCGGGAAAACTGACCAATCAACGCAAGGGGGCGGGTGGCGACTAGGCCCAATCACAGAAAAGGGGTCAAAAAATCAAAAATCTCCCAAGTTCTGATTGGCTGACTCCCTCTCCATCTAAGTTCTGTCTTTTCGAGTGAAGCCTTGCAGCGAGTGTTTTTGTTGGAGAGCTGAAATATGGAAGGTATACGGTTTCCGTCGGGAATGTGTTAGTGTGTGTGGCTTTATGCTGGTCTTAGTGACTTAAAATATAAGACAAAAAATCCCTGAATAGTGTTTTGTTTGTGTTTCTGTAGGGCTTATATATTTCATGAATTGGATAGTATGTGTTACTCAGAGCACTTGGTTTCACTTTTTCCTACCTGCCAAATGTTGCCATTTATTTCAGCACTGTACGGAAATCTGTGTGGAGTGGTCAGATTGTTTGCTGACATTGGCTCCTGTATTACCAATTCTCTATAGTTTGATACTTTCGATTCTTCATCTGGCATCTTGGAAGCAAAACCAGGGATTTTCCTGCATGGAGGAAAATCTTGGCTCCTCCCTACAGCAAAGGAGGAAAAAAAATCACTGGCATTGTAACAATATTCTGTTAACTTCATTTTTGTGAACCATAATCAACATTTGTGTTTATTTAATAGCTGGGTACAATAGGATAATGTATAAATATTTGTCAAATAAGCTGACATGGACTACTTGTACATATGATCTGTAACAAGCAGCATTATGTAATCTTTTGCAAAAAAAAAACAAAAGAGAGAAGAAAACTGCAAAAGTGTGTGGCAATGTGGCTGAGAGGGGGACTTATTAACAATTAATAACAATGTTGATCTCTCGAAAACTTTTGTTACTGATCACTGTCTTTCTGTTTGAGATGAAATATGTTCTTTAAAATTTGATTAGCCCCTATTTTAAACCTTCTCCTGGGATATATGAGACTATTCTCTGTTTAAAGTGTTCATGTCGTTCATTTAAAGGATATTTTAGTTTCTGTCAGCACTTCACTAAGAGATGAAAGAATTGTCAAACTTGGTTTCAAAGAGCAGAGGTAACCCAAATGTGTTATTTGACTCTATCAGTGGTATTGTCGCTTCTGGTCTACCTGCTTTTCTCATTTTCTTCAAAGGAATGTTGCAAACTTTCTTACTTAGCTGATCTGGTCAAATTATTTGACTTGATAAAAGCATCTTTCTACTGTTGCGACATTTCACCTGAATTCTTGTTCATAGGTCCCTGTGTGCTGTAATATACGTAACACTGGTGTCTAGTCAACTCCCTGCTTATTTTAAGAATATGGTTATCCACCCAGTTTAAAAACAAACAAACAAGCTTTACCCTTCACGTCTTAGCAGTTGCAGACCAATTTCAAAATGAGTCTTTTCCCCCCCTAAGATTTTAAAAAACAGCTAAAAAGCAGCTTTCATTTGCTCTATACAAATACATTCCACTGCTCGTTCCACTGAAACACCTTTTCTTAGACATCTTGATGTGAAATGATGCAGAAAAATGTTCTGTTTTAGCGATGCTGGACCTGATCTCTGCCTTTGATACTTTTTACCTTGGAGTGGGTCTCTTCATATCGGTCTGAACAATCCTTTTCTGTGGCTGCTTTTAGGTGCAAGTCCTCTTCCACTTTTTTTGCTTATGGTGTGCCACAAGGTTCTGTTTCGGGGACCTCGTTTTTTATGTTATATCTGTTCCCTCTTCAGCCCATTCTGAGTCCTTTTAAAGACATTTACATTCAAGAAGTTTTCTCCAACTTCATGAAGAGAAAACAGAAGTCCTTACTTGTGTACCTGACAGATTCGTTCCACTTTTGCCAAATCTTCTGTCAGGAACCTTGGAGTAGCTTTTGTTTTCACCTTTCACTCTGGATGTTCAGGTTTAAAATTAAATTTCTGGTTCACTCTTGCTTTTATCATTTAAGAAATACTGGCAAGTTGATTTCCAACACGTCACGCTCTGAAATGGAAATTGTTATTCATGCCTTTATTTCATCACACCTCAGTCATTGTGGTTCATTGTTCGCTTGTCTTAAAAAAGCTTCCTTGGAACGTCTGCAGGTTTTTCAAAACACTACTGCGAGGCTTCTGACTCAGTTTTCTAAGAACTCACATGTCACAGAATTGCTAATTCAGGTTCACTTTGTTCCCATTTACTTGAGAGTCCATTTTAAGTTTCTGGTTTTTAGCTATTAGAGCTTCGCATGGACAAGCACCAGCATACATCAGTGAAGTTTTACATTTATACATCCTTAGCAGGTCCCTGAGGTCATGGTGATCATGGCCTGCTGGCTGTGCAAGATACAAGGGCAGAGTACATGTCAAAGTTTACAATTACTCAGTGATCACTTTTAAAAATCAGCTAAAAACTCATCTTTGTAAACTCACTTTTGGGTAACTTTTGTTCTTATGTTCTAGCATTAGTCTAGCTACTAACCTTTAATGCCTCTTTTAATCATTATCATGCATGTAAAGGTGTTATAATGAGAACACTTTTACTTTTACTCGACACAAAAGCCAAACCTGCAGTTCTGCAAAGCCCTTAAACTGCAGCTGAATTGACTAAATTTAAACTAAACACAGTTGTTGACACTCAGTGGTAGTATTTACTCAATCTCATACAATAAGATTTTGAAAGAATTTCACAACCCACAAAAGATTGGAGACATTACTCAACCCATGGCACAAAGTTATCCTTAAATTGAAGAGAAAACAAGAAAAATAACATTGTGATGTAACAACAGGAATACCACATGCAGCACGGTCAAAGAAAACAAAATTCAGACTTCAACAGAGTGCACCTTCTTCTCTTTTTCTAAATGTTTAGAATATACTCTAAATATATATACTACTCGCCCTCAAACGGTCAAATTTCCTCTGAAATATGGTAATTAAAGCAAGGTGGGTGCACTCCACAGCCACCCCCTCGAGGCACTGCTGCATCCACCTCAGCTCAGTCCGATCATTTTCATTGCATAAACGTCAAATTACATAAACACCAGCTTTAGACTTGCAGCACAGCCGGGCCTTCGGGTTGTGGGTGGTGCTCATTTTTTGATCACTGACGCCTCTTACATTCTGACACATCACCATTCAGGCAAGAATAGCTGAGTCTTTCAGGCTGCGGGGTCTTCTCATTTCAATAACCCAACTCCTACACCAGGCACCCAAGTGCACCGCTTCCGGCTCATCAGTTCATCTGAGACTGAAGCACAACTACGCTCTCATGCATGTGTGTGCACATGCATCTTTTTGCCTTGATACTTGACCTTTGCATTGCTCAGTGACAGCTCTCATTAGATTTGGCTTTGCAGTTGACTACTTGACGCCCACTGATGCTGGAGTGTTGTTAAGGAAGACTTCCTGTCAGAGTGGACGACGTCAATGCAAATACGATTAACCTGAAGAAGTGGTTATAAAGTGTTCAGGATTTGATTATTCAGTAAACTGGCAGCCACGTATCCTGGCATCTGATCATAACGTCACAAATGTCTTTCTGTTTTACATACACTGATTTTAGTTACCTAACTGTCTAAAAGTAAGTGACAGTGTGAGCGGACAAGCGGGATGCAAATGAGCTGCAGGGCCAGACTTAGGCCTGCAGATCATTTATTGGGCATTATTGGCCCAATAAATGATCTGCAGTGGTTTGTTTGAACATGTTAACACATGGGAAGATACATCAAATGCATAAATAAAGTGGATGTCATCCATGGGCTTCAAGAAAATTACTTGCCATGACATGTAGGCAGACAAAGCAACAGATGTTCCTCACATCACATTGACATCAAAATCATGATTAGGAGAACAGGCAAAGGTAAAATGAAAAGATTGGATTGCACGTCTTACAGGTGAGGCCCTCATTTCATGTAAAGGTTCATACAGATTTTCTAGGGCACAGTTCTGTGTGACCTGGGAGTAATTTCACTAAATAGTCTCAATTTACCCTTAAATCCGATTTAATCCTGCTTATTTGTACAACTTTTACAACACAAACTTTTACAAAAGCTATAATAACCACCTTCAAATGTGACCAAGAAAATATTATTTAAGATTAAATCATTTAAACACGTGTGTTCAAAAAAACATCGTGTTTTGGATTTCGGGGAAACGGTGACAGGGTTCAAAACAAGTGATGTCAGCCGCCACCAGAAGCAAACCTGTGTGTCGCACTGAGTGTGGGTGTGATTACGCAGTGACAGCTGGGTGAGATCATTACTGTTCGGGAAAGGGGGGAATAAAGAAAGGGGAGAGCTCAAAAACTGGGGGAGGGGTTGAGTATAATGGGTCTTGGGGGCAAATGGGTGGGAAGCTTTTATGGTGACATTCTTTCTCTGAGGAATGTGTGGAGTTGTATGCTGCAGATATATAAAAAGCAGGAGTTCAGTGAAGAAGAAAAGAATTTTAAACACGTCCTGTCTGTGTTTTGCACTTATGCTTGTGACAAGCAAGCTTGAAGACAGCAGAGGTTATAAATAGTGGTGATATGTAGACTATATGAGGGGAAGCGACAGAGGAGTGGATTGGGGGGGGGGGGGGGGGGGGGGGGGGGGGGGGAGACGGGTTACTCATAGGCTTCCAGTAAGAGGTCTGACTCAGCTACTGGAAGCCCCTTGACCCTGTCTGGAGACAATATGTTTTCCAATTATCTGTGTTTTTAAGTATGCCAAAGGAAAAAAGGCAGAAAAACAGTGCAGCAGTAAATATGTAAGCTAAACTACAGATTTCACTACTTTCCCTTTTCTGGCTTCAGAAGTGTGTAGAATCTTGTAAACTGTGGAGAGTGCACATCCATCCATGAAGCTGTTCATTTTCTGCTGCTTATCCAGTTCCAAGTCACAGGGCCGGCAGTCTCTGCAGAGCTGTACCACCACTCTCTTCAGCTGTTTTTACCACCAAGTTCCCAAGCCAGCATTGAGATATAATCTATCAGTGAATCCTGGATATGTCTCCTCCCCATTGAAATGTCTGAAACACCTCACCTGGGAGGCATCCCCATCAGATCCCTGAACCACTTCTCCTGCTGCAGATCTAAAATAAGTCCCCTCTAGATGCCTGATCTTCTCACCTTGTCACTAAAGGTCACCCCAGACACCCTTCAGGGGAAGCTGATATCTGCTGCTTGTTTTGGGAACCGCCCCACAGCCTGAGGCCACTGGTGAAAGCACTGGTGAATGTTGATCAACTAGTCAATCGACAGGTTTGCTGCTGGGTTCAGCGCTGCTGTCAACACAAAAACCCGTACGGTGTCTTTGCAGACGCTCCTTGGATCTGCCGTATGTTCAATCTCAAGACCTCTGATGTACTTGAAATGCTTGACTTGAGGAAACAACTCCTCCTTAAGCCGGGTGGAGCAGGCAATACACCCATTTCCGTCTGAGAACCATGGGCTCGTGCTCAGAGGTGCTGATGCACATCCCAGCAACGCTGCACTCAGCTGGAAACTGATTGCCTTCATTGCTCAGTGAAGACAATAGGACCACATAATCAGCAAAAAGAAAACCTTTGTCCGAGGGCGTACGTAGAAAACCGTACAAGTTTGACCACATTCTTACTGTGATTGTATATCAGCCCCAACAGCACGAAATCCCAAAGCAAACCCCTCAGGACACCAGTGTTTTAGTTTCTTGTCCTTTGCGCACAGATAATGAAGAACAACACCGATTGTATGCTTTTGTCAATCAGCCAAATCAACAGGCCTCAAATCGGTTTTAATGATGTTTTGACTTCTAGAAAGCACATGAGTATGTGAGTCACCGTTTAGATGAGCTGATTCACTCTTCATCATTCCCCAGTCCTATAAAAAGAAGAGAAACAAAACCCTAATGCATGCACCCCCTCCCTGCCACAAGTCCTGCATGGGCTCATTGTCCCACCCCTCTCTCATACTGCGCCGTCCTTTCCTTGAAGTGATCCGTCTTTCTCTTAGACCTTGTGACCTTCAAACAGCGTTCCTATAGTGACGCTGAGACGAGAGAAAGGGGATCATTTTCACCCACGGGAACAGTAATGACAGAACCTGCTGATCAGAGACTCCATTATGAGTCACATGGCCGATCTGTGGAAACACGCCAACTTTTGCAGCATATGTAATGTCTCATTCTTCTGTTCATATTTTTTTTATTGGCCTTTAAATATTGAAAGAACAAGGGAAGTGCAGGTGTTTGATTATGTAACGGATGACTAAGGTTCAAACGTCAGTCGTCATCTGTGTGTGCTTTCTCCTGCTGTCGAGCACAGTTACAAACGCCCGATGAGGCATTAAATCAAGAGAAAGGAAAATGACTGTCCCCTCATTCCCCTAACTTTTTGTGTTTTTGGCGTTTTCTACACTTGGCACGGATTTTGTTCTCACTGTTTGAAAATACACAACAGCTCATGAGAAAAAAAGGAGTTTTGTTGTCACCTGGTTATATAACCCATGCAAAAAAGAGGAAACCAAAATTTAGTTGGTGCATTTCCATCCTTAGTGTGAATCAACTGTTTTAAGTTGCTTAAATTAAAGATAAAGCAGCAAATTTGAGGGGTAAATTGCCTGATCTTTCAATGAGACTCCCCCATCTTTCTCTTTTGACCTGTCTGGCTCTTTCTGTGGAACTCTCTGCTGATGGATGGTATAAAGACAGAGGGACTGTTTCCTGGATGTGCCCTCAACTTCCATGTCACACACACAGATATCCTCCTAGGATGGGAGGTACACATTTAAACACATGACCCATGTCCACACAGGCGCACCTTACATCCTTTTTCAGTAGAGAAGTTAATATCCTTACGCTGACCTACATTTGCTTATTGTTGTTATTGTATACCACAAGTGTCTGATAAAATGTCTGTGAACATAACAAATCATTCATAATATGCGTGTGCACACATTTTAGGCAGCTTATAAAAACACAGCATGTACCTGTGAAAAGACATGGGAAAAGCGGATGAACCCACGTTACATAATTCTCATCAGGTAAAACGTTCTGCCAAAAGCTACAACGAAAAAGTAAATCAGTGCACAGATAATTATATGAAATGTGCAACAGACTTGAGCCACCATTTGTTTCTTAATATTTGGTTTAATGGGAAATGGGTGCAGTGGTTCATTGAAACATGTGCAAACGCACATGGAAATACAGCATTTAGGGCAAAAACAGGTCTGTACAATTTTAGCAAGCTTGAATATCAATATGTGGTTTAATCACCTTCATTGTTCAACACAGCCTGAGAAATCTATCATTTTTCTTTAAGCAGTCTTCAGGAATAGTTCTCCAGGCTTCTTGAAGGACATTCCAAAGCTCTTCCTTGGATTTTGGCTGCCTCTTGTTCCGTTCGCTCTGATGCTTTCCAGATGGTAGGATCAAAATCTGACGGTACTTTTCTGCATTCAAAATTCCACCAATTTTGAAAAAATCCCCAACACCACTGGCTGAAAAGGGGCCCCAAACCTTGACAGAGCTTTCACTCTGTTTTACAGATGGCTGTAGACCAGGGGTCTCAAACTTACGGCTCGGGGACCATTTGCGGCCCACGTCGCCCCTATTTGCGCCCCATATATTGACATGAAAAACTATAATGCAATTTGGCCCTTGAAGTTACTTTTTCTGTTAGGGAGAATTTGTTTGCTGTTGAGTGCAATGTTAAAATAAAATTTTTAAAAAGCAGAAAATTCTTTAATATGAAGGTGATATGAGCAGAGATACAAACATGTTGAGGAAATGACTGTGTTAGTTCAGTGATTTGAAAAGAAAATTTTCACTAGCAGTCAAAAATGTATGTGTACATGTGTGTCTGCATTTTTATTTTGTTAAATATGGTAAATGGCCTGTATTTGTATAGCGCTTTTCTAGTCCCTAAGGACCCCAAAGCGCTTTACACAACCTGTCATCCACCCATTCACACACAGGTGATGGCAGCTACATTGTAGCCACAGCCACCCTGGGGTGCACTGACAGAGGCGAGGCTGCCGGACACTGGCGCCACCGGGCCCTCTGACCACCACCAGTAGGCAACGGGTGAAGTGTCTTGCCCAAGGACACAACGACCGAGACTGTCCAAGCCGGGGCTCGAACCGTCAACCTTCCGATTACAAGGCGAACTCCCAACTCTTGAGCCACAATCGCCCAAGAACAAAACTATAGCAGAAGTGCTGCCATGTGTCTGGCCAGAAAGAGAGTACCAATGTGTTTATTTGGTTGTTCAATGAAAGGGTTCAGTTAGTTAAGAGTGAGAAAAAAAATTGTATTTGCAGTTTTGTCTTGTTATACAATATTTGAAATTAAAAAAAAAACTATTTTCTGAAATATTTGTGGGTGCTTTCTTGTTTGTTAATTAGTTTTTTTGTACTACTTGAACACTAAAGTCACCCTCCAATGAGACGAGTGTGCCAGCAGTGGCCCACAGCTCATTTAAGTTTGAGACCCCTGCGACAGACACTCACTGTGGGACCTTCTTCCTGATGTCCAGCATACATATTGATTAACATTTGAACCAAAGATTTTGAATTTGGATTCATCGCTCTAAGAGACCCCTTGATGTTAATTTAGTTGTTGTGTAGTTTTGTATACCTCAGCTTTTTCTCCCATTTCCCTCCCTTAAGAACTACGTCTTGACAGCCATCCTACCACTGAGACCATTCCTGATGAGACTGTAGTGAACAGTAGATGGATCAACTGAAGGACCAGAAGCATCTCTCAAGTGCCCTGTTAGATCTTTGCTGCTCTAGTTCTTACTTTTTAAGGACGTGACTTTCAGATATTGTTCATCTGCTGTTGATAGTTTTCTAGATCTGCCGCTGCTTCTTTTGGCTTTCTTGACCAGTTTCCTCAACATTTTTAAAAACACACAGCACACACTGCTAAGATACACCAGAACTGGCTAATAGAACTTTGGGACTCACTTTGTTGGTACAAAATAACAATTTGTTGCCTGTCAAACAGTTTTATCTTTGGCGTTTTTTAATTGATTCAGCTAAAGAAATGGGAACAAATTATGTTTTTGTGACAGTCTGCTCATAACAAAGTGCCTAAAGATATAGTTTAAAATTGGTTTTTTGTTAAGCTGTTTGTTTTGTGTGGACACAACACTGCTTCATCCATTGAGTTGCTCCTTTTTTCTGTCATGTGAAGGCTGTGTGCAGGCAGGAGTGGTAGTAGGAGGACCCATTGTGCAGACACTCAGAGGTGGACAGTAACTCCAACTCAGATTTATTGCTAAACTCAAAAGGTAACAAATTTGCAAATAAACGTACACAGACAGAACACACAGCAAGAAAAGGGCAGATCACAACACAGACACAGAGAAATCAGGGAATGAGTAACAGGAGGGAAACACAGCTGGGGCAACTCAGGCCTAACCAAACAGGGGAAGCAAAACCAGATACATTAACATAAGACATGGACCTTCAAAATAAAACAGGAAACAGACTGAACTTAGAGACACAGACTCACAAGCAGGCACTGTAACAGAGACGTGGGAACAGGGCAGACACAGACATTGACTGGACACAGAATAGAGGGAGTATGGAAACCCAAACCTGAGAACTACATAATCAAACATCAAGAAGAACTGGGGAAAAATTAGAAATGCAAAACAGAAACCAAAACCTTCACAAAAACAAACTAAGATGAGAACACCAATAAAAAGGTACAAAACTGAAACCACTGGGTCAACAACCCAGGTACCCTAACATTTTCTGCTTGAATCATTCATGGGTGAATGATTCAGACATCAGTGATAAGTGGCCTGACAAACAAACAAACAAAAAAAACCCATTCTTCTGAAAATGGTCAGGACTGGACTGAAAATGAGTGAAAACATTTTGAAAGCTCTGAGAGCTCAAGACCAGTTTTAAAAGATTACAAGAAAATCTGGCTGCTTGGGAGTAAAATATACGGTAAAGAAATGAGGAGTGTCTCAAGACTTTTGCACAGCTGACCTTACACTGACCTTACTGTCTGTTTTTCCACTACAGATAGGTAAGATAACATTCTCAGTGTTGACGATGCCTCTTCTTTCTTAAAGTGCTTTGTCATTAGGTTTTCCGTGTGACCATGACAAACAGCACTGATTTGCATTTCTTTGGAATCTTATTTGGGGAATTTTGCAACAACAAGAAGAAATGTATAAAAATAACAGAGTAATACAGCTTTGTTTTCAAAGAAAGTTAGTTGTGGCTTTATTCTGCACTCTGAAGGAGGTCACATTTCTCTCCACTCACTCACTTTCTCTACTTGGTTTGCTTGCTCTCAATTATCCCTCCTCTCATGTCCCTGTTTACTATCTAATTAAAGCTGACGACCCATGAAGCCTAAATATTTAAAAGGAGGCAGTAAACACATATTCAAGTAACCTTTTTTAAATACACAGCGTAGGCACTTCTGCTTTTCTTTCAGCTCCATATCGGCACAAAGTGCCCACTCCACTACCTCCTCATCTTACCAATAAACTGTTAACCCAATAGAGGTCTGAGGTGGGTTGTAAGCTGCCCACGCTCTTACTAAAAACAAAAGTAAAGATACATCTGGGAGTGAGCACAGTCTGTGAATGGTTTGATTTACTTCTGTAATTTCACTGTAGCTCTGGTGGTTTTACTGTAAACCACTCCTACACTGTCTGCAGATGTGGCACTGGATTTAGTGGGAGGGAATAAATGTCTGTAGTGAGTGTGTGTGTGTGTGTGTGCTTTGCTTCATGTTCAAACTAAATAGGATTCTGAGGAATTTTCTGTTTTCAGAGTGTTTTTAACTAAAACTGAATTTACTACATGGGATTATGAATCAGTCACAGTGACTCAGATACTCTAAAAACGACCTGTAGACTCACTGAACTCTGACCTCGAAGAGCTTCAGAGGAGCTATGCAGAATATAGTCATGTTTTGAAATAAAGAAGAGTCCAGCAGTCTGGACTATTCTATTATGTCCATCTTGCGTGCTGCACAATAACATGTAATATTTAGTATCTACTGTTATCTACTGTTAGCTAGTTTATTGTGATGGTATTGTATTTACCATGTTGCTCCTTTTTGTTTGTTTTCTCTTCTGTTTTTTCTTATCTCCATACAGGTGATCCAGGTGTTTTGTTTGTTTTTCTTTTTTTTTCTCTTCCCCCCTTTCTCACCACCTCTTCTCCCCTCTGTTTTTCTTTCTCTCCCTCTCTTTCTTTCATTCTTTCTCCCTGTCCTATCCCCCAGTCATGTCTGTCCCATCTGTAACAACTGAAAATCAAATAAAAAAAATACATAATTATAATAAAGGTCAATCAAATGGACCAATATGGCAAGTCCACGATGATCCACTTGGTAAAGTAAATCCACTTGGCATCTTTGTTGGCCTTCAGACAACAATTCTGATGGCTAAAGATCCAAACGGGACAGGCAAAAGAAGTCTCCACATAGTTCATTTTCAGAAATCAAGCTTTAATGTTTAAAATAGGCTCTATTGAACCCACATTACAAACTGTTCCTTAGTAATGTTAGTGAGAAGAACAAAAGCAAACAATCAGCACTTAAAATGGAAAAACAAACAAACCCCAGTCCCTATGGTGAACATGAAAATGAACTCCTTTCATGCTTTGAGAGCAAACAGCCAGGGACACTGTCTATGTCAGTGGTTCCCAAATGGAGTGGTCGAGGGGAAATGGCGAACCATTAGGTAAGTGAAGGGATTTTGTGACAGCTACACTATTGTGCAGAGCAGACTTGATCACACCTTTTAAACAGGAGTGAGTTCAGGTGTGAAGCACTCTCACCTGCCTGCAGCAGAACTTTGGCCTTTAAGCTAAAACAACTGTTTGACTGAGTGAAAAACTGCGTTTCAAACCAGCATCAGCCGGTGTCAGTCTGTACAAATAAGTCACACTTAAAGTGGATTCTCCTGTTTGTTCATTGTCTCTCATCACACACGCACACTCATTATGTTAATCACATTACCTGGATATCAGATTGCATACTCCAACAGTCTTAAATATTTCACATGGACAATATTAAAGTTAGGAATTACATTTATAATAAAAAATGTATATCAGTACACACTAGTTGTCAGTAAATAAATCTTTTTTTCTTCTTCTTTTTTAACTCTGTGAAGGGGAGTCCATTGCTGTTGTTAGATGGTCAGAATTATGAGTGTGACAGCACATTAAAAAAAGAAACAAACTGTCAGCAGCCAGAACAAGTAAAGCTTTTGTTTCTTTGGTTTCAGGTGGTGTGGGGGATCTCACAAACCCTCACATGGGATTTATACCTCTGTAGGTATGTTGTAAATGCAAACCCCTGTGAGACCCTAGGACATAATGTACACACTAACCTCGCATGGGCCTTCCTCATCAGTGTTGTTGATTCCTCCTATGCATCTCCAGCTACTTCATCGTTTCAGTTTTTCAGTTAATCAGTGAAAGAATAATACTCATTGCCCATATATAAATAATAATA
This sequence comes from Diplotaxodon limnothrissa, assembly GCF_057381915.1. Taxonomy (NCBI): domain Eukaryota; kingdom Metazoa; phylum Chordata; class Actinopteri; order Cichliformes; family Cichlidae; genus Diplotaxodon; species Diplotaxodon limnothrissa. Next base: position 40,790,972 of record NC_140602.1, on the reverse strand, counting down.
ACCAAAGTCTCTGACATGTCAGCAAATTCCCGCAGAGAGTTTGCCAAACCTATCAGAACAGACATGAGAGACTCTTCAGAGAACTGGAAAAACTTGTGGGACAATTATGTTTGAATTAGATACAAAAACTGAGCACAACAAAGAGAAGGGACCCAAGAGGGGGGGAAAGAGTCCCAGCATTTCATTTGTTTCTATCTTGGCTGGCAAGATAGAAACAAATGGCTGCTAGAAAGCCACAGATTCACAGCCACAAGGTATTTAACAAAGAATTCACCATGGACAAGCATGAATGCTGCTAACAGCTCTGGCCACTTGTGTAGGTTATGTTGTAGGCTCAGGAGGCATCTTATTCAGATGCCTGAACCACATTACCTGTCTTCTTTGAGGAGCAGCCTCTTTAGTCCAGATGACAGAGCTCCTCACCCTATCTTCAAAAGAGAGCCCAGCCATTTTGTAGGAAACTCATTTCCATCACTTGGGCCCCAAATCAAATTTTTTGGGTCATTACACAGAGTTCGTGACAATAGGTGAGGGTAAAAACGTAAATCAACATCTTTGCTTTTATGCTAAGCACAACAGATCCCCTTTGTGAAGCACCACCTTTGGTGGATGAGGGGTTTGTTTCAGTGGTCCCATCTGGGGCAGTTTGCTCCTAGTGGGGTCTCCCAAGGCAATTTGGTCCTGGGTGAGGAGCCAGACAAAAAGTGGTTCAAAACCCCCACACACAATGACCGTTAGACCAAGGGACTACTCTGCCCAGGACAGTGTAACCAGGGTCCCACCCAGGAGCAAAGGCCCGGGCTTCTGAGCGAGCACCTGGTGGGTGGGCCTTAGCCCATGAGGCCCCACCAGGCATAGTAGAGTGAAGTAGCATAGGTCTGCTCTCCTGTGAGCTTACCAACCACAGGAGGGACCACAGAGGGTTTGGTGCCTCGTCGACTCGGTGACAGTCAGAAGCAGGGCCCTGGCGGTCCTATCTCTGACTTCCAAATTGCAAAAATAAAATTTTTGGAGTGTGTGAAACCGTCTTGTGGTGATTGTTTTGCAAAGAGAGAATTTGCAGGAGTCATTGTGATGCATCGTGGAGTTCAAGAATAAAATAATTTGGTGGTAGAGTCCAGTAACAGTGATGGCAGTTTAGCTCACTGGGAGGAGCAGGTGACAGTATGTTGCATGGCTAAAAGTGGCAGGCAAGGGTTTGACCCCGGTCCTTTGCCACGTGTCTTCCCCTCTCTAGTTTCCTGGCACTCTTTACTGTATCAAATAAAGCCAGAAAAAATATTTTTAAAAAGAGACCAATAGCAGCGTTTAAAGTGGGCTGATTATGATTTTCCTTATTGCTGTCATACTCTTGAAAGAGATGCAAAGCATATTCATGCAATGTATTCTACCAGAGTCTGGAAATTAAAATATATATTTATCAGTGATGCTGATATATTAGTGTGTTTGTTTCTTGTGATGTTGAACGTAATAAGCTGGATTCGTTTTGTTTTATGCTACAGCATTTTCAAATAAAAAAAGTTAAAATGATTTGTTGTATTAATGCACATTTTTCTTTGGCCACTTTCGTCACCGTGACCCAGAATCTTTATACTTTGAAGAAAGTAGGACGGCTGCTCACATTCCTCACATTCTTCTACATAATAAGATGGCTATATTCATTGTAGTGACCAAATGTACATTGTCTACACTAACCGGGAAGAATGCAAAGGAATCTGAGGGCATTCTGGACTTTCCATTGTGTACCACCATGGATCAGTGAAAAACAAACATATTTTCAAGCAGGGGCTGTATTGTTTCTCCATATGTTGTTGTGCTGCAGATGAATTCAGTGTCCAGCTGAGTCCAGCTAAAAGCGTTTGTGCTGGCCTTAAGTTGCAGGTGCAGGTTCACAATCAAACCCCGGGGAAGGAAATGGAGGGGAGGGGTCTGAGTGTGACACAAACAGGAAACGAGCTTTGTGTTCCTGCTTGCTCCTTGGTGCACACGAAAGGTTTATTCCAAACTTTGTGTTTTTCCAGGGTATTTTGTGGGCTTTGCCAGGAGCTTACATAACAAACACTAGTGGGAGATATCAACTTACTAAAGCACTAAAATCTGTAACTGACCAAATTTTTAGCTTCACTCAGACTTATGTGAGTGCAGATCTGAGTTACTAATTAGTGGGAGCTCTGGGCAAAGTGCCATCAGTTATTCAGGAATTGGCTCCTTATATAAAAAATCCCTTCTTTCAGTTTGTTGTTCATTAGATATGGGACACCTGTCCTCCTTGGACTTGTTGATGTGTGATGACGCAAGCCTTTGTAGTGTTGTAGGAAGTTCTCTGGAAAAGAGTATGAAGCAATAACAAACCCGAGAGTTTCAAATCTGCAAAAAACAGCTTAAAACCACAGAAACAAACAATCTTATTTCAAAGAAGAGGGTGAGCTTATTACTGAAATGTGATCTCCTTTTAATAATTAATATTCACAATGACTTGGCGGTCTGTGTGCGTGTTTGAGAAAGAGGCATGTCCTGCACATTGTGGGAACAGATCGTTCCCCTGCACAGGAAAGACGTTAGGAGCAACAAGGGTGTTGGGAGAGGAGAGGGAGGGAGACCGGGAGAGTGACGGGTGGGCTTTTCAGGGAAGAGAGGAAAGGAAAGGAGAACACCCTCTCGGCCACACAACAAAACCTTTCTCTCTGTCCCTTCCCCTCAACCCCTCCACCAACACGTGCAAAGTGTTTAACAGTAAGTGCACTGCAGCGCTGCACGACAACAAATAGTGCGTCACTAACGAGTCACAGCAAACATTCCAGTGCGTCTGCATTTTGTTTGCTGTCCACTTACTCCCGCCGTGCTAGATTTAAAACGCGTCTCGAGGCAGTTTGTTGTGGGAGGGGTCATGTGTTTGTTTGTCTGTGATGTTTTCCAGTTTTGAAAGTCAGTGTTTGTCACTGACTCCTGCACAACATAAGGAATACCTGAAATAGTTTTTGCCTGAGTTTGACCTTAGAAAACGTTTCAAAAAAGAAAAAGAAGAAGGTTTGGCATCTGCACAGGGTTTGTGCAAATCTGTAGTAACTAATACAAAAATAAGAGACTGTTTGTGGGTTAATCAATTTTGCAGTTTGACCGTAGCTGTTTCATAACAGAAATATATCCTCCATGTCTGGTGGAAACATTATTGTCAAGATTTCAATAAGGAAAAAAATAAATTCCGCCAAGACTGCCAAGAGTCTCCGAGTTTATCCAACTAGATTCAAAAGTGTTTCATAAGAGCGAAGATAGCGTCAGTTCTTAAGTGAGTCTGTAATCCTTTGGTTAGGTTTAATAGTTTTCACATGGATAGCTGTACAAATGTACATAAGGTTTTCATACATCAGCAGTGATTTGTGACCTGAATCTGGACCGTAAACAGCTCTTCTTTTAACGCCAGCACCAAAGGGTGGGAAGGATTTGCTTGTTTTTGGAGTGAAGTGCCACTTCAGCTCCACTCATGGCAGTGATTCGTTCCTGTAGCAAAAGACAGACACAGAAGTGGGACGGGAAAGAAAGAGAGAGTGGGGAAATCAAATTATAACTGAGCTATTTAGCATTTGCACAACCTTTAGAGGTGAAGCGAACCTATTAAATTATTGCATAACAGCGACGCTTGCTATTATTGGCTTTAATAGGGCAAAAAACAATAACGTGTACAAAAATCAACATTTTTTGTAACAAGTGGGGCATTTCCACAATGTTTCACATCATAAAAACAAATGTTTTTACTACTACATTAGTCAGCAACTTACAATGTCATTGCCAGCCACATTTCGCCTGTCCAAGAAAACCAGCAAAATACTCTTCAATCATTAATCCAACCATTAGCATTTTAAATACATTGAATGTGTTGGAACTCGACTAATGTTACTTCCCTTGTGTCTCATTCTGCTTCACGGAGCCGGGGAAACAAACAGGCCAGACTAGACCAGGAAAACAAAATGAAAGACTCTTTCACAAAGAGCATATGTAGCAGTCCCTTTTCATTCTCAGGTTTCTGAACACTGCTGTTGTCAAAGCTCCTGGAATCTATGTGGTAAGCACAGAGACCGCAGACTGTATATAGATGATGGTCACAGTGTGATGTCACCCTTTGGTTAGAGAAATCCTGTTTTGAAGCTTCATCATTTTTTTCTAATGTTAACCCATGTTAACACTATAAACATGCACTAACACTGAGGGACCGGACAGAGCGTCATGCAACAAAGAAGCTTGAACTTATACTGGCTGACATCATCCTTAAATGGGTCCCCACTGCACCATTACATAGCAAACAGATGCCTGCATCTATATTATGACCCTAATGTCAGAGAACCTTTAATATCATGGTCCTCGGGTCTTGAAACCAGAGTTTGTTTGTCACGATTTATGATTTTGGTCTTCTGTTTATAATGTTTCATATTTTCTGGTGCATTTTTTACCCAAAGTTCTTTGCTTTAGATGATAGGTTCGCTATGTTTGCCTAGTCTTGTCTTTCTGTCTTTCCATGTCAATTTTACATGTCTGTCATCTGTTTAGTTACTTCCTGTTCTAATTTGCTGGCCTTTTGTGCCTTGGGCTTTCCAGTTTAATTTTCTTTGTCTCGTTTGTCCTGATTTGTCTTCTTTGTGTCGCCAACTCTTTGTGTTTCCTAGAGGCAGGCAGATTGATCCAAATATCGTTAGTATTGTTACTAATGGTGGTATTGGGATGGGACCAATATTAACGTGGTAGAATCGATGCTTTGTTTCTATCCTCTAAGTTCATATAGCTCACTGAATTGTGTGTGAATTGATATACCTCAAACATGAACATGAAAAATATCTGAACCTTTTTGCTCAGTATTGGTATTGGCAATACTAACCCTGTATTTACTTGGTATCATATTGATACCACAATTTGCAGTGTCGCATTGCACAGCTGTGTACCCGTCACCTCATTACATTTGTATAAATTGTCTGTGTTGCCCATTTCCCTTCTACATGTTCTCTCTCATGGTTGTGTGTCTCCCTGCTCTGATTTTTTTGTTTCGCTCTTTTCCTGTGAAATACCAGCAACAGGGCTGAATTTGGAGTTCATTCCCTGTCTCCCGAGTCCTGCATTCACATCCAAATCCTGCCAACCACACAGCCGTTTATCACATTTAAGACAAATCCGGAGCAGCGATGGCACAGTCAGCGCAATAAAATGACAGTTTGACAAGGCAACACAGTGACATTTTTTTAAATAAAAAAATAAATCAAATGACTCCCAGATTATTGAGGATCAGCTTTACAATACACAGTGCTGTTTAGCTCATAGCTGTGGTCAGTCACTCATTTGTCTGATGGAGTCCCAGCAGCTCTCACTAATTCCCTCATATAAATAATACAAACCACTCTGTGCCAAACACACGCTGCTGAGTGACAAGAGAGAGGCAAAATTTGTGACTTAAGGAATTAAAACAACAGCAGATCACCAACATTTGGTTGACCGCACAAGAGCTGAATGCGATCTTTGAATCTGCTTTGGGCATGGCTTACATTTAAAAACAAGACCGGTCCAGGGCCGCATGCTCTGCCAAGGCTGGAAATTTCTTTTAAAGTGAAACAAATCCCTGGATCCAGGATATCTGGATCTGGATTAGTTTGTCATATTTTCTTAAGAACATGAAGATGATATATTGTGAAGATGTATTGCAAAATGGCAAAGAAATCTTCCAAAAATTCCTGGATCTAGATTAGGATTGACTCCATGACGCCTTAGCTGTGCCAGACTCTGCCTCATCCATAAATTTTGGACAGACAAACAAAACCAAACCAATCAAATAACCTCCTTGGCAGAGGAAATAACGTTCAAGTGAAAATGTTGCATTTAAGTTTTGCTTCTGTTAATATTTTAGTAGATTAAAGTGCTGCTGAGGTGCACCAAAATTCACTTTGGAGTAGAACTAAGGATACAACAGTTATCAGAATACAACTTCTGGTTCATGGAGAGCATCAAAATGTGAATAATTTTCACGAAACCCAGTTGTAAACATGAAATTAGACCACTCTGCAGACAACAATAGCTGATTCATATCTAACTCACTTACTTTCTTGGTTCAGTTTGACCTTCTGACCCCACTTTTTGTCTCAGATTCTCAGTCGTGGCCTCCTAATTAGTTCAACTTTACAATTGGCTCTTTCATACCGAGGCCCTCGCTGTCTTCCCAAGCTCAGTGTTGTTTTTCAAAAAAAGATGCGACACCACGGAGCTGTTGTACTAGTTGTGCTGGTTTAGGTGGAGATAAAGGAATCTGTTAAAGGAAGGTCTAAAAAACAGTGGGTGATGGAGCTTGTGTTAATGCATAGTGAAGAGCTTTGTGCATTCGTTGATGCATACAGTACTGTTAATCTTTTTGATGGTGCATTTATTTTCTTTAAGTATGCCTACTTTACTATGTTTCTTCTTTGCAATGTAGTCATACACTGATTAAAAATCATGACTGTATCTTGAGGGGAACATTCACTTTCAATTTCTCTAGCCCCCTCCACATTATGTGCTAAATTCAGTTTTAGCTTGTTTAGTATTTTGGGAAGGTTTTCAGCAGCCACTTGTGTAAAAATAGCTTTTGAATCAGAATCATTTGCTGAGAAAATGTATCACCGTAGCTAAAGAAAAGATCAGAGGAAAGTTTCACTGAAAGAAATCTGATGTTACAGTTTTTTCCAGTCGCTAACAAGCGTTTGTCCAAACAGTTGTCACATTTGCAAAACTCTAAACACAATTAGCACAGCATCGGTCTGTTGTGGCCATACCATTCTTACATTTCATGTCGTGTTCACCCAATATGCAGTCAGTGAACACATTTCCACAATGCTTACATTTTCTTAACAGACAAGCTATACCTCCCAACAAAATTATGGACTGTTTTTGTAGTATTTACGAATGTTAACACACAACATCCCACAATAGCAAAAACAATATTCCAAACCGTAGATACAGTATAAAAACCTCTGCTTCTGCAATGATATCAGTACAAAAACAATATCAATATCAAAAATATATCTCAGCTGATAATAAACAAACAATTGAATAATTGAGACACAGCTGATTTATGTTGGGTAAATTGGGCCAACCACAGCTTCTTCCATTCTGGCTTAGAGTCAGTGGGGTTTATAAGGCAAGACCTTGAGGAGTGATGTTTTTGGAAACAAAAAAAAGACAAACACTGTAATGTCTGGTCGAGGAAGAGTAAGAGCAAGGGGCCCAGGGAGAAGAGCAGGCCCAAGGAGAGGGCAAGGTAGAGGTGTAAGAATGCGTGATGGTGGCATTCCAAGGGCTGCAAGAACAGTAGTCAGTGATGAAATTCGTGCCACTATCGTTGACCATGTAATCAACCATGGTCTTTCACTAAGAGAGGCTGGTGAAAGAGTGCAGCCCAATTTGAGGCGGTCAACGGTTGCCTCCATTATACGCATCTTTCAACAAACCAACAGGTAAGTATTGCATTTTACATGGATTGTTCCTATTCTCACTTGACATGTCAATATGGTCATACAGTAATGCATATGTTGAATTTTTTGTCTTTCTAAAGAATGCAACGTCTTCCACCCTCTGGGGGAAGAGGAAAGCTCCTCAGTAATGATCAGGAGCTTGCCATTGTAGAAATGGTTACTGCAAATAATGCAATAAAACTGCGTGAAATTCAAACTAGAATTGTGGCGGACCATGAGATATTTGACAATATCGATAGAATCAGCCTCACAACCATTACGCGGACATTGTCCAAACACAGAGTGCGGATGAAGCAGCTCTACACTGTTCCCTTTGAGAGGAACAGTGAGAGGGTCAAGGAGCTACGACGACAATATGTCCAGGTATAGTGTATATTCAATCCAATGTCCAGTTCTATAAGCTTTGCACTTTGCAAGTAGGTAACCTACACAATACTAGGTTACAGTACAGTATGGTATACAGTAATAACATGACTTACATAAACTTTGTTTCAGAGAGTTATGGAATTGGAGGCCAACCAGGCCCCTCATAAATTCATATACATCGATGAGGCAGGATTCAATCTGGCCAAAAGGCGTCGACGTGGACGAAATGTAATTGGAAAAAGGGCCACAGTTGATGTGCCAGGACAGAGAGGGGCAAACATTACCATGTGTGCAGCAATTGCAAATGCAGGATTACTCCTTCACAGATGTCAGGTTGGACCCTATAATACAGAGCGCTTGCTTGCCTTTCTCAATGATCTCCACCAGTGCCTGGTTCCAGAGCAGGGTCAGGAGGGTGAAAACATGAGGACCTTTGTAATTACCTGGGACAATGTGGCTTTCCATCACTCGCAAGCAATAACAACATGGTTTGAAGTCCACCCAAGACTGGTAAGTCTCTTCCTTCCACCCTATTCACCTTTCCTCAACCCCATAGAGGAGTTCTTTTCTGCATGGAGGTGGAAGGTTTATGACCATCAGCCACATGACCAGATGTCCCTCCTCGAAGCCATGGATGCTGGCTCCAGGGACATCACAGTTGACGATTGCCAAGGGTGGATCCGACATACCAGGCGGTTCTATCCCAGGTGCATCGACTTGGATAACATCAGATGTGATGTTGATGAAAAAATGTGGCCTAACCCTGAAGATCGCAGAGATTAGATGCAAAGTTTTTGCCTTTTTTTAGCCCCCCTCCCCCCCTTTTGATCTTGGCTTTTTGCTGTTGTTTTTTTGTTCAGAATGCTCTTGTGTGTTTCATGGATATTTTGTTCACTGTAAGCAATACTGTAAAACTTTCTCTGTCCTATCATACTGTGTTTCTACTGTACCTCCTGTAGTAAACAGTAAAGAAACATAAACTTGTTTGCTTTTTACTGGAATGCTTTTGAATGTGAACATTACTGTACATGTGGACATACAGTTACCAACCAAGACATTTCTGGTGTCAAAATGGTGGATTGCATGTTTCGCATGCAAATACCTGTAAAACTGAAACATAAAAGTCTATGCAGTTTTTGTAATGTCAATAATAGCCAGTATTTTGAAACCTGGTGTACTTTGATTGACTGCATGTACCTTGTGAAGTGAAAACAAGTGTTATTCTTTGACAGACTAATTTCATTTTGAGTCAGATTTATAGTGTTTTTGTACAGTTAGTGTGTGCAGAGAAAGATGTGTTCTATTTTGAAATGAAGAGTTAGTATATATTTAACAAAATGTATTTTTGAGAAGAAAATTATCCATTTGGCCAATTGTGTTTTGTAGGTGTGAGTCTGTGTTAAGAGTTTAGAAAAAGTATCTGAAGTATGGGTAGGCGCTTGTTAGCGATTGAAAAAAACTGTAACTTCACATGTAATGCATTTCCTTCTTTTAAACTCACAAACAAGTCTTGTTTGTTTTTACAGACTCCAGGCTACAACACAAGTGACTGAAAGCCAACCAGCAGCAAAACTGTGGCAGCACGTCACACTGTTGAGCTGCAGTGTCCTGTACGTGTCATCGATCACATGTTCGAGTATTTTATGTTATCGTAAATGTTTGCTCGGTGAGATAAAGCGATGCTCCGTGTCTGCTAGTGACAGAGTCCAGCTCCTGCCTTTGTGCAAAAGCAGAAGCAGACTATGTTTTGCTTAGAAGTCTTTTAACAAAGTTAAATTATCTGATCAGCTGCAGGGTCAACTGGTGGCAGTGAGTCAGGCGAGCAGCTGCCAGCAGCCATTGTGTTTGGAGCGTGACCTTTGTCACAGTGATGGAGAGGAAGAGTTAAAATGAGAGCAAAACAGTCCTCGTCTGAAAGTGTGAAATTGTGTTTGGGAAACAAGCGGCGCCTACGTGTGTGTGTGTGTGTGTGTGTGTGTGTGTGTGTGTGTGTGTGTGTGTGTGTGTGTGTGTGTGTGTGTGTGTGTGTGTGTGTGTGTGTTTCAGTGAGTGACAAAATAACATAGAAAGAGAAAGAGCAAAGAGGTGCATGTGGACCATAAGCCATTTATGTAAATGCAGCTCTAAAAGTGTATACCTGTGCTTCAATGTTTTCTAATGGGCTTTTTTGTAAAAGCAAGCACCAAATCGCCTTTCACATGGCAGTTTATAAAGCTGAACATGGAAAAAATAAACAACACAGATGACCAAAATGTCCCCTTGCATGAGCACGTTTGTTCCATTTCTTCAACTTTCTTACCATTTTGGAAAAAAAAATGTACGCTCATTTCCTCTCATCCCATCCCATCCTTCCTCCTCTACAATTTCCCTTCCCATCACTCATCACTTTGAGCGCTGATCCGGCAGATGTTGCCCATCTTTATTTTCTCAGGACTTTGAGAGGAAAGCACTTGTAAGGTGGGATAGCTGGGCCTCAAGCTGGAACTCAAGTCTGTTCATTTTAAATGTTAAAACTATCAAGAAGCATAGGTGCACCTTGCTAGTACTGCCTTGGGCCCCATTTTACCTTCAGAACTGCTTTAATTCTTCACGGCACAGATTCAAAAGGTGCTGGAAAAATTCACCTGACATTTTGGTCCATATTGACAAGACAGCATCACACAGTTGCTGCCATGATGTCAATCTCCCGTTCCACCACATCCCAAAGGTGCTCTACTGGATTGATATCTGGTGACTGTGGGGGCCATTCGAGTACAGTGAACTCACCGTCGTCTTAAACAAATCAGTTTAAGATGATTTGAGTTTTTGGGCATGATGTTTTATCATGGTGGGAGCAGCCATTAGAAAATGGGTATACTGTGGTGGACATGGACGGTGACGATACTCAAGCAAGCTGTGGTGTTTAGATGATGCCTAACTGGTGTTAAGGGGCCCAAAGAGTTCCAAGACAACATCTCCTATATTATTACATCACCATCAACTTTTGATACAAGCGTGGATGGATCCTTGTTTTCATATTGTTTGCACAAAGCTCTACCATCTGAATATAGCAGCAGGAACTGAACCTTATTCCTGCTGCACAGCAAAACCAAAAAAACAAGGTTTTTCCAATCTTCAGTTGTCCAATATTGGTGAGCCCAGTTTCCTGTTCTCAGCTAACAGGTGCTGCTGTCGCCCATCTGGTCCAAGGATTAATGGGGGTTTTGTGTTCGGAGATGATCTTCTGCATATCTTGCTTGTAAAAAGTGGTTCAGTTACTGTGCATTAGCATAATATTAGGATATTAGAGTTGTAGTTCCTTATTAACAGTATCCTTGATTGTCTTACATTCATTTTCCCATCTTTGATCACTGCTATCAATGCCTGTGTTTTATGATGTACTTTCTTCTCTGTAAGTCACACCTCACTTCATTTTCACACACATGCACACACACACACACACACACACACACACACACAAAGACTCTAAGGTGTCCCCGAGCAAAGGCAGCAGCTGGTCTCAGCATCAAGTTGCATGTTTTGGCAAAGAAATATCAAATATCTTAAAAGTTCCCCTAAACATTTGAAGAGGTGCCTTTAGACATGGAATACACACACACACACACACACACACACACACACACACACACACACACACACACATGCACAGCACACACACAAGCAAAGTGTGTTAATAGTGTGGTATATTATATGAGCCAATGATGGAGAGAGAGCACTTACCATAATAAATGACTGATCGAGCTCTAGTCTATCCCCCACACACACACCACCACACCTGAGCTGTGTTTTGTTAAGTTTTGTTAGAAATGCCATGATATTTCAGGCAAACTGCCCAGAGAACAGGAAAAAACCCTGCAGGTTGTTAATTATCCACCTCCTGTCTGAGCGAAAGAATCCCGACCTTCTAAATCTCCTTCTGTCGCTAATTTTCCCCAGCATTCATCTTTTCTTTCTCTCCCTTCTTATGCAACCTGTTCATGAATACAAAATGGATGTGTCACTCAATTATTGTTTTCATACTGGAAATGGGCGAATGGCTCAGGCCAAGGTTTACACCAGAGCCCACACAAGGTTTTAAGCTTCCTTCCATTAACTTTATTTTTACTCCGGTATCAAAACAGTGAGTCATTTATCTTCCCTGCATAGGTGCAAAATGTGCTGCACTTTTTCTTCTCTTGTAGTAGATTGTCCCCATGCAAGCAGAAACCAATACAAGTGCAAGCACGAACACACATGGCAACTTTCTGTTTTCTTTACATGTTCATTTATAAACATTGTAAAGTGGTGACTGCGTAAGAAGCAGGGTTTGAGTCTCTTCCACCCAGATGTGTGATGTGTTTTTGTTGTTTTAGTTGCTTTTGGGGTTAAATCAGTCCCAATCCTCTATCTCTTCCAGCTCCGTGCTGTTTAGCTTGGAACCAGGTGGTTCCTGTTCTCTAACTTGTGCAGTACAGTTATGTAGCTGTTCAATCTCAGAAAACCGCCCACATTTCAGGTCCTTAAGATAGATTTATATGAAATATTTGTACGACATGTTGCCTGCTTTACTGCGAGCAGCGGAAGACTGAATTGAGTTTATTTTTCAGCTAATCTCTTTTGTATTAAAGATAATCTTTTGCCGTTATTTGTACTTTTTGTCTTTATTCGAGCACTTCTCCTCCCACAACACCACAGTTTGTCCCAGTCCTTTGATTGACTCCAGCAGGGAAAAACAACTGAGTTTGCACTATGACAAATCCCCGGCGTGCCGAGTTGTGTAAATCATCTTTGTAAAAGTGAAAACGAAACGCACAACATCTGTTTTGATTTGTAAAACTGCATATAACGCAAATATGGTAACTCAATTTTGATTGTTGCTTTGATTTCTGAATATAGATTAGTGAAACTTTTAGTGCGGTCAGAAAAAAATGTTACATTTACCAAAAGAAAAGCTGTGTGGTTAAAAACAAATAGGATTGAGGATGATGGCGTGATGCGCCAATCAGTCTGAAACAGGGTAAATCTGGACTCCTCAGCCCACATGACCCTTTATCTTTGCTCAAGAGTTCTTTATGCTCCTGAGCAAATAGACAGTGAATCAGTTTGTGATACTCCTGCTAAAATATATCTCAGTTAATAGTGATGTTAATGAACTTTAATAAACTTTTCCCAGTTTTTTTGTTTTTAAAAGATTTTTTCCTGTCATCAGCTTCATTAAGTTTAGCAAAAAGTGTGAAATTAGACAAAAATAAAGACTGGTTTGATCTGCTGTCTGCTAGCTGAGCTTTAAAAACCTTTACAACCTAAAAGACAAGACAGTAATCCTCTCAGCGTGGGATCCAGGCTCATTAAAATAGTCCACTTCTCCTGTCCTGAACTGTGACCCACTTTGGTTGTGACCCTTTCGGTTTAAGAAACCAGGCTGCAGAATGTATTATTCAGTCTGCTGGGAATTAAACCTTGGGAACCTGGGAATTTTCTGCCAATTATCCAATCTGGGGAGAGATACGTGGACAGGTTGCTAGTCTATTGCAAGGCTAAGACAGAGAGCTCATTCATGCTCTCTGTCACAAGTCACAAGTCTTTACCCAAAGACTGGACCGAGAATAATCTTGATTTTTGAGTCAAAATATAACATAATTTTACAAAAGCCCATATGAGCCCATAATCTCATCAGGAGTCTTTACATTAGTCAAACAAACAGCCCATAGACTTGTATAGGACCAGAAGTATTTTTGTAACTGCAACTGTCGCCATCTGGTGGCCTTCAGATAAAATGCAGCTTTACGGCACTTTAGCTTGACTCTTCTCTTCTTAGCACTTACAGCCCAATCTCAAAATTACTTTTTATTGCTATGATTTTAGAAAGGGTCGTGGTTCTATCTAAGTTAACCTTTTCTGCTGCTGCTTCTAAGTTCAGGTCCTTTTCCACTTCTCTTGCCTACGGTGTGCCACAAGTTTCTATTTTGGGACCTTTATGGTTTCTGCTATCTGCTCTCTCTTCCACACATTTTAAGCACAATTCTTATCACTGCTATACAAATGACATTAAGTTGTATTTCTTTTTAAGATATTTATTAGCTACATATCTATTATACCTGCTTAGACTCCATTAAAAGTTGAAAAGCTTACAATTTTCTCCAACTTAATGAAGAAAAAAACTGAAGTCTTTGTGTCCCCAATGGATTTCTTCCACTTTTGCCAAATCTTCTGTCATGAGCCTTAGAGTAACTCCTGACTCATCCTCACTCGGGATGCTCATGTTAAAGATTTCTGGTTTGCTCTTGCTTTTATCACTAAGTTAACTTCCAGTGTGTCACACTCTGACATGTAAATTGTTATTCATGCTTTTATTTAATCACACCTCAGTTATTATAATTCATTGTTCACTTGTGTTCACAAAACGTCTTTGGAACGTCTGCAGGTTGTTCACAATGATTCTGCGAGGCTTCTGACTAAGTCTTATAAATACTCACATGTCACACTGTAGCTAACTGAGCCCCCAGCCTGATTTCTGTGGGCTCAGTGATCCCTTTTAAAAAGCAGTTACATTTTTTTTATAAGATTGCTTTTGGCTAACTTGTATAAATAAGTTTTAGCATTTCTGTTGTGAAGCACTTTGTGATATCTTTAAATGTTATGTTCACTTACTTTAGCACTGGCTTCATTTTTTCAGAAGATAGTCAGTGTTTTATATTGTCTATGATGGTGCCTTGAAGATTTCCATGAACTCTAGCGACTGTATCAGGACATCTTAAAAAAAACAAGGCCGCACAACTATAACTCAGTTATCCTGGTCAAAGAGGTTTTTTGTTGTTGGTGTTGTTGGTGTTTTTTAAGTCACCCCATTCCGAGTTGTTGTGAAGAAAATTATCAACAGAGGCCAAACTGGATTTGCAATGGAAACATGCTTTTTAATGATGTAAAGTCGGGCATTTAAACATGGGAGCCGTAAGTGGCGCCTAGAGGTACTGCAGTTTTCCCCACTTGCACATTGGTCTCATTTTTCGGCTCTTGAGGTTGCCCCATCTTCTGAAAGTACCTTCTCATTTCCCCCCTCCATCTCTGTCTCCATATGCTGCAACAACTCCCCCTTGTGTTCCCGACTGATACTTACACACACAGGTCTCCTGAATTTGAGGGGAGGATCCGAGGGTGGAGCTCCACCTCTCTGCGCTCTGCTCACAGACACAGGTATGGTTTTTTGTTTTTTTTTTGTTTTTTTTTGGAGCCAAGTCTGTAATCCAAGGCCAGCAGCAGAGCATGAAGAGATTGTCCTGACGTTGTCAGTGTTGGGAGTGACATGGGCAGTAAAGATAATCGGCTGCATAGTCATGCATCCAGATGTTTCGCTTAACCAAGATGCAAAATAGATTTTAGGAGCCTACATAACCATGGGGAGTGTTTTGGCTGATGTTTTTCTGCTGCTGCTGGTCTCCACCGGACACGTTTATGGAGGTAGGTTCCTGCAGAGGAAAAAAATACTCCTTGTCTTAAACTAGATGTAAAAGTTAAACCTGGCATTTGTTTCAATACATTATAGCAACGTGATACATTATAGCAACGTGAGAAAACTTTCACCTTTAGATGCATGTGAAAAATAATTCTTAAGGGTTCTTGGCGTGTATTTTATACATTACTGCTGCGCTGAAATGATTTCCATCATTATAGAGACAAAAGAAGGTTTTGCTGGTGTTATTTAGGCCTGTTTATTTTTTTTACAACCTTTGATTTACTTCAAATGGATCTGGCAGTTGGTTGCTTATTATCTAATCCTGTCTAACATTGCAGACTGGTGACATATGGCATTATGATGGATTATATTTGGGGGAGAATGCTTGCCCTTATGAATTTGCGGCAACATGGTTAGTTGAGCTGATGCCAGGAATTTTACATTTTTGGTGGTGGTAATCCTCGCAAATACAGCTTTGATCTTAACTCTTAAGCTCTTCTCTGCAATGCATTTCTTTGTCCAAGAAAACAATATGTCATTTTCTCCACTACAGGTATCTGCCACTTAAATATAAACACTTAACAACATTTGGAAAGTTTTTGTATGCGTGCAAAACTTTCTAATGGTCACCAGCTTTGCCTCGGGCAGTTACACATGTCTCTGTACCACACCTGCTTGTCAGAGCACATAAGTGACTTGCATTCACATTGGAGATGTCTGCGAGTGTAGGAAGATTATTAATAATCCAATGTTCACTGCTATCATAGAGGCAGATTAGGGATGCATGGACAGACGTGGGTTATACTGACAGCGGGCTTATAGGCTTTATGCAGAGCAGCATGCTGGGCCAGTCTGCTGACTGAGTACTTCACACTGCAGCACGTATAGTCAATAAAAGCTTTCATAGCAAAGTTTTCCCACTCAGAGATAAGAAGGGATTTTAAGAAAAAAATATTAAGCCACTGTGACATATGTTACAGTGCAGACACATAAATGTAAATACTTTTTCTCATTCTAAAATTTTGTACCAACATTACAATTTCCCTACATTTACAAAATATACATGAAAAAAATAAATTCTGTGTTAAAGTTATTTACAGGAAGCACGCGCAAAAACACCTAAATGTTAGATGTGTAACCAAAAGCACAAAAATATGTTTAGAGACCAAATACACGTCTTAACAAAGTTAATAGACCACCACCCAGAGTAAGATTTATGCCTAAATTAACATTAGCATTAGCACTCACCAAAATCATTTTTGAATGTGTCTGTAACTGTTAGTCCACCAGTAAAATATAATTATTGTTTTTTTCAAACATTTTACAAAAAAGTTGAAAGAAATAGTGAAGAGCATTCTTATTATTTTTTCAAATTTAGATACCAAATTACAGTTTTTACTTGTATTGCTGTAACAGAAACAAATTCATTTTAGTGGTTGAATGTTGTGCTTGATCAATTTTTGACTTTTCTAAGAATTCCAGTGTGTCAGCTCAAATTTGCCTATAAAAAGTGAAATTAGTTTATTTGCTTAATAAACACAAGTTATAAGTTTAAACAAAGTTTTGATAGATTTGTTGTTATGACAGGTAGTCTAATAGATTTGTTAATCTTAACTAATTAATAGTTAAGATTATACAGGCCTGGATTGTTAATATTTTTCCTGTGCGATGTGGAAACAAACAAACTTTAATTCACCTTTAAAATGCATTGATTTTTTTGCCACCCTTTTTTGTCATATAAATTGTCCCTTTATTTCCATTTTGTGGTCACTGCCTCTGCAGTGTTGTGCTGTCTGCTTTTACAGAGCTTTGAATCATTTTTAGTGTCACCAAACTGCAGCTGCATGCATCCAGACACATGGCTCTGACCTCTATCCATTGAACGTCACAGTTTGCACAAATGGACAGTCAGAGAGCGTGTCGCTGCTTTGTAGATCAAATCGATGATGCTAAAGACACTCGTACTTTTTTGGTGCTCATTTATAGTTAGTGGTAGATATGCTGGCCTCATTGATAGATAAAAGTATGCTGTAATTACATGCTTATAAAGCCAGAGACGGGCAAGCATCCTCTGTATTTAATTATAAAGATCATTGGACTACAGGTGAATAAAAACAGAAGTAATGGAAATGCTTCTTGAATTTTTGTCAGCACTAATTCATGGCTCATGAATATCAAATACTTTATATATGATCTATATAAAATGCTGATGTTGTAATTGAAAGAGATCTGCCACCACAACTGTTTGGGTTTAAACTGTAAGAAACAAATGTTTAAAATTGTGGGTAAAATTACAAAATAGTGTATTGCATGGACTGTCTTGTAATTATAAAGCAGTTTTTGTCATTCACAGAAATAACTATTTAGAAATTATTAAAAAATAAGTAAATAAAAACCTCAAAAAACAAAAACCTCAAAAAACAAAAAAAACCAGGAATTTCTTTGGAAAATCTTTTTTTTTCCTTTTACTGTCATTTAATTTATCTATAATAACTTTGGTGTAGTATGAATGGCCACGGAGATGGTTTTTATCATTAGAAAATACTGTGATGCCTTTTAAAAAGATGAACTTCTGCTTTAACACTATGCTTTACTGTGTTTAGTGCAAATATAATCATGCTATCATGCTAAAATGTGAAAATCCTAGCATGTGCTCTGCTGTATAAGTACAGATTTACTAAGCCACAGTCATGCCTCACTTTGTCTTTTTGACATCTGTCATGCAATATAGTGCACATATTGCCTTGATTAAAACTCCTTCTAATGTATATTTTTCCCATAGTTTCCCATTGAAGTTAATGGTATGTATTTTGAACTAAAAGACCAATCTGCGTCATCTGGGTCAATGGTGGGGTCTAATGACGTCTAATGAACCCCTACAGAATGCATTAGTTGTCATTAATTGACTTCAGATAGCAGGTACAGAGTGCACATAGTGACAGATCAGTCAATGCAGGTTAATGGAAGAGTTTTTTCCTGGTAGAAGGTCTATAATCACCACCAGATCGCTATGAGGGCTTCCTGTATGGTAGCAAATGAAATTAAGCTTAATCCTGAAACATGGCTGTCAGAGCATCTTTGATTAACTACACGATGTTTTAGTGATTTCGTGACAGCTCAGGCTTCAATTTATATCTGTCTTTTTTGTTGTTGTTGTTGCACTGCTGCAGTTTCATTCTACGGAGATGGCTACATCTACCTGCGGACAGTTGAGACGTCCATACAGACGTTAATCCATGTTCGATTTCGAACCTCCAGTCAGTCAGGGCTGCTGCTTTTGGCAGCAGGACACACAGACTTCATGCTTCTGGAGCTGATCTCTGGGTACCTGCAGGTAGGAGGTTATAACACAGAAGAAACTAATCTTCTTTATCTCAAAGACACAAAAAATGTGAGACAAAGTGTATCACTGTGAGACAAGGTAAGATAAAGGCTATATCCATTTCAATAAAATGGCTACGGATTAGTGAAAACTGTCCAGGGGCCGACGTAAAAAAAGGGAAAAAAGGGTAAAAATTGTCCCTCGGGCCATTTTAGCTCATTAAATATGCTGGAATTTACTATCCAGAAGAAGACCAGCCAGAAGATTAAACCCAGAAATCTTGGCGTCAAATTGCTCAGCGAGTGGGGGGAAAAGTAACCCCCCCGGCACTGCTTTAATTCCAGACAAGTTCATACACGAGTGAGGTTAAGACAGAAAACCACAATAGCTTAATAAAAATACCAAGTACAAGTCACTGGTGCTGTTAGAGAGATCTCAGTTGCATTTCTATTTGTGGAAAAGCCTTCATTTTCTTCATTTTGTTTTTTATGTACACACATACAGTGGGGCAAAAAAGTATTTAGTCAGCCACCGATTGTGCAAGTTCCCCCACTTAAAATGATGACAGAGGTCAGTAATTTGCACCAGAGGTACACTTCAACTGTGAGAGTCAGAATGTGAAAAAAAAATCCATGAATTCACATGGTAGGATTTGTAAAGAATTTATTCGTAAATTAGGGTGGAAAATAAGTATTTGGTCACCTCAAACATGGAAAATCTCTGGCTCTCACAGACCTGTAACGTCTTCTGTAAGACGCTTTTCTGTCCCCCACTCGTTACCTGTATGAATGGCACCTGTTTGAACTCATCATCTGTATAAAAGACACCTGTCCACAGCCTCAAACAGTCAGACTCCAAACTCCGCCATGGCCAAGACCAAAGAGCTTTCGAAGGACACCAGGAAAAGTATTGTAGACCTGCACCAGACTGGGAAGAGCGAATCTACAATAGGCAAGCAGCTTGGTGTGAAAAAATCAACTGTGGGAGCAATCATCAGAAAATGGAAGACATACAAGACCATTGATAATCTCCCTCGATCTGGGGCTCCACACAAGATCTCATCCCGTGGGGTCAAAATGATCATGAGAACGGTGAGCAAAGATCCCAGAACCACACGGGGGGACCTGGTGAATGACCTGCAGAGAGCTGGGACCAAAGTAACAAAGGTCACCATCAGTAACACACTACAACGGCAGGGAATCAAATCCCGCAGTGCCAGACGTGTTCCGCTGCTGAAGCCAGTGCATGTCCAGGCCCGTCTGAAGTTTGCCAGAGAGCACATGGATGATACAGCAGAGGATTGGGAGAATGTCATGTGGTCAGATGAAACCAAAGTAGAACTTTTTGGTATAAACTCAACTCGTCGTGTTTGGAGGAAGAAGAATACTGAGTTGCATCCCAAGAACACCATACCTACTGTGAAGCATGGGGGTGGAAACATCATGCTATGGGGCTGTTTTTCTGCCAAGGGGACAGGACGACTGATCCGTGTTAAGGACAGAATGAATGGGGCCATGTATCGTGAGATTTTGAGCCAAAACCTCCTTCCATCAGTGAGAACTTTGAAGATGAAACGAGGCTGGGTCTTCCAACATGACAATGATCCAAAACACACCGCCCGGGCAACAAAGGAGTGGCTCCGTAAGAAGCATTTGAAAGTCCTGGAGTGGCCTAGTCGGTCTCCAGACCTCAACCCCATAGAAAATCTGTGGCGGGAGTTGAAAGTCCGTGTTGCTTGGCGACAGCCCCAAAACATCACTGCTCTCGAGAAGATCTGCATGGAGGAATGGGCCAAAATACCAGCTACTGTGTGTCCAAACCTGGTAAAGACCTATAGTAAACGTTTGACCTCTGTTATTGCCAACAAAGGTTATGTTACATGCTCCACCTGGAGACTCTGTTGTCCTGCTGGGAGACTTCAATGCTCACGTGGGTAATGACAGCGAGACCTGGAGGGGCATGATTGGGAGGAACGGCCTCCCTGATCTGAACCCGAGCGGTGCTCTGTTATTTGACTTCTGTGCTAACCACAGTTTGGCCATAACGAACACCCTGTTCGAACATAAGAGTGTCCATAAGTGCACATGGCACCAGGACGCTCTAGGCCGTAGGTCGATGATCGATTTTGTAATCGTATCAGCAGACCTGCGACCATATGTTCTGGACACTCGGGTAAAGAGAGGGGCTGAGCTGTCAACTGATCACCACCTGGTGGTGAGTTGGATCAGGTGGCGGGGGAGGACGCTGGACAGACCTGGTGCACCTAAACGCGTAGTGAGGGTGTGCTGGGAACGTCTAGCAGAGGCCCCAGTCCGCGAGATCTTCAACGCACACCTCCGGCAGAGCTTCAACAGCATTCCGAGGGAGACTGGGGACATTGAGTCCGAATGGACCATGTTCAGCGTCTCCATTGCCGAAGCTGCTGCATTGAGCTGCGGCCGCAAGGTGGTGGGTGCCTGCCGTGGTGGTAATCCCCGAACCAAATGGTGGACACCAGAGGTGAAGGGAGCCACCAGGCTGAAGAAGGAGTCCTATCGGGCTTGGTTAGCCTGTGGGACTCCGGAGGCAGCCGACAGGTATCGACAGGCCAAGCGGAATGCGGCTCGGGCAGTGGCTGAAGCAAAAACTCGGGTGTGGGAGGAGTTCGGAGAGGCCATGGAAAAAGACTTTCGGACTGCCTCGAAGAGATTCTGGCAAACCGTCAGACGTCTCAGGAGGGGAAAGCGGTGCTCTACCTGCACTGTGTATAGTGCTGGCGGAGCGCTGCTGACGTCGACTGAGAAAATTGTCAGGCGGTGGAAGGAATACTTCGAGGACCTCCTTAATCCCACTGACACGTCTTCCGAGGAGGAAGCAGAGTCTGGGGATGAGGGGAATGACCCGCCAATTTCCGGGGGCGAGGTCACTGAGGCAGTTAAACAACTCCTTGGTGGCAGAGCCCCTGGTGTTGATGAGGTCCGCCCCGAGTTCCTGAAGGCTCTGGACGTTGTAGGGCTGTCCTGGTTGACACGCCTCTGCAATGTTGCGTGGAGATCAGGGGCAGTACCTGTGGACTGGCAGACCGGGGTGGTGGTCCCCATCTTTAAGAAAGGGGACCGGAGGGTGTGTTCCAACTACAGGGGGATCACACTCCTCAGCCCCCCTGGGAAAGTCTATGCCAGGGTGCTGGAAAGGAGAGTTCGTCCGTTAGTCGAACCTCGGATACAGGAGGAACAATGCGGTTTTCGTCCTGGTCGCGGAACACTGGACCAGCTCTTTATCCTCTCCAGGATACTTGAGGGTGCATGGGAGTTTGCCCAACCAGTCTACATGTGTTTTGTGGACTTGGAGAAGGCATTCGACCGTGTCCCTCGGGGTGTCCTGTGGGAGGTGTTGCGGGAATATGGGGTGTCTGGCCCATTGCTACGGGCCATTCGATCCCTATACAACCGTTGCAAGAGCTTGCTTCGCATTGCCGGCAATAAGTCGGACTCGTTCCCGGTGGATGATGGGCTTCGCCAGGGCTGCCCTTTGTCTCCGGTTCTGTTCATAATTTTTATGGACAGGATTTCTAGGCGCAGCCAAGTGGCGGAGGGCTTTCGCTTTGGTGGCCTCAGAATCTCATCTCTGATTTTTGCAGATGATGTGGTTCTGTTGGCTTCATCGGGTGAAGGCCTCCAGCTCGCACTGGAACGGTTCGCAGCCGAGTGTGAAGCAGCGGGAATGAGGATCAGCACCTCCAAATCCGAGGCCATGGTTCTCAGCCGGAAAAGGGTGGAGTGCCCACTCCGGGTCGGGGATGAGTTCCTGCCCCAAGTGGAGGAGTTCAAGTATCTCGGGGTCTTGTTCGCGAGTGATGGGAGAAGGGAGCCGGAGATCGACAGACGGATTGGGGCTGCAGCTGCAATAATGTGGACGTTGCACCGGTCCGTCGTGGTGAAGAGGGAGCTGAGTGTAAAAGCGAAGCTCTCAATTTACCGGTCGATCTACGTCCCTACCCTCACCTATGGCCACGAGCTGTGGGTAGTGACCGAAAGAACGAGATCGCGGATACAAGCGGCAGAAATGAGCTTCCTCCGAAGGGTGGCTGGCCTCTCCCTTAGAGATAGGGTGAGAAGTTCGGCCATCCGGGAGGGGCTCAGAGTAGAGCAGCTGCTGCTCCACATCGAAAGGAGCCAGCTGAGGTGGTTCGGGCATCTGACAAGGATGCCCCCTGGGCGCCTCCTGGGTGAGGTGTTCCAGGCATGTCCCACCGGGAGGAGGCCCCGGGGCAGACCCAGGACACGCTGGAGAGATTATATCTCTCGGCTGGCCTGGGAACGCCTTGGTATTCCCCCGGACAAGCTGGAGGAGGTGGCTGGGGAGAGGGAGGTCTGGGCCTCTTTGCTTAGGCTGCTGCCCCCGCGACCCGACCCCGGACAAAGCCGATGACGATGGATGGATGGATGGATGGATGGTTATGTTACAAAGTATTGAGTTGTATTTTTGTTATTGACCAAATACTTATTTTCCACCCTGATTCACGAATAAATTCTTTACAAATCCTACCATGTGGATTCATGGATTTTTTTTTCACATTCTGTCTCTCACAGTTGAAGTGTACCTCTGGTGCAAATTACTGACCTCTGTCATCATTTTAGGTGGGGGAACTTGCACAATCGGTGGCTGACTAAATACTTTTTTGCCCCACTGTATTTAACATGTGATGTGTGATATTTCGGCTTTCCTTGCAACTTTTTTGAGTTTATGAACTTTTTCCTTTTTCACCTTCCCCCTTAATCCTCAGGTGCGTCTTGATCTGGGCTCAGGTGAGCATTCGTTGCACTCAGAAAAGGGCATCCATCTCAGTGACCTGGCGTGGCACACTGTGGATCTCACCCACACCCGCCATAATATCACTATGACTGTGGACCAGAACTCCCACACCGGCCTACAAATACAGGGACCAGATCTGGAGCTCGGTGTGGAGGATGGACTCCTTGTTGGCGGGACAGCTGGATTAAAACATCTCTATCTTCACAACATCTCCTCTGGGTTTAGAGGTTGCATGGACGAAGTCGTCTTCAATCAACATGACTTACTGTCCAGTCTCAGGCCACATTCTGGGTACAAGACCGTCCATGAGGTATCTCTGGGCTGTAGTCCACAGTTTTCTGCAACAGAAGAAGATCCTGTCAGTTTTTTCAGCTCAGAAGCGTTCATGTCACTCCCACCGTGGGATGTGCTTCAAGAGGGAGTGTTTGAATGTGAACTACATCCTGCTGCAAAAGAAGAAGAAGACGGCATTGTCCTTTATAGCTCTGACAATCAAGGAGGGTTTGTTGCCATTGAGATCGTACGTGGTCATCTGGTAGCTTCGGTAGGAGGTGGAGAGGGGAGTAAAACTGAGCTGCATTCTTTAACAAATGTAAACAGCAACCACACCTGGTACACCATCCAGCTTCACTTGTTGCCTCACAGTGTTCAGCTGAAGGTAGGCAAAGAGCTGGTGAAGGCCAGTCTGAGCCCAGAGATTCAGGTCCTCCAGCTCACGGGGCCTCTCTTCGTAGGAGGGCTGGATGAAGCAGCTCGGGGACAAGCAAGGCGAGCTCGACTGATTTCTGTTCCATCTGGAGGAGAAGGAGGAGGCTCCTTTAAAGGCTGCCTCAGTGAAATCAGGGTGAACACTCAAAAAACAGGCCTACCTCATGCCACAGTCACCAAGGATGTCACTGTTGGCTGTAGGACAGGGCAGGCTCCACAGAGAGCAAGTCTCACCAGCCCAACAGATCTTCCTGGGGTTGATATCACAACTGCACAGACTAACGCGAAGAGGAGCCCTAACTTCCTGATGCTGAGGAAACTAGAAGTATCTGAGGGAGGCCGGGCACCTCTTGAACCAAAACACATAAAGGTAGTGCTGATCTGTCTTTTGAGTTTAGTGTTTTTTAAGTAATTGTGAAAATAAAAATAAGCAGCACCGATATATAATTCTCTTTGGACTCTTTGCCAGGTGAATTTGGACTTCCGTAAACTGGGCATTCATCCATCCCAGTTTATGTTCCGCGTTGAGGAACAGCCTGTTCATGGCCAGCTCCGGTTGGACCTGAGTCCAGACCCCGACAGGATTTTGGACGAGGGCCAGGAGAGGACCATCACGATAGGAATTGAGGAGAAGGACCGGACGTTCAGTATGCTGGACCTCTGGCAGGGCAGGGTGATGTACGTTCACAGCGGCTCAGAGGACCAGAGTGACTTCTTCACATTTTCAGTCTTCTCCAGCAATAAGAAGGAGCTTCCTGTGTTTCTCAAGGGCAACCGTCTGCACCAGTTCGAAATTAGCATCAGTGCTGTGAACGATGCCCCTGTGCTCAGCCTGCCAGAGGGAAACTATTTTACTCTACTCGAGAAGTCCAGACGACAGGTAGGTACAGCAAAATGTCTGAGTAATTATACGTGCAAAGATCAAAATTAATGCATTCACAATTCCCCCAGCTGACTACAGATGTGCTGAGAGCGCTAGACCCTGACAGCAGTCCTGAGGAGCTTGTTTTCAGCTCCCTGGGAAACCTCAACACTGAGGCTGGATACCTTGAGCATCAGGATTACCCTGGCAGGTTGGTGTTACGGCTTATAAAGCTTTAATGGGGCATTGCAAATCTTTTTAGATCCAGATACTGAGCTCTTTTGTGGAAGTGGCTGTTTGTGTATAATTAGTGTGGTCACTTTATACATCAGTATATTTTGCAGCATTACATAAACATTTAAGTCATTCCTAAACAGTTAATGTAATACTTTTGTGTTACCCCTTGCATTAAGGCTGAAAGCCTGCCCTTCAGTCACATCTTGCATTTGCACTCTCTCTTGTGTCTTGACAAATTTGACCAAACTGGCAAAACTAAAATTATATCAGTGCTGATTATTGAGAACATGTCTCCCAAATTTTGTTTTTCTGATGATGGGATTTTGTGTTAAAGAGTCCTTCCAAAAATTCCTGAGCCCAGATGTGGAGAGTATTTCTTCAAAGCTGGGCCAAGCCCCTCATCTGGTAAAGTGTTTGTTGGTAGGATTTTTTCACAGACATTGCACCAAGTGACAAAAACGAATTGAACCAATTTGTTTCATCCACTTGTCTTGGATGAAGTCATTTGAGTTAGTAAGCAGTATTATTCTAATTTTTTCCCGTAGTTTTCATCTTTCTACAACTTTTAACTAAAACATTTTTTGTTGTTTGTTTTGACCTCCAAGGTTTTCACCTTCTTATCTTCCAGGCCCATCAACTTGTTCTCCCTAAACGATCTAGAGGAGGGTAAGATCAGCTTTATCCACACAGGGGTCTCAACTTCTAGGCTGGCTCTTAGGGTTAGTGACGGGCAGAAGGTGAGTAAAATAGCAGCTTGTCTTTTTTTCTCATCTTATGTCTTATCCTCTCAGATGGTATTTTGCCTCTTCCCTCTCCCTTTGTCAGGTAAGCAACACAGTAGTTTTGAGGATAATAACCGTGCCACTCGAAGATAAACTGGTGAACAACACCGGACTGGAGGTGAACCAAGGCGAAGCTTCAGTCATCACCACCAATCACCTTGCAGTACAAGTTAATGTGGCTGACCCCACAGTAGAAATCTGGTATAATGTTACAGAGTTCCCACAATATGGCGAGCTCCAGAGGTTACACTCAAGCGGCGAATGGAAGCCAGCGACCTCTTTCTCCCAGAAACTTCTGGAAAAAGAACGGATTCGATACCTCAGCACCTACCGTGGCTTACAGATGCAGAATAACATCACAGACCACTTTAAATTTAAAGTCAGTATCGGTTCCCTGGCTAAACAAGAGGCTGTTTTCCCCATCACGGTACGATGGATTCACTTCAAGATCACACGGAGTAAGATGGAGCTCAATGGCGTTCAGGCTGCTGTTCTCACTCCCGAGGACCTCCATGTGATTTCTAAGGGTGTTAAGCTCAGTGAGAGTGACCTCCATTTCAGGATGGTAACGGTACCCAAGAAAGGTCAGCTTCTCCTCAACAACAAGGCCCTACAAAGGAACTCAACCTTCAGCCAGAGGAACATCAGTGATGGTTTGGTAAGGTACGAGCTAATCAACCGGCAACATGACGACACGAGAGACACGTTCAGCTTCCAGGTGTTTTCAGCTCACTCCAACTCAACAACTTACGACTTCAGAATCAACATCAAAGCCGAGTCGACCACCGTCACTATGATAAGCAAAGGTCTCTCAGTCATGGAAGGAGGGAGTAAAGTAATCACCAGAGATATTCTGTTCACTCACACAGCGAGTAACCGGGAGGTCCTCTACAACATTATAGAGAGCCCCAGGCATGGGCACATAAGGCGGATCAACCTCTCCAACTCAACTTCAATTAACGACAACATTATGGCGTTCACGAATCAGGATATAACTGAGGAAAGGATCATGTACGTTCACGACGACAGCGAAACTAAGCAGGATTCTTTCACATTTCAGATAGTGGTTTACAAAGCTCACAAACACACGAACAAGAAAGAGGACGGAAATGGAGAACAGCACACCTTTAACATCTCAGTGCAGCTCGTCAATGATCAGAGGCCCCTCAGGGTTGTGGATAAAGTTTTCCACGTGGCACGGGAGGGCCAGAGATTGGTGACGCTGAGTGACCTGCGTTATCGTGATGATGACTCAGATTTCGAGGACAGCTGGTTGGTGTACACACGGAGGGGGATCCCCATGGGAGAGTTGGTGCTGGCCAGTGATCCTAGCCACAAGTTGTATGAGTTCACACAGCGAGACCTCGAACAGGTAAGAGCAATAATGGTATCTTTTATAGTTTGTATATTTTTTATAAAGCCTGCTAATGCTTTTTTTTTTATCGTTGGTCATGATGGCCTCCTGCTTTTTCTCATCTCAGAAAAAGGTGCTGTTTGTCCACAAAGGAGTGAGTTTTGGGCGTTTTGTGCTTTTCGTATCTGATGGGAAGCATTATGTTTCAACGCTGTTGGAGGTGATTATTCTCTTTTTTGTTTTGTTTTTTTGGTTTAATAACAATGACAGGAAGGGTAATGTTGCAGTCACGCTGAGGAAACTTGGTTGCCCACAAAGTTATTACGAGCATGTGCAATGTGATCTTGTTGCCATTAAATCGTTGTGTTGAAGACAAGGACCAAGTCTGCGGTGACTGGCAGTCAGTTGCTGACTTCAACAGTGACAGGGATAAAACATCAATAACACTGAGTCAGTCTGCCAGCAGTTTATAATTGATTGGTGTTAAGGAATTTTTATTGTTTTAATTGATTATGCTTCAAATGTTATGTTATACATATTTCACCAGACACAGCTTTCTGTTGAAACAGGAAGCTGACCCTGTGACGCTGACAAGAGATCAGTACAGAAATACATATCCGCAGAAGTTGACTTGCATTATATTATTCTTAGAAATTGACCTGCAACACACATACTCTGTGACACACACACACACAGCTTGCATGCAGACAGACATCAGGACCTGCGTAACAGGAAATGTGATTATATTTGCATATTGACGATGTAACCTATAAAAATAAACGAATACTGCAGTTCGGGGTGATTCGCTCTGAGCTTTTCACCCGTGCAGCACGTTAACCTACACAAGTGTCTCATTGTTGTTTATTCACCTGACTGTTTGTTAACTGTAAATCTCTGACAATTGGTTTCAATTTGGCAATTGCACACAATCTATTTTCAAATCTGTTTCTGTTCGCAAGCACAGAAATCTACATTAAACAGAAATTATTTTTAACTGCAAAATTACAAAGGCACTTCCTCTGGGAAACCAGTTGCCTACTTGCAATCTGAACTATTGATTCGGGCAACTATTGATTTTTTCCGAGTCATGTGATTCACTGTGATTGAACCATTAGGCCCATGACTGGCACAAATATAAAAAAGCTGAGTAAACCAAGCAGTAGAAATCTGGCAAAGATTCAGATTAGGCACTCACTATAAATTCCTATGTGATGTGATTTATTTCATTTCTATTCATACCGTTTATTTGAGAAGACACTTTAGTGTGAAAATAATGAAGTTCATGTTAGCATGATTGGTCTTCTTTTTGCTGTGGGGTGCAGGTGATGGCGCAGGATCCTTACCTGCAGGTGGAGAACAACACAGGCATCATGGTCCAGCAGGGTGGGATCACGACCCTGACCTCTGTTAACCTCAGTGTCTTCAGCAACCTTGACATCAGAGACCCACACGAAGTGACGTTTGAGGTCTTCATCCCACCTAAACATGGCGTGATCTGCTTTATTGACAGAGAGAGTGGGATTATAACAGACGCAGATGCAATTTCAATATTCACCCAGCGAGACTTGATAGCAGGGCGCCTGGTATATCGCCATGATGGCAGCCACAAGTTGTCGGATAGCTTTAATGTGACAGCAAGAGCTAGAGAACGGAGCACAGAGAGGCAGGTGGAAAGAGGGAAGAGGGAGGTACATCTAGACATTGGAGTTTCGGTAAAGATTTACCTGGAGAGTCATCAGAGGCCACCAACAGTCAGAAACAACCGGCCAGTGGTGGTGGAAGAGGGACAGAATATCTCTATAAGCAGGGACAACTTAGAGGTAAGCAAAACCAAGATCCTCACATATGCAGGTAAATTCTCTGATTATAAAATATGTTTAGTTTCATATTCAGCATCACTTTTGTGATTTTCTTTTTTTAACCAGGTGGTCCATGAAGACAGTCAGCCCTCAGAGATAGTTTTTACTGTGCACAGTCTTCCCACAGTTGGCATCATTCAGAGGTTGTCCACTGACAACAAGCATCAACGCATGAATGGAAGACAGCACTATAAAGTAGGTACCTCCATAAGAGGCATTTAAATGGAAACTGTCTGACAAAGTAGGCTAAGAGATCTCAAAAAGCAACATCATGGCACAATCTAAAGGAGCTCAAGTACAGCTGAGAAACAAAGTCACTGACACTTAGTGTTTGGTAAATGGACTGATTCTTATATAGTGATTTTCTACTCTCCCGCAGTACTCAAAGCGCTCTATATAACATGCCACATTCACCCAATCACACCCATTCTCCCATGCTCTGACTCTAAACGGAGTGCTTTTTCTAATAACATTCACACACCTTTACACTCCGATGGACGCATCGGAGAGCAACTTGGGGTTAGTATCTTGCCCAAGGATACTTGGCATGCAGACTGGGGGAGCCAGGGATCGAACCAACCTTCTAATCAGTAGGTGATTTGTGATATTTCGGCCTCACAATGAGGCTGCAGTCAAGGGGTCTGTTCACTTTCTCCCTCCATGCAGGGTATCAAAAAGCAGTCAACACCCACATTCACCCAGGAGGACTTGAACCAGGGCTTGGTCATCTATCAACAGCAGACCACAGGAAGCACCAATGATTCTGTTCTGTTGGAAGCAACCAATGGGGTGACAAAGGTTGGACCTATCAGGCTGGAGATTGATATCATCCCAATCCTGCTTCCTCTGCAGGTAAAAAGGTCAAACGGAGGTCAACTTACCAAACCAGAAAGCAGTCAGTCACTACTTTCTTCTACACATTTTTTGTTTAGGTGTCCGACTTGACTCTAGATGAGGGGTCTTCTATGCCGCTGACCTCTGACATCATTAAAGTCGCCAGCCATCACTTCTCTGGGATGAACTTCCTGTATCAGGTCATCAATCCACCACGACATGGACATTTGGAGCACAGCCGCATTCCAGGGATGCCTATCACAGCTTTCACACACACTGAGGTTTGACCGAACCCACTCAAAAACCAAGTTTGATTACACACGTAGCTCTTAAAGACTGAAAGACTCCATGTGTTCATCTCAGAGGCATCAAAAAGCAGGAAAAGACCCTTTTTTACTAGAAGGGCAATCAACACAACCATGTGTTACAACTTTGAAAACATTTAATAGGCTCTTTTTTTTAAATAATTTCTCACAAATGGAGTAAACTAGGACACAGGAACAGTTGGTCATTTAATGGGTTCATCTCATGGGTGACATGGTGCTGCAGTGGTTGGCACCATTGCCTGTCAGCATGAACATCCTGGGTTTGTCCACTAGCCAGTGAGACCTTTATGTTTGTCTGAGTCCTCTCATACTCTCTCACAGTCCGAAGACATGCATATAGGGTTAACTGGTGATTTTACATTGGCTGTAGGTGTGAGTGGTTATCCTGCGTCTCTTGCCCTATGGTCGCATTGATTGGCTCTATTCCAACCATGACGTTGTATTGGATAAGTGGAAAAAAATAGATGTTTTCTTCTTATACCCATGTTCTACCTGTTCACAAAACTTGTATAATCTTCATGGCTGATACTCAGGTCAAACATCCCTGATCAGGTCATGTATTTTGCAAATAAAATCTAACATGAAATATACAAAAGATACACTTTCCGTTGACCTGCTGACCTTGAGCACAATCACCCTACAACAATACCTGGCAGATTTTTCCTTAAATTAAATGTAGCGCTCATCTTTGTGATAAAATGCTTCATACTATGATGTGAGCTATCATTTCATTGGATTCGTTTGTTCCATTTTCCACACAACATCTGTTTTTAGGTGGAACGGGAGTACATTTCCTACATCCACGACGGCAGTGACACCCTGAGAGACAACTTCACCATTGTGGCAAACCAGACAGAAACCAGGAAACACAGCCTGCCGTGCGCCGTTCACATCAACATCACACCTGTCAATGATGAGACCCCAGTGATTACAACCAACCACGGACTGAAGGTGGGAAAAGCCCACACACTGATAAGAAGAGTCAACACAATTATTATTTTCAGCTAAAATTATTTCAAAGACACACTTAAATCAAAAAGTCATGAAAGAGCTTTTTTATTAGTGCATATTAAAACAAACAAAATGTATCTATGTAACTATATATCTATATCTCTTTATAGTCATGCTGAGCCAAGCTGACTTGTCGTGTTTCCTTTCTGCTCTTCAGGTGTGGGTGGGTTCTGTTACAGAGATAACCACAGGCGATCTCAGTGCGGAGGACACTGACACTCCACCTGAGGGGCTGGAGTTCATAGTGACACCACCCAGTAATGGCCACTTGGCTTTGAAGAGCGCCCCCTCCAGACACATTCTGAACTTCACTCAAAGTCACATAGAAAGCAAGCAGCTGGTGTTTGTGCACAATGGTAAGCATGTGTTTCTGTTTTCTAAAAAGACCTTTGATTCAGCAGAGGAGTAGACCACGTTTCTGTCTGTCTGCAGGGGCGCCGTCGGGTGGCTTTCATTTCCAAGTGAATGACGGCCTCAACTTTGCTCCTCGTCAGATCTTTAGCACAACTGCTCATTCTCTGATCCTCACCCTGCAGAGAAACCACCCGATGGAAGTCTACCCAGGTATACCTGCTCTTCCAGCTTCAATAAATCAGTAAATGACTAGATAAATAAATAAAGTGACTGATGGTTTTGAAGTCACATCTTGACCTGAAGTTAAAAAGACCCTCTGAATGGCCTCTGTACTCCACAGTCACCACATCTCAATCCAGCAGAACACCTCTGAGATGTGGTGGAACGGGACTTTCAGAAAAAAATCTCTAAGAAATGTTTCTAGCACTGTGGTGAATCTGTGTCACAAAGAATCAAGGCTGCTCTGAAGGCACAACAGTGACACGCTGATGTAATACACTGCAATGCCGCTGGGTGGCCTCGCTACTCTAAACCACAGTGCCTTATGTTCACACCAAAACCTATAAAGCACATGCGTACAGTGACACCTACTCATATGTACAGCATTTATTCTTATATATAACCACACACAACTATTTTACTTGCTTTGATGAGAAAAATTACAACATTTTGCAGTCAAGTAAAAAACAGTTTATAAAAAACGTGTTGAGAAAATTGGTGTTGAAACTGGGAATATAGATTTACTGTTAAAGGCTAAACGGTTACAGTGCTTCTAGCACATCAGTTAAAACTGCAAGAACTTGATCTAATGTGGCACTATTGGGGGGAAAAGAGAATTTGTGGCTCAAGAAAAAGTAAAACATCTCCTCCTGATCTCTCTTTTGGTTATGTTGCTATTTTAAGAACAATATGAACTACTTAGCTACAACTTTTCCGCTGACAATCAATGGACAGTCAAAGGAACGAATGAGCACAGTTAGACATTCGAGTATGAAATTTTTGTTTGATATATTTGTTTTACAATGTTATGTTCGATCTCAGGTGACAAATATATTTGAACCTTGGCTGCATTTGGCACTTTGACTCAGTGACAGGATGTCTGTAGACTAAACACGCCCTACAAAGGTGTGGGGTGGGCTTGGCGTGGGTTATTGTGTGGGCTCATGCCACAACACACATGACATCTGGCCCATATTAGGTGTAGACTACTCCTGAGTGAAATGTACAGCAAAGCAGCAGATGTTGGTCACGTTAAGGCCAAACACTCTGGCATTGTTGACGCATGGCGTCACCTGCTACTAATACATTAAACTCGGTAGATTCACTCCTTAGCATTACTTTTTTTGTTTATCCTGAAGGCTCTGTGACACCAATCTCAGACAAGGAGCTTCAGGCGGTTACTAACATTGCTGACGGCAACATCAGGAGGAACCAGTCCGTGGTCTTTGCAGTGACCTCTCCTCCTAAACTCGGCCGCCTGGTCCGACGTATGCCGGACAACTCCACAAGAAATGTTTCCACCTTTACACAGAGCATGGTAGGGATGTGTGTGTCTCCATGTGTCAGTGTTCGCTTTTTCTAAGAGGACTGACTTCTGAAAGAAATTCTCTTTTCCCTCCTCATTTATTTGGCTCTCTTAGTTGGATGATGGCGTTATCCTGTATGATCAGAACAAGCCAGAGTCAGTGGGATGGTCAGCTGCAGACACTTTTTCTTTCACGGCGTCTTTGCCTCCTGCTTCTCTTCCTCCACACACCTTCACCATCTTGATCTCCTACCAAGCCAATGAACATCATGACAGCTCTCAGCACAAGACCAGACTAATAAACAATGCAGGTACTATCTATGTTTCAAACTAATAAATATCATGTGGCAAGAAGAATATAATATAAGGGTGACTACATTTATGTCTGTATTTATCACTCAGGTGCTGTGGTGGCTGAAGGAGGCAGGGTGACAATAGACAGGTCCAAGCTTGATGCCTCTAATCTCCTGGGAAAAATCCCAGAGTCCCATCGGAAAGACCACCACATCATGTATCGTGTGATTTCTTTGCCTCGCTATGGGATTTTGTCTATTCGAGGACACAATCTCACCAGGTACATAGCTGCTCTTATTTGTCATGAAATGAACTGAAAAACAAAATTAAAATCAAAGGAATGTAATACCATATACAGTGCAAAAGTAAATATATATATATTCAATAAAAGATATATATCATTATACAGCTGGGATTAGTTTACATATACTATATCATGGCCATAAAAATTTTAATTTGAAATCATTTTGGATTTTCTCTAATCCACATGGGGTCAAATGTATACTCTTAAACATGAACATACACCCCTGTATTGGGTTAAATGTCCTTTATACCTCAGCCAGATGCTTCTGGTAGCCATCAGCAAGCTTCTGGTATAATTCTGACTGAATATCTGACCACTCCTCTTGGTAGAGTTGGTAAAGTTCATTCAAATTCCTTGGTTTCCACAAATTTTAATCGGGTTGAGGTCGGGGCTTTGAGAAGGTCATTCCAGAACCTTAATGTTAGCCTGCTTTATCAATTTTAAAACCAGTTTTGAGGTGTTTGGGATCCTGTATTTGTGTATTTGTCGTGTTAGAACCACCCAATCACGTCCAGGTTTTAGCTCCCTAGCTATTGATTTGAGGTGAACTTGAATACTTTGTAGGTGTTCCTCCTTCATCATGCCATCCTCTTTGTCCAATTATATCATTGCCACTGGCAGTGTGACGCTACTGCTACCATGCTTGATAGTTGGCACCATAATCATAGGTTTCAAAGCCCAGCCTTTACTCTTCCACACATAGCTCTTGGACAAATAGCTCAGTCTTTGTCTCATTTAACCATAAAACCTTTTACCAGAAGCCATTTGGCATGTCCATGTGAACAGATGCAAATGTTAGTTGAACTTGAAGGTGTTGATTTTTGAGCAGGGGCTTCTTTCTTGCTCTACACCTTCTTAGTCCAAACTGTCTCATTGTGGGCAGCGACGTCGGCATTCAGCAGTTTCCATTCATGTCAGGCTTGAGTCTTGGTGGTTCCTGAACATTTTAACCAATTACCTCTCATTTGAGGGTGACAGTTTGGGTATTCATCCAGACCTTGGCAAAGTAGTGACACATCCAAAGAACTTATACTTACATACAGTTGTTTGAACTGATCATCTTGAACTTTGAAGTTTTTTAGAAATGGCTGCAAGATAAGATAAGATAGATCTTTATTGTCACTCTTACCAGAACAATGAAACACAGTTTGGCGTCTCTCCATTGGCAGCTTGTAGGTGGGTTTCTTTGTTGTTTGTTTGGGGGATTTTTTGCAAGTGACCTTCCCAACTTGTGTAAAGCTACAGTTCTTCTACTTAGATCTTCATTGAGTTCCTTGGATTTTTCCATTGTCACAGAGTCCAGTGACTGCTGCCTAACAAATCCTTTTTATGCTGGCAAAGAGAAATTACAATTTATAGTGAATCATGATCACTTAGGAGAAGTCAATAGGCCTCGGCCTTGTCAAGTTAAAAGACAATGCAGAACATTCAGCGCCACTTATTATTCTCTTCTTGTGTTGATTTATATATATAAATACATGCATCCATGTAAATATGAACAAAAGTATCAAATATGGCTTTTGGGTTATCGTCTTTTCTCAGGAACCAACCAGATTTTTCACAAGTCACCCTGAACAAGTTTGGCATCACATACTTCCACGATGACTCTGAGACCACAAGTGACAGCTTCACTTTTCGGGCCTGGGTGGCGCCTTTGGATCTCCCCTCTTCTTCCTCCTCATCATCCTTGTCGGCTTTTTCCTCTGACTCCTCCTCTTCTTCCAGCTCCTTTTCCTCTCTGTACTCTGCGTCATCATCTCCCTTTTCATCACTAGACACAGTTTCTCATCATCACGTTAAAGACACCACAGGAGTGACAGAGATGTTCAACATCACAGTAACACCAGTCAATGACCAGCCACCACTGATCAGAAGTAGGGCTCCCAGTATGAAGGTGGTAGTGGGGGAGAGAGTCGTACTTGGACCCAGCAGTCTTCAGGTGAGTAAGTGCAAAAAGGACAAGTATAAATTTAGGTAGAGCTGCAATTTATTTTTACGTCTACAAAACTTTTACATCATTTCTTAATCCTTCACTTTTTCCATGTCGAGGTGGAGGACCATGATACTCCTCCAGAGGAGCTGCACTACCTCGTGATAAGTAAGCCCAACAATGGCTACCTGACGCTGGGGGAAAGACCGGAGCCGGTGACCTCATTCACCCAGTACGACGTCAACCACGGCCGGCTGCATTTTATACAGCAGGTGAAGAAGGTTTACTGCAGCAGTGAAGCCTAAACATGTGTCAGTGTTATGTATTTAGAAAAAAAAAATAGCGTCAGACTTACATTGTTGTAATTGTGATTGTGCAGAGATTTAAAAAGTGCTGGACATGGTTAATGCTCAATATGCCTTATTTTTGGCTAAGTGGTGCCATTATTCTGTGGTAACAAAGCAGTGAATAAAGTTCATGTTTATGTTTTTTCCACTACTAATTCCTGCATTGTGTCTTTTGTTCTTCCTTTCAATGTTTCCTCCCTTAGGGCGACCCCTCAACAGGAGTTTTCTACTTCAACGTAACAGACGGCCATCACCGTCCACTCTACAAGCTGTTTAGTTTGGAGGTTATTAAGCCCTCGGTGTCCATTGTGAACAACACTGGCCTGTCGTTGATTCAAGGCCGGACCGCGGTGGTCCTGACAACCAATCAGCTTGCAGCTCAAACCAATGGTCAGAGCCGGGCCACTGTCTCCTACACTGTCACCACACCCCCTCGCCACGGACGCATCGCTATTAACGACCAGGAGGTCACCACATTCCGCCACGAGGACCTCCAGTTTGGATGCGTCGTCTATCACATGACTGATCTCAGCGAGTCCGAGGACACCTTTCAAATGTCAGTGTCAGCCTCGTCACCTGGCATTAATTATGGAAATGTAACAGCAACGGTGAAAGTGACCGTGCGGCCTCTGATCTACCTGAGAGAGCCAGTTCGAGTCCCCAGTGGTATCGCTGTGAAACTGGGAAAAGCCATGATTGATGCCTCAGAGCTGGCGAGAATCAGCCGAGCCAACCCGGTCTTTGAGGTTCTCTCTCCACCAAAACATGGAAAACTAGTCAAGGTAAAGCCATTTGTTGTAATGAGTCGGGGTTAGACGGTCCCTTTCTCCAACTGCAATGTCATAAAACTACAGTATGTCGCGTGTCTGACTGGTTTGCTGTTGACTTTCTCCTCTGCTATGTGTTTTCGTGTGTGTGTTTGTGTAGATAACATATGATCCTAACAGAGCGTCAGAGGTCCTGAAGTCATTCACATTCAGAGATGTGGTGCAAGGCCGAGTTGCCATCGAGGAGAATCTTAGTGACAGCGACAACCAGCTCCACAATAATGAATCCACGCTCACAACAGCTCAAGTCCACGCTCCCGCCACGCCTCTTAATGACTCTTTCAGCTTCCTGGTGAGGTCTGGAAACGTCCAGCCAGCAAAGGGCGAGCTTCACTTCACCATCTTACCTCATCACCAGATGCGCCACGGTCCTGGTGGTTTCAATAAAATAGACAAGATAGGTCGCGAACACACAACAGCCCGTCTACCAGCACACAACAGGACAACTGCCGGAAGAGCAGGACGGGAAGGTGGACGAGGAGGCTCTACAGCACACGGTGAGGTCACTGTGGGTTTGCACCCCCACATTTTGTCACACCACAACAGGACACACCACAAGTTGAGGCCTCATAACCGACTGGGGAACCACACACGGAATGGGAGTCCTGGAGGGAGGTCAAAGAGCAGCGTAGAGGGAGCAGGAGGAGGTCACAGCCATGCCCCCCAGCCCCACACTCCCTCCATCCCAGAGAAACACGGTCCGGAGAACCCTCCCGACACCCAGCTGATTCATGTCGAGGTTCTGCCTCGTCCTGCGTCGGACCCCCTCCTCATTATCCTTCCGCTGCTAGCTTGTTTGCTTCTCATTATAATACTCATAGTTTTGATCCTGGTGTTCCGCCATCGCAAGGAAAAACAAGCTCGGCTTCGACTTGTCCAGGCACTCGCTGCAGTGCCGGTTCCCAATGAGGACAGCCCGTATCTGGGCAGGCCAGAGCGGAGTGTGGCTATGCCCTCAGTTATGGTCACCCCACTCGGCTCTGCAAGCTGCCCAACTTCTCCCAGGGTGCCCACAAGTCCCCGGAGGAGTCTGGCCCCTAGAATGACCTTCTGGGGGCCATTTGAGGCTGATTTAGCTGGTGGTGATAGGAATATTAGAGGCTGTAACAGTAATGAAAGAGATAATAAAACTTCTAGCAATCCACTTCCACGTACTACAGGATTCAGGACCTCTGTGAGATCTAGGTCCCCGACTCCAACTCTAAAAGAGGGCCAGTACTGGGTTTGAGGGTAGTAATGCTGAAAAAACTGTGCCTTAGAGGTGTGTTTGTAGTGTGTGTGTGTGTATATATAAGATATGTGTCTGCTTTCCAGGGAACACCAATGGTCACCTAAGGCACATCCAACATGTTCTTTTTGGAAAGACGACAGTAAAATGTGCAATGGCCATCACATTTAAGTTACGTTGCTAATAAATATGACTTTGTTCCATTAATACTGTCTTGAAATACCCATAATCCGCGAGGTGTTACCCACTTTTAGCATTTGTTTCTAAGATGTGAAATACTCTTCTGAGTAAAGACAGAGGAAATTATTGCTTAAAAAGCTCTTCTTCCTTTTTTCTTTTTCTTTTCTTTTAAAGATTTCCTAGTTATAAGCAATGAACACAAACTGCCCTGGGTCCTTCTCAAGAAAATTACATCTTATTTTCCTTAAAGCAAAGAGTTGTTGCAATAATACATTTTATACTGAAGGAGGAAGTGAAACGTGGCCCGGGGTTCATTTCATTTAATGTGAACCACATTAACAGCAGCTATATTTTGAGTTAGCACACATATAACTGGTAATGGAAGTCACTCACCCACAGCTATTGCACGCTGTACAGATGTCAGGTGTTGCTTTTTTAAAACATATTACGTCAGCCAGTAGATCATCATGTTTGTACATACGACTAAATGTACTGTAAGCTATAACACTCATCCCACATGTACAGACACAGGCATTATTCCCTGTCCTGTACTTTCCTGTGTCCTTTTTCTTACTACTCCTGCTATGTAACTGCTTCTATGATCAATGATGATGCATTGTAAGATGTACTTGTCAATTCTGACCCCTTGTATGGCTGCATCTGTTTGCCACGCACTGTGACAGTTTTTTTAATAAAAAAATATTTCTTAAATACCCATGCTGTTTGTGCAAATCTAAACATGTTACGCTATTTTTTAGTGGCATTTCTTTTTCCTTTTATTTCCTTGTTAATGGCCAACACCAAGCATCTATGACAATAAAGTTGCCCATTTTAATACCAGAGTATTTAAACGAATGAAACCCCAACAGACAACTGACTGACTTTATTAGGTACACAGATTCAACTGCTCGTTAATGCAAATATCTAATCAGTCAATTACAGCTCGGCAAATCACTGCATTTAGTTATGTAGACATGGTCAAGACAACATGCTGGAGTTCCAACAGAGCATCAGCAGA
Organism: Diplotaxodon limnothrissa; assembly: GCF_057381915.1. NCBI lineage: Eukaryota > Metazoa > Chordata > Actinopteri > Cichliformes > Cichlidae > Diplotaxodon > Diplotaxodon limnothrissa. The sequence continues at coordinate 40,751,597 of NC_140602.1, read as the reverse complement.
TGTCGCAAAAAAGAGGTAATATCCAGCAGGCATCTCTGTGGGGGAAAAATACTGTTTATGCCAGTCAGCTTTGAGCAGAAGGCAATAGTAAGAACCATTCGTTATAACCAAGGAATGCAGATAAGCATTTCTGAAGAGCAGATGGGCAGCAGCAGCAGAAGACCACACTGGGTGCCACTCCCATCAGTTACAAACAGGAAGCTGAGGTGACAATTCACAGAGGCTCACCAAAATTGGACAACAGAAGATATTACCTGGTTCTGATGAGTTCCTGCTACAAAGGAGTATTAGTGCCGCATTTTGAGAATAAAGTTGAAAAAAAAAGAAAAAGCAGCCGTGGCAAAATTATATTTTTTTCTTAATGTGGCCTTAATACTCTGTCACACCCGGCTGTGACGTTCAGATGGCAGAGCCAGGATTCGTTGTACACAACATGAATGAGTGCAGAAAACTTGTTTCTCTACATGTATATCTGTGGCCAGGCATGCACGTGACAAGCGTTAACACCATAACATACACCAAAAATTCTGAATGCATTGCACTGTAGAATTCCACGTAGATTCTTAATCTGGTCACATGCATAACATCTGGGGTGAGTCAAATTTTTTGTATTACCGCTCCACAACCCTCATCTCTGACCTTTAAAACTCAATGAATCAGGCAGCGTTTAGAGAGCAGTACCCCAGAAAGGTCTTGTTTTTTTTGTTTGTTTCTTTTGCAGGTAAGTCTGAACGCATTCTGAACAAAGCACAATTTCAAAGTAAAATCAAGACTGAGTGGAGGGGAGAAAGAGGACAGTCTAAATAATGAAGGGCCTGCAGTTGGAGTAACCTGATCTGCAGTCTTTGAACTCTGGTGTCAGATAGCAAGGAGTGAAGTGGTCCCTTCACCAGAGAAAACAAGAGATGAGAGACTTTTCTCTAGGAAGGGTAACATCACTCTAATCACATTAGATTTGGTAAATTCAGTGCACTCATCAAGCAATTATGCCAATTGTGTTGTTTTTTTTTTTGTCTTGCATAATCAGTGAACAGAAACAAAAACCAAATCAAACATGCTCTTTCATGCCTGTTTGTGCAACAGCTGTCAGGTAACGTGCATAAAGAAACATACTTCTGATGGGAGGAGATATTTAGTATGAACCTGTTCCATGAACGGGCAAGAATGTGACAGTAAAGTGCCAACATATGTCCCCTCCTTAGCACAGTCATTAGTGTGGATATGCAGTGATGTGCATGTTAACCCTCTGGTTAACTCTGTCTTAATGTATCTTGGGTGATTAAAGCAAAAGTGCAAAGAGAAGTGCAGCTAAAGTTTTTCAGGGAGTAAATACGTAAAGTAATAGATTACTGTTTTAATGTTAATGTGGACTGTACTTTTCTGGCTTTTTCTGTTCTAACTGTATTTGAATTTTGATACTGAAGTCACTGTGTTGGTGTAACTGAACGCTACACGGGCTTTCAGATAAAGGAACATGGACAGCTGTAGAAAATATGGATGAGAAGTTGTTTAAGTTACACCATTTGGTAGCCTGATTCAAAGAATCACAAGTAGTGGGTAACCATACAGTAGTGTCTGCATAAACAGAGGAGGAGCCAGACATTTGAAACACCCGGGGCTTAGCCCTAAAGGGTAGTATGCATGTGGGATTTTTTTTTTTTTTTGAGGGGGGGGGGGGTGTAGAAATGACTGAAAGATTAATAGGCTCTGTTTTGAGTTTTGTTCAAAAAAGAATGACTTCATATAGGGAAATATATAGGGAACTGATCCAGAATTAAAACAGGACTACAACAGTTCAAAAGCAGGATTACTGAGGACTTAACCAAGACATAACCACAATCAGAACTAGATGATAGTAGCACTAAAAATCATCATAGACCTGCACTACACTTATTTATTTAATTCTACCAAAGTACAATATTTAGATTGAGAAAAGTTTATATAATTATTTAGCCTTGTTGTGCAAACAAGCCTGCAGAACTTAATAAATATAGAATTTGAAAAATAGCAAACCTAAAAAGAAACACTAGGTACGAGATACATGAGTACCTATGATACAGTGATACTTTTAGTAAGCAACCATTTGACTAACATGTGTGTCTCACCTGCTCTTGTTCATCTCTGTTCTGTCCTCATTCTCCATCTCAATCTCTGCTCCTCTCTCTCCCTCTTTGTGCTGACAATCATCAAATATACAGTTGAAACCAGATATTTACAAACTCTTCAGATCAAAACACAAACACTTTTTTAATTGTAACATCAAATCAGACTAAATGTTTATTTTTTTAGATTGATAAATATAAAAATATATTTGTTAACTTTAAGAGTAAAGAGAGAAACTGTCTGTGTTTTTTAATTGCAAATGGCACCAAATTGTATTCAAACTTGAGCCACACTTATGGAGCTCCACGATTCTTTTCCTAGTGTTTTGGTTGACATCTCTGGATTTTCCCATGTCAAAGAAACAGGCTCTGTGTTTTGCCTTATATGCATCCACAGCTGTGCCACCAATTTACTCACATGGACTCTACTAACCTGTCAGAAGCTTCTTCAGCTCAGAATGGAATCGTCTGGAGTTTTCTTATTAATTAACAATAAACTTAGTGTACATGTACTCCTAAATTTAATGAAAGTGATAAAAAATAGAAGCTCTGTCTCTCTTTATTCTGACATTTAACTAATTCAAAATATATTTCAATATTTATCTAAAACAAAAGTTTACTCTAAATTGATGTTGTACAGTAAAAATGTTTTATGTTTTCTCCCTAAAGTGTATGTAAATATCTGGTTACAAATGTGAATATCCTGCTGTGTACTGAAATCCCTCTTGTTTTGCATAGAAATATACTGAACAACATACAAAGCATAATATATAAAATAACATTTACCTGAGTTTTTTCTTTGAAAGAACCCTCTAATGTCCATTCTTATATTTCAGTACATAACTGAAACCGAATTAGTCGGGGAGGGTAAGAACTGAAAATATGAAATAAACACACGTAAGCTAAGACTCTCTAAAAAATAGCATTTGTTCGGCTTTTCATTTCGCCATTTGTTGATTCACTTGAAGAGCAAGTAAAATAATATTGGTCAAGTGATCAGTTTCATATCAATCTTTCGTGATGCACCGTCATATTTACATTATTTGTACGGTACGAATGATTTGCTTTGGTACCTGCTCAAACTTAAGCTCTCCTTAGTATGGCTGGCTCAGTCTCTCCAACAGCGCACTCACGGGCAGCAGCTCCCCCCGCCCCCTCGCTCAGTCGCTTAGTGCCTGAGCTTGGATCATACCAATATCAGGGGGGGATTCACGCACAGTCGTAAATTCCCACAGTGTGCACTATGTGCTTCGAATATTGTGTGTACTTTTTGTTTTATACAGTTGTCAGCCAGGCATCTAACTATGAAAAAATTACACTCCAAAATACCCCGGGCTTCTAACAAAACAACCCGGGCTTAAGCCCCGTAAGCCACCCCCACGCTCCGCCCCTGTGCATAAACAAGCCTGCATTGTTCCAATTCAGAGGTCACGTGGAAATCAGTTTGGGCAGAGCCTCATGTTCACCCTCTGATAATGAACTTTACATCATTTGAACTTACAGTGGGGCAAAAAAGTATTTAGTCAGCCACCGATTGTGCAAGTTCCCCCACCTAAAATGATGACAGAGGTCAGTAATTTGCACCAGAGGTACACTTCAACTGTGAGAGACAGAATGTGAAAAAAAAAAATCCATGAATCCACATGGTAGGATTTGTAAAGAATTTATTCGTAAATCAGGGTGGAAAATAAGTATTTGGTCAATAACAAAAATACAACTCAATACTTTGTAACATAACCTTTGTTGGCAATAACAGAGGTCAAACGTTTACTATAGGTCTTTACCAGGTTTGCACACACAGTAGCTGGTATTTTGGCCCATTCCTCCATGCAGATCTTCTCGAGAGCAGTGATGTTTTGGGGCTGTCGCCGAGCAACACGGACTTTCAACTCCCGCCACAGATTTTCTATGGGGTTGAGGTCTGGAGACCGGCTAGGCCACTCCAGGACTTTCAAATGCTTCTTACGGAGCCACTCCTTTGTTGCCCGGGCGGTGTGTTTTGGATCATTGTCATGTTGGAAGACCCAGCCTCGTTTCATCTTCAAAGTTCTCACTGATGGAAGGAGGTTTTGGCTCAAAATCTCACGATACATGGCCCCATTCATTCTGTCCTTAACACGGATCAGTCGTCCTGTCCCCTTGGCAGAAAAACAGCCCCATAGCATGATGTTTCCACCCCCATGCTTCACAGTAGGTATGGTGTTCTTGGGATGCAACTCAGTATTCTTCTTCCTCCAAACACGACGAGCTGAGTTTATACCAAAAAGTTCTACTTTGGTTTCATCTGACCACATGACATTCTCCCAATCCTCTGCTGTATCATCCATATGCTCTCTGGCAAACTTCAGACGGGCCTGGACATGCACTGGCTTCAGCAGCGGGACACATCTGGCACTGCGGGATTTGATTCCCTGCCGTTGTAGTGTGTTACTGATGGTGATCTTTGTTACTTTGGTCCCAGCTCTCTGCAGGTCATTCACCAGGTCCCCCCGTGTGGTTCTGGGATCTTTGCTCACCGTTCTCATGATCATTTTGACCCCACGGGATGAGATCTTGCGTGGAGCCTCAGATCGAGGGAGATTATCAGTGGTCTTGTATGTCTTCCATTTTCTGATGATTGCTCCCACAGTTGATTTTTTTCACACCAAGCTGCTTGCCTATTGTAGATTCACTCTTCCCAGTCTGGTGCAGGTCTACAATACTTTTCCTGGTGTCCTTCGAAAGCTCTTTGGTCTTGGCCATGGCGGAGTTTGGAGTCTGACTGTTTGAGGCTGTGGACAGGTGTCTTTTATACAGATGATGAGTTCAAACAGGTGCCATTCATACAGGTAACGAGTGGGGGACAGAAAAGCTTCTTACAGAAGACGTTACAGGTCTGTGAGAGCCAGAGATTTTCCTTGTTTGAGGTGACCAAATACTTATTTTCCACCCTGATTTACGAATAAATTTTTTACAAATCCTACCATGTGAATTCATGGATTTTTTTTTCACATTCTGTCTCTCACAGTTGAAGTGTACCTCTGGTGCAAATTACTGACCTCTGTCATCATTTTAAGTGGGGGAACTTGCACAATCGGTGGCTGACTAAATACTTTTTTGCCCCACTGTACGTCAACCCTTGCATAACCCTTTATAGGTCACTCATTGAAATGTTTGGAAATTCAAGTTGGTCTATATTGCAAGTTTTTTATTTTTTGATAACGTTTCCACATTTGTAATTTTCATGGTCCAAATCAAGGTCAGTGAAGCAGCCACATAAATTACCATATGGTAAGGTGGGTGGTGGGAAACATCCAAGTGGTTCTATGGCCTCCTGGAGAAGGGGAAACTAGGCTAATTTATGTCCAGTGAAGTCACCAAACATTGTTTCTTACCTGATAAAGGGTTTAAAATGTGTGACCACCCCCAACCGTCTGCAGCAGATGGCTGCCTCTCTCTGAGCCGGGTTCTGTCAGAGGTTTCTTCCTGTTGAAAGGGAGTTTTCCCTTGCCAGGGTCGCCAGGTGCTCGCTCATAGGGGGTCATTTGGTTGTTTGGGTTTTCTCTGTATTACTGTAGGGTCCTAACTTTACAATATAAAGTGCCTTGAGGTGACTGGTGTTGTGATTTGGGACTATATAATTGAAACTGAACTGAAAGTTTAACACAAGAATAATAACACTGACTAAGCGCATCTACAATGACAACTCTGGATGTTTCATAGGCTTTTCTCTGATTTTCAACCGTCATTTTTTTTCAGCGGGTACAGCTGATTATGGATATATTTTTTTGAAAGTGTGGCGTGTTATTACAGCACTTGAATTCAGTGAGCTTATTCTTTCACAAATGACTGCAAAGGCATGCTGAACTGCTAGGTAACTGATTCTATACACCCTTGGCACTAAAAAGATGAAAGATTAAGAAGTGTGGCACAATACCTTTTGTCCGAATAGTGTGTGATCATCACAAATATATTAATATTCATCAAAACAAACACCCTAAAATATGCAGAAAATGGGCCTATATTGTGCAAAAATGCCAATGATCAACAATACAGAGTCTGAACTGAAATAAATTCTGCTTTTATTTATTTTTTTATTTTCTCCCATCATGTTATATTGAAAGTATATCACTTTCACTTTTGCTAGCGATCCAAGTGAACAGCTAAAAAACAACCAGGATGGTGGTTTGTCCCATTATAAACTTTGTAAAGTGAAATCACAGGAAAGGAATGAAGTCACACCTGATACCACAACTCAGACTTACAGTGGCTGATACTTTAAACCCCTGTAACCAACTCCACTGAACTGTATCTCTGAGTTTTCTGCATTTTTAAGGAAAATATAAGTAATATTAAACAAATCCTAACTGTCTCTCAGAGAGCTCAGCCTGCAACTCAATGCTGATTAAATCCAAGGAGCTTCTGGGTGAATCGGGCTCATTATATCAGTACACGTGAGGCATTGTGATCATATTTTGGTGGCGTGTTAGAAGGGAGTTGAAAAGCTGTTATGTCTAGTATTTGAACAATGCCAACCCCAAATAGCATTAAAAGAATTGGTCTGTTAGTGATGCATGTCTGAGATGTACAAGTTGATCAGTTTCACAAGGACTGCCATGTTTCTCAAACAAAAAGCTTTCACTCTAAAGCATGTAAAATATGCTATAATCACAATCACTGCCTGCATGCTCTCGGTTTACTGTTTCCATGCCAGAAATAGCTGGCATTCGAAAGAGCTTTTAACCTTACCCTGAATTGGGTGAGAGACAGATGTAGCATTAGGTTTTCATAAAACATCTGGAAGTTAAGATTACTGCGGTACCGCTTCACCATTAAAACATTTAAGAGAAAATGTTCAACCACAAAAAGTTTCAAATGCAAACAAGGTGAGGGTGATGTGAAAGAAGTCAGACATCACAGGTAGCTCAGATTTCAAGCTGTGATGGAAATCCAGACTTGAAACCGATTCTGGAAAGTAGACAGTGCCCTCTTCCCTTTCATACGCTGTCTTGTTAAAACAATACTGAGCAGGTCATTCAAGTTAAAACAAATCAGTACATTTATATCTTTCAGGCGCTAAAACATCCAGTTCAAGCGATTTAGTTAGTTTTCCAGTCTTTGTTTGGGCTGTTGTTGATTGTTCTTTCCCGACCGAGTGCTCCCATGAAGAGGCAGTGGAGACGGTCACGTGACCCTGAAACTGTGACTCAAACGCAGCTCCAGTCATACTGAGAGCAGCTGTTTTAAATATCTGCTGCAATCCTGCTGAGTTGCAACATGTGTCTGGAGCGTCAGCAAAATCCTTGTTAATGGTACATTCATCAGAGCTTCAGATAATACAAGAAGTTGTCAAATGGCCTGTATTTTTCTTCCAATGCTCCAACTAGACAGCGAGGGATCATCACAAAAAAGATTTTTCTTTTAAAGGACAATAAGATGCTCTCGATTATGAGAGGATGACACCACCACCACAACCCATTTCTTTGAAGCCTTTGTAGTCTGTTCTCTTCCTTGTCTCACTCTTGTGCTACTGGTCATCGTCATATATCTGCAGTGCGTCCTCAAGCTTGGCCGTGATCTTCTGGAAGAAGCTGATCTGCTGGCGTAGGTGGTACTGCATCTGTGAGCGGAAGTCCCGTACACGTGTGCGGTGGAAGTGCTGGATTTCTGCCAGCGTGGCGAAAGAAATGATGTTGCAGCGGTCATGCAGCTCACCTTCCTTCTTTGGGCAGTCTTTCACCTTGGTCAGCGCACCTGGGAAAATACATCGGAGAGTTCAAAAGTTAAAAAAAAAACTTTCGGATTTTTCACAATAAAAAAAAAAAAACTTATTCAAAAATATTCTGTGATCATGACAACACTGGAAATAAAACCCTGACACATTTATTTCAGAAATAATATTCTACAGCTATCCATTCGCTTCTGCTTATCCTTTACAGGGTCGCGGGAGCCTATCCCAGCTATCATAGGGCGAGAGGCAAGGTACACCCTGGACAGGTCGCCAGTGTGTCGCAAGGCTAACGCACAGAGACAAACAACCATTCACACTCACACCTGTGGGTAATCCTCACTAACTGCATGTCTTTGGACTGTGGGAGAAACCCACGCAAACACAGGGAGAACATGCAAACTCCACACCGGCCTGATGGTGGAATTGAACTCAGAACCTTCTTGCTGTGCGGCAACAGTGATAACTACCATGCCACTCTGCTTTGATATTCATCTATCTTAAAATACATTACCTCAAAAACAGGTTTCCTTTCTTTACACAGATAAACAAGAACACTTCAGCGACAGATAGCTGATAAGATAACAATCTAAGTTTGCACACTTGAAGTTACAGTCACTAAAGGTTGTGGCAACACATACACAGATATTTTTGGGTTTTTAGCTTTTAGCTTTTAGCCTACGTGTAAACTGTTATCTCCATTTATCAGATCACTAAAAATGGAGCCTCCAGAGACACATTAAGGGCATACCATTGATGTGGTATGCCCTTAAAGGCAAGCCACATTAATGGTATGATGTTCTTTTTGACATCATAATGTGCAATGTTTTTTTCATGAGACAATTTCCTGTAATGGTAGGTGCAGGCAAAAATACTGTTGCAATACATTTGTTATTCTTAATATCTGCAATTTTGTTCCTCTGTCTAGAAAGACAGGCGTGAGAATGAAGTACTACATCCAACACGAACTCTCGTGGCCCAGAGTCTGACGCCAACATCGTCGCCAGTTTTAAACAGGCCTCTCTGTCTGTCTAACAATCCCAACAATCAGATGACCCCGTGCTGATCAAGCGCTTTGGTGACAAAGGGAAGGAAAAGCTCCCTTTTAACAGGAAAAACCTCAACTCAGGCAGAACCAGGTTCAGTGAGAGTAACCGGTCTGTCGTGAGCACTTTTGGGGGGGGATTTAAAAACATTAAAAAAAAAAAAATACTAAGAAACACACTGGGCCAAGGGGAACAGACACTCTGACAAAGGACAAGTGGAGACAGCAACTATACATAAACAGAAGGGTGATTAGAGGAAGTGCAGACAGCTGGGGAGAAGAAGACATCTGAACTAAATTGCAGAGCCAAGACAAGGGAACTAAAAGCAAAGCACAAGGAAAAAAACTAACTTTCAAAATAAAGCAGGAAGTGAGATATCTAAACGTGGAAAATATGAATGAACGTACGGGAGACTTGACACAAAAAGATGGAGCACTGAGGGAAAAAAATTACTCTAAAGCAACTAAGAACTAATAAAATGGGTAAATACACTAAGGGAGAGAATACATTAAACAGTTTAAACAATAACCAAATGCAAAGTTTAAATGTGCAAAATTTAAAAGTAAAAACTCACAAACATTGGATGAGACAATCTGAGACCATGGCATTGTCATGTAAATCACCACATGGGCTCAGGACACTTCAAGAAATGATCTTGAAACTAGACAGGTTAAAACTTTATTCGAGTATAATCCAAAAACGCTGCCATCTTCTCTGGACGCTTCTTATTAATGTTCATTTAAAAAGCCTACATCTCTGATGGTATGGAGGATGAATTAGCGTGTGTGGAACTGGCAGCATGCACATCTGGAAAAGCAGCATTAATGCTGAAAGGTATATACAGCTTTAGAGCAACATGTGCTCCTATCCACACAATGCAGTCTTTTTCAAGGTAGGCCTTGCATATATCAGCAAGCCAATGCTAAACTACATACTGTCCATGCATTACAGCAATATTGCTTTGCATTAGAAGAGCACTCAACTGGCCTTCCTGCAGTCCAGACCTTTCACAAACTGAAAACACTTGGCACATTGTGAAATGAAAAATACAACAAGGACATTTTTTTAAAGCAGCCACTGGATAACTCAAAGACTTTATTATGAATGGAAAGAACAGGAGGACTCCTGCACAGTGCTTTCTTTTTCCTCCTTTTTTTGCCTAGCAACTTTTTGCCCCCTAGGCTTCTGATTGGACAAAATTTATATGGTTAAGGTTATACCGCCACTTGATTTTATTTTTCAACATAAAATCCCCATTATAAAAAATACACTTTTACACCCCCATTGACCAATTTTCAGGACTTGATGATAACAACAGAACCATTCATCTTCACAGCTTGCTATATGGTTGTGCTCTCTTTAGCTTGTTAGGGTTGACTCGAGTTTTTTGTGCTCAGATAAAAAAAAAAAGACACTCATAGGAGTTCAGTTTTCCCCCTGAGACAACACTTAGTTGGTTTTTTTTGCCAAAATTAGAAAATTGAGACTTCAAAATAATTGTCCGCAAAGCAGTTGATGACATCAGGGTGGCTACACAGGAAAGAGGAAGTCAAACTCAATAGTCAAATCAAGGAAGTCTGGAATATTTTTAGAACTTCTACACAAATAATTAAAACACAATTCTACAAAAGGAACTTGTGCAATACAAAATTCACGAGGTCGTAACTGGATCACATAAAATCAGGACATGTTGAGAAACCTGCAGAAATGTGCTGATTGTTGCAAACCTTTGCCAGGTTTCTTTGAAGACACCCATCACCCACTTATGACTCACAGTGTTTAGAGTGACTCAAGCTTTGGGGGGGAGGCTGTACAGTCCAGACAGACAGGACCAACAAAGAGGGATCTCAGAGTTAAGGACTAACTCACATGAATGTAGAGGAAATTGCGAGGAAGCTGATCTTGAACGTGCTGACCTAGTTTCTCCTTCTCTCTATCTCACGAAGATCAGAAGCACAAGTTTGCCACCACAGTGAAGCAAAAAAAAAAACTCGGACTTTGCTCTCCTCCCCGCCAAGGGGATTACTGAGCTATAATTTGAACTCTTGTACTGTTATGCTGGTAGGAAATCTTGTAAAGCTCTGTAACTCTCCGTACCCCCTCATACATTCACCTCCCCTCTTCTTCTTCTTCTTCTTCCTATTTTTCTTTAACCAACAGGAGGAAAGAGGAAAAGGGGGGAACAAAAAAAGAGGAGGAGGGGAATGTAATCCTGAGACCGCTCCATTTTGGATTCCTGTAGTCCCGGGGCAACAGAGTACAAGAGGCCCAGGAATTCCCACTCATTCAAATCAGATGTAGCCTTTGGACTTAAAAGACTGAGCTGGCATAGATGACTGTCACCGTAAGTGACATATGTAGTTCAACAAAGCAGTCAAACATGAGGTGTTACAGCTGCCATTTTATATGTTTTCTAATTTAGCCATTACTGGAGAAAGTGTATATGAGACAATATGAGACTGATAGAAATTAGGGGAATGTGGAGCTGCTGCTGCTGAGAAAAAAATGAAGCCTGATGCGTCTGGAAACGCAAACCCGCTAGAGTCCTGTTTTCCTTCTTGCCTATTTCTTTATCAAATCAGATGCCTCGTGAACTAAGCCAGTCATCTTATGCGAATCTAAGTTATTTCACAACCCCAGCAGCAATGTCGACTCTGCAGTATGGTCAATGGTTGAAGGATGTTACTCACCGGATACTGACCTTTTCTAACACCAGCAGAGATGATTACAAAAGTCTGAGAGTGCTTATTGTAAAGGCTTACAAATTCTTCTGCATGCTGGGTCTATTTTATAGTTGTGTTAGTCATTTTCTTTGGATGTGTTATAATTAGGGTTATAATTTAGTTTACAGCAGGATAGAATCTAGCTGAAAACTAGAAGAGGATATACCGTGTTACTGACATCAAGGGTAGGAAAAGCATAGAGGTTTCTGTTACCACTGAAATGTTTAAACCCTTACACATCAGCTCAATTAGTGAGCACAACACTGAAGAAACTTGAGTAGACTTTCATTTTGCTTTATATTTTTGATCCAAATCAAATGATTTCATGGTTATGATCTGGCTTGTAGCTGGCTGGCTCACTTGAAGGCTTAAATGTATATAAAATGTAATAATTTCCTGAAACATCAGTGGACAAAATGAATGAGAAATTCACTACTGGAAGTGGAGGTCTTAAAAAAAGTGGGCGGTCACGGTCACTACCGACCATGAATAAACAGAATCAACTCTTTGTATGAAAAGGACAAAAAAATGTTGCCAGTCAGTGTTTTCAGTGATGAAACCCACGCCGGTGCCCCAGAATTATGTCACTACTTTGTGGGAGATCACCTGAAATGTTTAAATTACGTTGACTATCTTTCCGAGATATTAATCAATTTGGTTATAATTTAAGTAAAATGTGTTTTACTGGTTTAACTGGTTTTTATTTGGCGTCCCATTTTATACAAAATACCCCGAACCAATGATGCTCTGTGGAGAGAAACTTTGGCATGAAAAACTTAACAGGAAAAAAACAGTGAGTTAGTAAGTAAATGGGCTTTGCGAGGCATAAAACAATGTGTTTGTTATTTGTCAACAGGAAAGGAGGTGAAGCCCTGTCAGTCACACGGACTATTGCAATTCAGGCTCGTTCCACAGTTGGGAGCTGGGATTGTATCTGGAGAACAGAGTTCAGCAGACTATAGAAACAGTGTCTCTCGGTCTGGCAAACGTCTGGACTCTGCGTGCCAGGAGGAACTCCCTCCTCCCAACCTGCAGGGAACTAATAAGCCAACTCCTGCTTTGTAAGTGTGTGTGTGTTTTCAAAATGAGCAAATACAGGCCCTCGCACAGTACCCCGAGTGTTACAATGGACCACGGGTTTCAGTTTTCGACGCAGATTGACACTGCTCTTCACTAAATGAAAACAGATGTTTCTCTTGGTTGGGATACAGTCAGAATCTGGGTCTTTGTATGTCTGCATGATTAACAGACATGCTAGAAGCATTTAGACGCATATAATTCGTTTAAATTTTTTTCTTTAAACGGCAGTTAAAAGCTTCCCTACATACTTGGTGCCGAGTCTGTTTTCTTTCCTCTAAGTTTGTTTGTTTTTTGATTTTTCATAATTGGTTTGTTACTAATTAGAATTTATTTTCCCAAGAAAGTATTTTAACATGTTTAGGCAGTATTAAAACGTTAGCCCTGCATAAAAATGTGCTCAACGTCTTTCCTTTGCATTTGTGCTCTAAGACTGCAGAGCTGAATTTTTTTTACCAACATGAAGACAAAGACACTCTCCCACCTTTCTGCACATGGATGATGTCAGGGAAGTTGGCCAGGTGTCCTTTGTAGATGTCCAGCAGGTCGGAAATGAGGTCCAGGTCCTGCCGCGGCTGATCAGCAAAATACTCTCCTATTGCCTCGTAAGACTCCCCCGTGTAGGAAATGGCCTTGTTCAAGCCCACTGAGAAGACCTGCTGGTCCAGCTCGAAAGCCTGGGCCAGGAGTTTGAAGGACTGTCCGACCTTCTGGTACTCCTTTTTGAACCCCGATATTTGTTTGCGGCCGAACTCGTTGATGCTGGTGTTCACAACTATGATGTTCTCGTCCATCTTCTTGGTGAATGTTTTGAAGCCTTCAATCTTGCTCTCGACTTCCTGCAGGTCCAGAGGTACAGATGGGGGGCTGACGGAAAAAAGAAAGGGGAAGATTGTCATTTTAAATCTTTTTCTACTGCTTATCTTTTGCTCACTATCTGGCACACCCTATTTTTAAAGGCCTTCAACTCCAAGTTGTTAAAACAGAGCAAAGAACGTAGTTTATAATATTAGTTCCCTATACAAGGTCAAATATCTTTCAGCTAAACTTAACACTATTAAAAAGAACCTGACAAAAAACTTTGTCATTTCCCAAAATGCTATGTGCATCTTAATAAAGACCAATTCTCAGACTCCTACCTGATTGTGAGGAAGAAATTGGCCCCGACCAGCTCGTCCCTCTCTGCCTTCCTCTTTCCCTGCTTCCATGCCTTCTCATCCGCCCCACAAGTCAGGAAATGCTGGAAAACGTCACAGTGCGCCAGCACAGGATGGCTTGTCATGTGGTTCATCCACCAGATCAGACCCTTCCTCCTCTTGGAGAGGAAGTCCTCCTCGAAGCGGCCCGTGGCCTGCTTCTCTGGCAGGTGGGGCACTGAGATGACAGGGAAGCGCTCCACGAGCCGACCGTAGAGCCAGTCAAAGTGTTTATACCTGCAGGAAGGAGTGGAGAGAAGAGAAATTGGGACTGGTTGAATAAGTGAGGTAAGGTAATGCCAGGAGCATGTAGTGAGACAGAGTGAAAAAGATAAATGGAGGCGAAGTGCAGGAATCTTTTCCCAACAAGCCCTGAGGGAATTCGAGTGTAGTTCAACTGACAGACACATGGACATGGAAACAATGTGAAAGCTGTTGAGGGAACCTCAGAGAGGAAACAAGAGAAGGCTCCAGATGGCAAATATCCACAGCTCTGTTTTTAACATTTCGTAAACCGCAGTAAAAATCAGAAAAGTGGAGAAAAGGGAAGACGATACATACCTGCGGTTGACTTGGACATTGGTGTGCGTTGGAGTAAGGCCATATGACATGTAGCTCTTCATCCCTTTGAACTTTGTTTGCTTGGTGGGGTCGTCAATGGTGCACGTGAACGGATAAGGGTCCTCCTGCCACTCGGGTCCATGCTTCCCCATCACCACACAGATCCTGTCTCCATCTTTCACAAAAGCTGACGCCTCCCCTAGCAGGAAGGCCTCCCCTCCGGACTTGACGAAGGTGGAGAACCTGTTCAGGTTCCTCCCCACTGTGGCTGAACTCTTGGCCTGCTGCTGCTGGGAGCTCCCACGGCCCGGCAGGGAGGAGGCAACTGGGTGCAAAGGAGGGCTGCTGCTGAGACCCTGAGGGACATTGGCCACAGGAGAGCTGTCGTCCCACTCGTCATCCCAGTCATCATCGCTGCCCTGGCTAGTGTGGAAGCTGCTGCTGCTATCAGCTCCAAATCCTCTGTGAGGCTGGGAGGATGTGTAGGAGGTCTGGACTTTGGTTTGGGTCAAGGAGAAGCCATTGTTGTTGGAGGTGATGTGGTCTCTGATGATCTCAACATAAGAGGCAGGGAAGAGGCCAGCCTCCCCCTTGCTGTTCTCCCCCTCCAGCCAACCCTCCAGCTCCTCCTCGCTAAACAGAGTCACCACCTCATTCTCTGCTATGGAGATCTCTCCTGGATTTTCAGAGTGGAAATCGTACAACACTTTGGCCTTCAGCGCCATAATTTCAATACTGCTGCAATATATTTTTATATATTTATATCTCTATATATAGATATATATTTCTGGTTCTGATTCTCAAAGCTTCCTCGAAAATGTTATGTCTTCCAGCACGATTAAACCTTTAGGATCTGTGCAGCTTTAATCAGATTTAGGAAGTTTTATGGTAAAAACAAAAAACAAACCATTCCACCTTTGACCAAATTAAACACGCTTGTATCTGTGATCCACGCGCAAAAGAATAAGACGGACACGCAAAAGTAGTCCTGTATCCGACACCCACCTCCTCTCTCTCCTTTCCGCGGGTTCAAATATCATTAGTTTCCATGCACAACTTAATCCAAGTCCGAAAACGCATTCAAAACCTGTCCTTTTTTCTCCCTTACGGAAAGACACCGGCTATTCAAGTTTAAAGCCAACAAACTTGCGACGGCAGGATAGCCGTCTTTCCCTAAGATAAAAGCCGGGGGGAAAGTCCTCTTTTTTTCCCCTCCTCTCTCCAAGATGCTTGTAAGTTAAAGGCACCAGCACTAACACGTAGTTACACAGGCTGACTAACGGAGGGTGGAGCCAGGAACACGTTCAGTCAAGTCTCTGAAGTCGGACCAATAACTTTTAAAAACCAAAAAACTTCCAGCTTTTATATACTCATTTATCCAGACACGGAACAATCCACATCAAGCGGGGTATGTTAGATTAACTGCCCCAGTTAACCTGCTTTATAGGCTATGACGTCATTACACGTAATCTTTGAACTGGTCTCGGGCTAACCTTATGTTAATTAGAGAAATTCGCTAGTCACTCTTCAGGATGCTAAAAATACACACTTTAAACGTTAAAAGTTAATTTGGGCTTTGATAAAAAGTTAAAAATAAAATACTGTTTGTGTTTTAAAGTAAAGTCTGCATCAAGTTCCTGGATGTTTCAGCTTCACCGGGCAGGAACGATGTGTTCGCATCAATTTGACATGCTGAAAGTTTCTGTTCGCTTGATTTGTAATCTGAGAAGATTTTTTTTGTGACAGCACAACTTGTTTGGCTGCTTATGCTGCTGTGAAACTGCTTTTTAGTTGGGTGTCAGGGAGAAAATAAGTATATATAAATACGTAAAAACATGTTTTAACCCGGCAAAACAAATATTAAATGTTTTTTAACACGTCTTACAATCTATATGGATGAATGGGATATTTTATTTCTCATCCTCTTATAATTTAAATTGTATCAAAACAAAAATAAAATAATATGCATGTGCAGGATATATATTATAGTACTTTATTAATAGCCCCCTCTGCCCACTAGAGGTCGCTGTTTCATCACCCACTGAGAGCAGAGCACAGTTCATCCTCCCGTCCACTTGCTGGCAGTAAACCAACCCTTTCATTCAACTGTGGCGATATTAAACCTACCGGACAAAGAAGATAATAATTAAACAAAAGCTGGACATTTTTTATTATTATTTTTAATCAAGCGTGTTTCGCGTCAGCACATAAGACCCGAGAGTTGCTTTGGCTTACTGCAGGCAGCTGCGGAATAAATGAGGACAGTCAGATTATGTGAAACCTGCATGGACCTGGTTTAATTTAGATTTCTTTTTTAAAGGTAATTATGAGGCATGTGTATGTGCTGTAGGTGCTTTGTTTTCCTGTGTCTGTTAAATTAGGATTTGCCCGTGGACAGATTTGATCGAGAGGAAGATAAATTGATGATTTATGCCAGTTTAAATAAAATATAACTTGTTTTTAACAGGAAACTGAAGGACACTCTGTTTTTACAGTTCATTTGCTCTAGCTACAATTAGGCGTCTTGTAACCGACAAGATTTATTTTTATGAATTGGAAAATTTTGCCTTCATAAATATGTGACTGTAATCTTTACCATGGTAAACTGAATCAGGGGATTGAGTATTGCAGCAGCTGCATGCTACGAGGTGTAGTATCCAGCTGTTGCACGATAGGACTTGCAAAGCAACAAGTCTTCTTTGAGGATAATTTAAAGAGGAGAAAAGGGGAAAACACTAACAGATTAGATGTGGTCATTTGTGGTAAACATGCATTAAAAATCAGCACGTCTTTTTTGTCTGCTAAAGTGAAAACAGTGATTTTTTTTTAAATCGCCAGTTTATATACAAGAACATGAAACATTTTGCATAATGTAAACCCTGAAATTGAAGAAAGTCAAAAGCACAAAAAACTGAAAAATAAATGAGCCTGTAATATGAGAAGCTGTTCTTAGGACTCAGTTTAGGTCACACATGGCTGAAAATTAAGATGGATCAAATCAAGACTTGCACTGCCTGTAAATGTGAATTTCCTTGAGTAATTATTAAAAAAAACTTATGGCATCAGCAGCAAAGGAAAGAAAGATAACAGCAAAGGCAGCTGATGGAAGCAGTTTTTATCTATGATGCCAGTGATATTAGCAACAGATACAAATAAATAATATTAAAGTGTTTCTAACACCGTCTTCTCGCTCTCTGTTTCAGACATCCTATGATGTCCAGCCTGGTTCAAACCACCTCGGACAGTTTGTGTAAACTCGTCCGCTGGGCTCACAGCCACGGCACCATCTGTAACCTCCTCCCCAGCTTGCAGCACATCACCCGTGGCTCCTACAGCAATGTGCTGACAGCTGAATCTGGTCCGCACGGTGGCAGCGTCCCCATTGCTGTGTGGGGCTGTGGGGCTGGACACGCCTACCACTGGCCCCTTGGTGAAAATGCAAACACTTGTGGCGGCTCAGCCAGTACCAGACAAGGCCAGGAGAGGTTTGCTGGAGGTCGTCCAACCAGTAAGGTGAGGTAAAGATGTGAGGTGCTGGTATTGTCTGAAATGACACGGGGATGTGCAAATGTGCAAAGAATTGGGTTACTGACAAATTCACATGAGCTTAGGGCCAGTGTATAATCAGCATGTGGGTTCATGAGCCTTTAATACTTTGTCTGTCAACATATGGTTAAACCCAGACAAGACTGGAAAATCCCTGCAGCCTTACTTTTATGTGGGATTTTTGGTGAAATAATGCACTCTTAAATCACTTTTACAGTGGCTTTGTTTTTGGAACATGGAAGCTATGTGGTTACAAGCCATCTTTAAGTTACAGTCCATGGATTTCATGCAAGTTATGCATAATTTTAAGGCTTAATTTGATGTAAACTGGTGACTTACATGAAAATGAATTGTACAGTTGTCATGAACTGTACAGTAAAGCTATGGAGACAATTATGTACTGGATTATAAGGTTGTACAGTTGGACATCACCTCTTTCTAAATGTTCAGATTGCAGTGAGAACATCATGTGACCTCTCCTATAGTGAAGCGGCATCAGAGGGCGAGGAGTTCAGCGGTCGGCTTTTTGACATTGCTGCATGTGATTCATCAGCCACAGATGAGGATGGCGACTATGAGCCCCGGCCATCTAGGAAAAGAGGCGGGGCCCAGGGAGGAGCCATCGCTGCAAAGAAGGTCAAACAGGAATCCGCCCCAGCAGAAGACGATGACACTGGGCTCACAGAGACAGACCTAGTCTGTGTTTTACAAACTCATCAGGCACCAAACACATACTCTCAAATCACACAAACACTGTGGCCAAAAAAGGCTCTTTCATCTTGCTGTCAGCCCCAGCATGGACAACATGTGGGGTGTGAGGGATCGATGGATCCAGAGACGGAGGTACTAGGAGGAGGCAGCTGCACAGCAGGGACCACAGAGCAGGCTGAGCGATGCAGCTCTGCCACAGAGACCACTACGAAGAACACAGGTACCAGCTCGCATGTTTTCATGCCATCAGGGGAACAAAACATAACGTTGTTTTTGTTTGTAATTTTTTTGTGTGTCTGTAAAGCTGAAGAAGACGAGAGTGAGCTGGAGAAGCTGCGAGCATTACTATTAGCAGAACGCAGCCGAAACCAACAAATGACAGAGATGATCTCCAATTTGAAGCAGGACAAAGAACTGCTGCAACATGAACTCACGAAGAAAGCTGAACTCATATGTGAGTTTCTGCAGGATAAACTGCGCCCCGGTAAGCTCACGAATCTGTGCCGTTTGTAACCTTACACAAAAATTACGTTCACTGAACTAGAGTTAGTTGGTTTCTCAAAATCTTCAGTCCTCATCTTCTCTTTCTTTCTTCTAGAGAAGAGGTGGCCTCGTTGTTCCACTCAGGTGGAACCTGGAAGCTCACACATGGCGTCCTCTGATGATGCAGCTGGGTTTGATTTGCCAACGCTGTTTGACTCATTTGAGGAAGTGGAGCTTCATCCTCTAGAGCGCCATCGGACCCCGAAGAGCAAGAGGAGCCGGGATGGAGAAAACACTCGAGTCAGGAGTAAGGACACATAGAGACACTCTGATAAATGTGTCACGGAGTACTCGCTGTGCTAAACATTGCTTTTTTGTTTTTATTGGTAGTGAAAAACGTGGTGGGTGTGATAGCACGCTACATGGCTGCCCTCCAGGAGTTTCGCCGCAGCGTCTCCATGAAGGTGGCGTTTGACCGCATCGGTGTGGACCGCAACACAATCTCTCGCACGGCGGCCATAGCGGAGCTCAGCCTGGCTGCTCCAGAGGTTTTTCACGCACTGGTGCCATGGGATGAGAAGGAGGAGACGCTGGCACACTACGCCCACCGCTGTCGGCAGGCGATGGACGACACCATTAAGGCCAAGATCAAAACAATGAAGGCAAAAGGAGAACTGTTGCCCATTGTGTCAAAGTGACAGCTTCATGTATGGTGCTCGCGCTGCCTGAGGCACAGGCCTACAAAACCTCTGCATACTTTATGTATAGAAAAAAAAATCAGAGAAAAATACCACCTTAGGACTTTTAACATAATTGACTTCAAATCATATGTCGACTGTATTCCAACCATCATGGGTGCTTCCTGTCTAGTGGATTTTTTTTCTTGTGCGATTATGAAACAGAAGCGTGAAACTGACACTTGTTGACTTTCACAGCAGATTCAGCTGCTCAGAATTCATCAGGTTCTAAAAAATGTGTTTCTTATGGCTGTTTTACAATAAACCACAAAAAAAGGTTTTTTCCTCCATTTATTAAATTGATATCTTTCACCCTCAAAGAACATCAGTGGGTGTGTTAGAGTCCAGAAGCACTCCTGTTATCATCTTTAATGTATGCAACATTTTTATTATCCACAGCAGAACGAAAACAGTCGAAATATAACCTTTACTGCAATGTTTCACGGCCATGTAGAACAGTCTTCTGATCCCTTGTGCAGGTTTTCTAAAATCAGCAACCAGCTTTCCTAGTCATGAAAATATAAGAGAGGTCATTTAACACTCCCCTGAGATCATTTACGACATCACAAACAGCTGTCCAAGATGAGAGACGTGGTGTGCGCCCAGCTTGTTCCAAAGCTGCGCCTCTCACACCAGAAGGTAGATCGGATGTAAAACGTCAAGACTCGGGCTCCAGGCGTGGAAGAACTGGGAGGATGAGGTTTCCAAATGAGGAGTCCTGAGTGATGAAGAAGCCTGAAGAATGTGCATGTGCATGCTGCAAGAAAAGAAATAAAGGTGTTAACTACAGGCTTGACAGCAGAGGGCCACCCAAACACGCAATCACACCACCAGCATGACATGAAGAATCTGTGTTTTCATTTATTCTGTTTTATCAGTTAACTTGTTGAGGTTGAATTTATATTGCCAGCCTGATAACAAATCATAGTTATTTCCCACTGTTAATGATATAGAAGGAGGATTAAATGCAGCTCATTTTTAAATCTAACCTCTAATCTACATTAGCACATACGCACTGCTAAGTGATACCCAGCTGGTATTTACTGGTATTTTCTTGTAACTGTAATTTACAAGAAATGCTGCCCTCAGATCTATCAGGCAGCTTTGAGACAGCATGCCTGAACCAATGATTAATTCACCAGCACTTAGTAAAAATATTTGGGATTTCAGATCACAGATGTGGGATCTGGCATTTGTTTATCCAGCAGATTAGCTCTTACACGCTCAGCACCAGCTGTAATCACTGTAACTGTAATCACAGCTGAGGACACAGTGATGTGGAGTCAAGCAGTAAAGTTGTAAAATAAATGACTGGAACATTAAGGATCAATGACCTCACTGTCCCCCCCCCCACACACACACCTACACCTAAAAAAATAAAAAATAAATCCAGTATTAGTTGGGCTCCTATCAGAAGGCTCTTCTAATGTATGCTGTGTAGGATTGCTTGTAATCACTGTAAGATTCATAATGAGGAGGGGTAATGTGGTTGCACTTCTAGTAGCGTTTCTGGTGTCTTACCTGCAAGGCTGCTTTCTGCTGCGCAGCGATGTGCTGCTGTTCTGCGTTGTCCCTGAAGTCCTTAACACTGGGCCGGGCCAGCGAGATGCTACAGTGTTGAAGGGGAAAAGATGGCATGGAAGCATGTGAAAATTACCAAAGTCTTTTTTGTTCTGCCTGAACTCGGCTCTTTAAGCCTGACTAATGACAGGTTATATGTTGGTGTTCTAACATCATCATAATTATTGTTCCAGGACCATCGCTGCAAATGTCCAGTCACATTGTTGTGAAGTCATAACATTAGAGAAGAAAAAGGCAACTGGCGCCTTGTCATAATAATGAGGGCATTAAAGTTCAGGCTTCAGGATTTGAAGCAGCACAGAGCTTTACACACTCGGAGCATCTCTTAATATGTTATAACTGAAACAACAGGGGAAAAGCTGTGTCCCAAAAAAAATCGACTTTCCCACTGGACTGTTTACAATAAAATAAGCATATGGAGTGGTGAGCACACCTGTTCCCTCAGATGTTATTTGCCACATTTGTCAGGAGTCTCTCCACATCTCGGATGGCAATGAAACGTGTTTCACAAGGGGAAATCTGTACAACAGTGTCCAGCTGTTGTTCCTTATTGCACTGCCGATACAAGCCAGCCATCTTGTTTAATGCTACTGGCAGGGAGGTGGGAGTTAAACTGAAAGAGGTAAATATGGTTCTGTGAATTCCCGGGAAACTGCCAGTCATGCTGGTCACTCGGAACATCTCGGCTCAAGAAGCTTCCTAGAGACTGGATGTAGGCTATAACATGGTATCTCAACCTGCATGCAGTGCAAGGAGACATATCCAACTTGATGTCTGGGAATTCACAGAACCAAAGTTACCTTCATAACTTGCGTGTGTCCTGTCCTTGGATGACCTCTTTCATGTTTTTGCATCACCGTTGTAGTTGATGGTCCATATGCAACAGTAATTATGATGTTGTAGGACCAATGCCAACACGAGGACATCAAATCATGACACATACTAATGTCCCAGGTAAGCTTTACACACAGACTTAATACCCCCCCCCTTCTGTTACTTGGATTATGCTATACTACACCTACCTGGCTCCAGGAGTATTCATGGACTGACTCTGCATCAGTCGCCTCCTTTCCTTTTCCAGCTCTGCCAATATAGCCACCCGGGTCTTGTTTGGGAAGGCTGTATTACAAAAAAAAAAAAAAAAAGAGAGTAAGGGACAGCTAATAATGGCCACGTTTTTGGGTAATTACAATTGAATGTTGAATAAACATCCAAAAAGATTAAGCTAAACAGTGTTTAAGATTATTTAGGATCTTATTTATAGCAAGATTTACTAGAAAACACAATAAAAATGATTCTTGTGATCGTGGAGGTTCTTTTTTTTTTTTTGACTGTCCCGTTTGGTTTTTTTGCCATCAGAATTGTTGTCTAAAGGCAAAGAAAGACACCCAATGGATTTACTTTACCAAATGGACCATCCCAGCCTTGCCGTATTGGTCTATTTGATTCACCTTTGCTTTTATTGTTTATTTTGTTTTCATTTGCTGAACACGGGACAGACTTGACTGGAGAAAAGAAAAGGGAGAAAGAAAGAGGGAAAGAAAAAGAGCGGGGAAGAGGGGCGGTGATAAAGGGCAAAAACCAACAAAACAAACAGACAAAAAATACACATATCAGTCACCTGGATCACCTGTTGAGAAAGAAAAAAAGAGATAACAAGCAAAGAAAAAGAGAGCAATATAATAAACAACATCATCGCGATGATCTATGTGAAGATAACAGTAAATACTAAATATTAAATATTATTGTGCAGCACGTAAGATCGACAGCGCACAGTGTGCTTTGAGGTAGCAGCCAAAAAGAGTGTAGTTTGTGTGTGTGAGCACCCGTGTGTACACCTGTGAGCGTGAGTGCGCTTGTATTTAACAGGTTCCTTCATGTAATGATCTGCTAGAGGGTGTGGGGAGCCACAGCCCCGTCCTCCAGGGCATGAAGCAGGTATGGAGGAGATCAAGGCTCCAGACATCCAGAGGCCCCCAGAGCACAAGAGACCAAGGAAGACCAACAGAGGGGCAGCCGCGCCACTGTCCCAGAAAGAGCTGAGGAGAGCCCCAGATGAGGGGTCACTCAGCAGCCGCGGAGCAGAAGCCAGGGGGGGGGGGGGTTGCAGTGACGTGCCTGTAAGCTCCGCCGCAGCCAGCTGTGCCTGAGTGACCGAGCCCCAGGCCGAGGGCACCCCACCCCCGAAGGAGCCCGAGCGAGCCCCAGGCTCCGACAAGCACCCACCAGAAGTGAGCCGGTGTGTACCTGGACGCCCATCCCCGAACACAAAGAACCACCAACGCACCGATGTCTGAGGGCGTCTGCCACTGGCAGGGGGAGTGGTGGTAGGTGGAGATAGGCCTCCAAACCTTGGAGGGCCTGAGGTGTCCCCAGAGAGGTGGCGTCTGATACCCAACCTGACATATGGACACAGACAAACAGGCACACACAGATACAAACATCCATTCCCACCCTCATGCTCTCATATGCAATTACTCAGCACTCACCCAACGTGGAGACAGACATAAAGAGACACTGTACACACAATCACACTCCCCAAGCGTACTCTAAGCCCCGGGTCTAGGTCCCCCTGCCCCTGGAGGGGGAAACTGCACCCAGACCCAGGTGGTGTTACCCTTTTCCCTGGGGTGGGGAGAGGCAGACCGCCCCGACTCAGCAGCAGCAGAGAGGCCCCACATTCCAGACCCCAGTCGGACGGCCAACTCCTCCTAGCCCCCCCGCTCCAACAGGCTGCAGAGAACGGGGGTGAGAGAAGACTCCAAACCTCCCTCCACCCGCTCTTATGTAGTGTTGATGCATGTGTGTTCTAAGGTGCCTTTAAAACCCAGGAGGGCATGGAGCTACCTGCCAGAGAGCAGCAGGTAAGCGCATAGCCCCTCCTGATAGCCCTCAATGTCTACGTGTATTTAAAATTGAGAGGTGGGCAACGACGCCAGGGGTGAGGTGTACACCCTGATGGTCTTTTGGATTCCGTGTAGCGTGCCCAGCACCAAGGTCCTATATGTATGTGTTATGAGAGTGTGAGTAATGTGAATGTCTAAGTTGTGGGATAAAATTGAGGCACAGGCAGCCAGAAGGGGACGGGGGGGGGGGGGGGGATGCCTCCCCTGCACCTTGGTGACACATCTTTACCCCAAGGCCCTGCATGTGGGGGTGATTGTGGTGGCGCGGGAAGAGGGAGGCAGCTGGAGATGGGGAGGGAAGGAAGGGAGGGGCGAGTGGCCCCTCCCTGGGGCCAGCTCCCCTGCTGACCCCAGTAGGCACCCCCACACTCTACAACCCACCAGGGAAAGGGGGCCCAGGCCCATCCGGACTGGGGGCCCAGTTCAGCAGTGCCGCCCGGCCCCACAGAGCCTGGGGCAGCCCACCTGACCCCACCGCAGAGAAAACTGCACCCACCCCGTCTTCCACTTATCTTCCAGACTACACAAGACAATAGACACCCAGGCTGAGATCTTCCTCCACCTCTCCTATATCTCTCCCCACCTGCAGAGTCACTTCCTGGAGAGAGGAGACATCCTGTAAGATGTAAAAGCCTCCCCCACCAGTTGAAGAGCCCCCCAGGTGGCTTGATGCACCGGCGGCACCCTGTTCCAGGGCTGGGCCCCCATGCACCCACACACCCACAACCCTGGCGACACACCAACCAGGACCCAAGCCCCCAAGGCCCAGCCATGGCCCCAGCCCAGAGACGAGCACCCCCAGAACCCCGCCTGCCCTGGACACAACCAGGGACAGCCAGGCTCCCAGGTCAGTAACCCACGTCCGTCAGCACAGACCCTCCCCTAGCCCCGCTGCACGCAGCCACGAGGAAACAGTCACCTAAGAGCCAACAGAGCCCTTAACAGGCCATGACCGCAACCCCGGGTTGGGCCCTCCAAGGAAGACGCTTCTGGGGAACCCCCCGACGCCCCAAGCCTGTCCCTACCCCCACACCAATCACAACGGCGAAGGTAGGACCAAACTATGACCCCCCACCCCCACTAGGTGATGGAGCTGATCAAAGGAGCCCAGAGCAATTGATCTGATGTGGTGGCAGAGGCTGTATCAAGACTAATGTAACCTATTAGATAATTTCTATATTGGTTAGAATTAAGATTATTTTTATTTTTCCAGTTCATGAGGACTGTTTTCTTGGCTATGCATAGGGCAGTGAAAACCATATGGGCGATATTCTTTTCTGTAGTGACATAATCTAAGCTGCCCAACAAACACACTAAAGGGGAAATTGGAATGTTACATTTCAGACACTTTGATAAGTCTTCACATATCTCGCGCCAAAACTTCTGAACTGGTGGACAGAACCAAAGAGCGTGGATATAATTGTCCGGTGTATTGGTTTGACAGTGTGAGCAGTTGTTGGTAGACGTAAAGCCCATCTTGAACATCCGATGACCTGTATAGTGCACTCTATGTAGTATTTTGTATTGAATTAATTGAAGACTGGGATTTCTAATTAAATAAAAGGTTTTTAAGCATATCTGAGACCAGAAGTTTTGGTCTAAGTTAACTGATAAATCCGCTTCCCATTCTTCGAGGTTCTTGCCCTATTCCTCCCTCATGGAGGGGGCTGTTTCAGGGTATCCAGAGCTGGTAGTTACGCCCCTGTATTCAGCAGCCGATTCTCAAGAACTTAAATGACCCAAAACAAATGAATTACCTTGTCCTGGAGGATTAGTAGTCATCTCAGAGAGTCGGAGAGGTCAACAGCGGACACCAAAAAACCCCAAACAGGTTATATTAACAGTCAAATGCTTGGTGTTTCCTTCCCGCTGCGATTGTTTCGACGCTACTGGAAACTGCTCATCGGTAAAAGTCCTCAACGGTGATTAATGTAAGTTAGTTAGAGAGAATAGACCATACAGGAGGACTTGGTGATGGACACCTCAGCAAGTGTCTTCGTAACAGACGATAAAACTCTCGACTGTGTATCTGTGCATCACCGCATTTTTGTTTCTTAAACGCGTGTACCGGTTTCACAATTACAAAAGACTGCAAAGGAAAGAGGACCCACTCTGCCTTTATTCAGGAAATTTAAAAAAGTATATATATATATATATATATATATATATATATATATATATATATATATATATATATATATATATATATATATATAAAATCAACTAATTGATTTCTTTATATTTAAATAAGAATTTGGGATAGTAACAAGACATTTTGAGATACATTACTTGAAATTTTCAGACATAGTGGGAATTCTGACATAATAACTCAAAATTCTGAGGCATATAACTTAAAAATTTGAGATAACCTGAAATCTGAGGACAATAACCTGCAATTTTGATATAGTAATAATTTAAAATTTTGACTTAGCTTCTTGTGTTTTTTTTCCTGGGCCATTTGTAAACTATAACCTGTTTTGTTTCTTCATGTATTTCTGTAAAATATAAATCTGCTTGCAAATCTGTTCGTACATCTTCTTAGTAGACGATCTTCAGCGATTCCCTCGTCATTTGTCACGTGACTGACATGTTTACATCCAGGTTCTTCTCGTTTAACTTCCGGAACTGCGCAGTAGGAGTCAGCTGACAGTTGTGGTCAAGCAACCAGTGAAACATCTCAGCTGAAGAGACCCTGAACGGAGGAGGGGGGGAAAGCCTCTTTTTTGTCTCCAGAACCGTAACGGCCGCGGAGAAACGGACAGCCGTTACCTCCTTAGATACCCGGCCACGTCTTCCCGCCTTCCACGCAATGAGTATCAGCGCTCCGAGAGGCCTGGCCAGCTCGGGGCAAAAGCCCATCACGGAGATTCTCCACCCGCTGTCCGCCGCCGAGGAGCCGCTCTCCCCCGGGCCAGATGTCACCGTCAGCGGTGGAAGGGATAAGGTAGGATCTGATGGGGCTTCACCGACGGTGGGGGATGGAAAGAGGACGCTTACCCAAACAAAACCCCTCTTTGATTAAAGTGTTTTACGGCTGACGCCAGTGTTTATCATTCCCCCTGTTAATAAGTAGGAGAAAACCGATGCAAGTTTAAAGAGGAAACTGTGGAAAACACTCATTTCTGTTTGCATTTGAGGTTTTAGAGCACATGGCTGAACCCTCTGAGTCTGCCACTAAATCAGTGCTGAAACAGCAAATTCACCTAGTTTGGATATCTTGCCCAAATTAATCGACACAAACTCGCAAGTAAAACCGTATTTAAGATGGATTATGTGTGTACGTGGGCATGGCATCCATCTCAACCCCGGTGAGCTGAGTAAACAAAGTTGGGCCATCCAAGCATATCACATGGCTTTTATTCTCCCTGCTTCTGCTGCTGCTGTGTTTACTGTAGTAACAACTGTAGCAACCACTTTGATACTGAGGTTAATTATTGCCTACAGGAGATGCTGTAATACTGCCAGTATGAAGCTTCTTGGCATCATTATGGTTGTGGCTTTTCCTTGTACATGATTACCCAGGCCAAATGGGTCTGGCTCCTGTCAAACCATTTGTCCAGTCATTTTAACAAAATGGAAATGCCACAGGCTCCAGAGCAGGTCTAATATCATTCTATTTAGATAAGAGATCTTATTTTTCTTAGGATCTGGTGTATAATGTTAAACACCGAAATTGCATGCCTAAGGGTGCTTTTAGTTCCTTAAAGAAGCTGTAGGAAACAAACACCACAATAACCCATTAAGCATACTGCAGCTCAAGTGGTCTGAGTGGGAACTAATCAAAAGGGAACTGGACTCCTGCACCTCCCTTGCTGTCTGTTTTCAGGCTTCATAAACTCTGGTCAATGATGGAAGACTTTGGACAATCACAGGCTGTTTCAGACCAGATCAGGTGAACAGTACAAAGAGCAAAAAAGTGCAAAGGAAGTAGAATTCACTCAGGTAGAGTGGACAAACGCAAATGTGATGAGTCAAAGGTTCGATCCCAAAGTCTGTGGGGGAGATGGACGCCCAATCTTGAAAAATACACAAACATCCACGGCAAAAAAATTTGAGGGTGGGCAGGTGAGCAATAACACATCATATGTATAAAAAGATAATGACAGATGGAGGCTTTCTTTTATGATTAAAAATCCCAATTGCATCTGTCGGTGTGTGTACCGATGCAACAGATTTATCTAATAGGCGTGTGCCCATGTTGGTCTGTAGGGAGGGGTATGAAAGTGGTGCTAGATTGGATCAGTCACATAAAAATTGAAGTGCACATTTTCTTTATTACTGATTTTGATGTTCATTTGATTATTTTGAGGTCTGGGCTGTTGATAGGACAAAGCAAGGATTTACATTGTGTCACTTTGAGGTCTGAGAGAGAGTATGAAAGTGGTTGCATGAGCAAATTTAGCAAGTTCACAAGTGGCACAATTGCAGGCATTGGGACAGCAAAACAACTGATCACAGCAGCATAGGTCCTACTTGCTGCAGCTTTAACCTGCAAAAACAGGCACAGGTAGTTTGTGTTAACATAAACATGTATAATTTTTTTAAGTTGGCAAGTTCATATTTTAGGCGTGACCATAAGTGTTTAAAATATGCAAACATGTCCTTAAGGAGCAGCTGGTGTTATTTAGTGATAACAAAAAAAAGCTCAGGTGGAAATATTACATTGATGATGGTGAGGGTTAAATTCCATTCGGTGCTTGGTGACTCACTGACATGCTGTCGTGGCACTTGATGTATTTAGTAACACCTGTGCTCTAAATATCTGCTGATTGGCCACAATGCCGGGACTGGTTGTCACAAACATCTGTCAGCTCTGCCGTGTCTGTTAGACACATACAGTTTTCTTATTTTCCTCCTCACTGTCAGTGCGTACTGGACTCTCCTGTTGCTTATTAACATCAGCCCAATGCAATTATCTCAACTGTGATTACCAAAGCAGGTTAGCACCAAAGTGTTTAAAAAAAAAAGAGAGAATTTACAGCATCAGCGCCCGTGTGTGTGTGTTTTCTGTGTGCACAGCAATGAGTGAAAGCAGTGTGAAGAAACTGTGTGGACAAACTGAGGGAAAGCACTTCTTTTGACAGCGATTGAAGTAGAAATTTATCCACAGACCCTCTTTTTCTTTTTTCTTTTTCTTTTTAAAGAAAAGGTAATTGTGCTTGAACATGAGCCTCTCACACAACGAAAGTAGTTCCTTTTCTTATGTGATGCCATAGAAGACTCTGACAGCCGCTGAGATTTGTCACCAGAAGTTCACAGAAAATCAAATGTTACATTACAAGTCCTCATTCCAGCGGTCCATAATAAAACTGTTTGTGTTATGTTGTTTCCTGCTAACAAAAATGATCCTTTGTGCAGTTTTTGGTTGCACCACTGATATTTTCACCCCTTATTTACATGTTTCTAGACAAGAATCAGAACAGAATTGGGGGAAAAGGCTTTTAGATACGCTGCCCCTGCTTCCTGGATCTGAATCTGGAGAAGGAACTGAAAGTATCAGAATTGGTTACCTTGGGGGAGTTTAAGTCCATCTTAAAGGAACGAGAGAATAACTCTTTTACTCAATGTGATTGTTTTTAATGTCGCTCTTAATTTGATCTGTTATTGTATATTTTTCACATGTTTGTATGGGATATTGTATTTGTTTTAAGTGTTATATACTTATGTGGTACATGTATTTTGACTTTTGTTGCCATGATGCCAGGTCTCTCTTGGAAATGAGATTTTTTTTACCTGGATAAATAAAGGACTAATAAATAAAAATAAAAGAATACATGCGTTTTCCTGCAATATGCATCCAAAAGTGCTCAACAAAAAGATAATAGAACAGCATTAAAATCTTCTCAACTTCAATTCCATGCCAGTACAGCTTTAATAATTCATGATCAATTTTCTCCCAACATACAGTGCGGGATATTGGCCCAGTGCACTCCTGAGACTGCACCTCTACTGTTAGCAGCACCTCTTAGTTAGTCTTCTAAACTATTATTTCTTAAGTAAGGCCCTTGGAAAGCAGTGACTTTTATATATTTACTTGGAAGATAAGATAAAAAAAAATTCTCAGTATTTCATGCCAGAGCTGTTTGTTTCCCTCCCATTATCCATCATTCAGTTAGGACAGTGTAGGAGATGTAGGATGTTTGCACGGGCCTAACAAGAGCGCCATTGACAGAGAGGGAAAAAAAACTGCAGTGGCAGCATCGGGATCTGTGTTTTACTCTTTGTTTGCAGAGTGCAGCATCTGTATTTTGGTGTCATGATGTTGTGGTTATCTGTTCACATGCAGGAAGTGGGGCTGACCAACGGGACGCCGGTTGAGACGCCGAGTCCGGCTTCTGCGTCCGTGCTGTTCAACAGGCTGCAGCTGGACGACGACTTGGACTCAGATGGCAGGGACCCCTACGCCGACACAGAAACCCACGACCTTTTCGTCACTGTCGACGACCCAAAGAAACACGTCTCCACCATGGAGACCTACATCACTTACAGAGTCTCCACCAAGGTCTGCTACAGGCTGGTGTCATGATAATGTGAACAAACTCTGTTTTATTTTATAGAAAATAATTGCTTAATTAAACTTTTATTTAGTGTTTTCTTGTATTTTTTTTTTTCCTTTTTCTTCGACCTGCATTTAATGATGGCGCAGAGCTTTAATGCAGCTGCTGGAGGTTCTGAAAAATCCTGTGCTGTAGTGTTAAAATGAATATTTAATTAGAAAAACATACCAGTGAGGAAGGTGTAAGTTAAAGATACTCTGTGGTGTTTTTGACTTGCAGTGCATTGTTTTTATGACTGTGTAGCAGTGCAGCAGCACAGGTAGGGAAGCTACCTAACAAGGATGTAAACAGAGGAAAATACACTTGACACATTTGTATGGGCTTTGTCCACAGAGCACTTTAACAACTTAAGATGTGTAGATAGGAATCAGGCTTTTCTTGATGAAGCTGTGAAAGGTTACATGGTGACAGCTCATAGACTCTTATATATTGCAGTGGGTGTATTTTGTCTGTTTAATCACTGAGCCCCCTTTTTTTTTTTTCTAAATTCAGTTTTCACATCTCTTAATTTCTGCTGTTTTAAGAGATGTTTTAAGAGATTGCTGTTGTTAACCTCCAGTTTAAAGCCACAGACACACTGATGTTTTATCTCAAAAATACTGTGATGTAGAAATGTACATTAGTTATAGTTGCCAGCTTTTGTCACAGGAGCAGCAGCAGGCAAGAGAATGTTGCCACCTCCAGACAAAGAGAGAAATGGATGCTGGAGCAGAAATCATGTGTTAAATCTGTTAAATCTACACTTTTATGTGTATATGAGTTTTTTGTTTGTAAAGCTGTTGTTATTGCATTGTCCATTGTTAGAAAGGCATGGACACCAAATTCTGAACCCACAGTGAAACAAAGGGACAATTATGTGACAGATTGCCTGGTGCAATTTATTTTGCGGGTTTCGCGAGAAGGAGGGTAAGCCCGAAAATAAAAATCTAGAAAAATATTTGATATATGAGGCTAAAATTTCACAATGTATGTATGTCCACATTTTAAAACCATAAAGGTTTCAAGTAAATCAGAGGTGGTTGTGCAGAAAATGTTTAAATAATTTATTTGAGATGGAATGAACCGGTTAGACCTGAATTTGCTTGTGTCCTGATAAAACGGGTCGTTTCAGATACATGAACCTTTCCTGGAAAATGATATTCCGCAAGGGAGATTCTGTAACTTGTGTTTAGCGGGTGGATCCTCTGTTTTTTGTTTTTTGTTTTTTTTTTTTTCTTCAGCGCTTAATGACATAAACCGATTCAGTGGGGAGACATGTCCAAGCAACCTTTGACCCTTGATGTTCAGAGAGACAGGAAGTGCATTTTTGTGTGTGTACACATGCACTGCCTAGTGTGAATACTAAATGATTTTCCCATTTCTTTCTTTCTAAATTAACTTAAACTGTTACAAAATAACTCACAAACGGTGTAAAATTTACTCGGCCACAAAAGGCTGCGTTCATGGACCTGTTTGACTTTACCACCTTGTCACATGCTGGATTTTTCTAGCTCTTTCTTCCTTTTTTTTTATATGAAGAATTTCATTTAGAAATGTTTGTGTGTGTTCTTCCTCAGACAACACGGATAGAGTTTGACCTGCCGGACTACTCTGTTCGGCGGCGCTATCAGGACTTTGACTGGCTGAGGATCAAGCTGGAGGACAGCCAGCCGACCCACCTCATCCCAGTAGGTTACACGAGCTTTGTTGCAACCAGCTGTGCCACTTGCCAATTAGAAACCTCTCACGCTCTCTTTTGCACTCCGGTCTTGTCCCCGCTCTGCCGTCGTCCTCCCATCTCCAGCCGTTACCAGAGAAGTTTGTGATGAAGGGCGTGGTCGATCGTTTTTCCGAGGAGTTTGTGGAGACGAGGATGAAGGCCCTGGACAAGTTCCTGAAACGAGTTGCAGACCACCCCGTCCTCTCCTTCAACCCTCATCTAAATGCTTTCCTGTCTGCCAAGGTGAGATGGGGGTCTCCCATGAAGAAAAGCAGTCCCACTAATATATGAATATAGGTCAAAAAGAAAGGAAAATCATGAGTGCTGTTGCGTGATAAATGAAAATTCAAAAGGCTCAACCTCAGCTGTAAGCTTTCAGAAAAATATAAAACCACAAAATTTAGACCTCTTATTTCCTTGCTTAAAATGTCTTTAAGCAAAGTTTTTGTTGCTCTCTTTAAGACGAAAGACCTTCAAATGGTCTTAATCGCCACCAATACTCGATCTCCACTGAGAAGAGGAGAGGAGACACGATTACCATCATATTTTCTTTACTGTCTAACCTTTTGAAACTTATGTGGCTGCCTATTTATATCAAGATCATGCTGTTGCTCGCAGGACCTCAACAAACGTCAGGGTCTGGCCCTGCTATCCAAAGTGGGTGAGTCTGTGAAGAACGTGGCTGGAGGCTACAAGCTGCGAGTGCGACCTCCTGAGTTCTGCGCCATGGGAGAGTACCTGGACACCTTTAACCAGAAACTGGGAACCATCGACCGGATCGCTCAGAGGATCCTCAAAGAGCAATCAGGTAAGGGGCCGAGGAAATATTATTTAAGCATGATAATTCTTCCTCCTTCATCTATTTTCCAGAGAAGTCTGAGCACAGATGCCCTTACATGCCTTTCATCAGTCACCTGCCCAGCTTTTCTGGAGAGAATCTGAGGTGTTTGTAGGCTAGCCAGGGAGACATAACCTATTCAGAGTGTCCTGGCTGGCCAGTGGTCTTCTCTTAGCTGGACATGCCTGAAATACCTCATGTAGGAGGCGTAGGAGGCTCGTATCATCATCAAAAGTCCCCGACACCTTTGCTGTTACATATGGTGAACTGTTTATCTATTTTTTTCCATTCTAAATTAAACCCACAAAAGGAGAAATAATTATGCTGAATCATAAAAAAAAAAAAGAAGAAGCTAAAAACCAGAAGAGAAGCTTTCGTTTGTATAGGATGTTTTTATTTTACCAAATATATTAAACTCCATGCTGACCCTTAGATGTATAAAGCACTATGGCTGGATAAAGAGTTAAATTCTCTAGAGTTGCTTACCCCATTCGTGTATTTTAGGCACACGCAGGAAGCAGCCAAATTCATATGGTGCTGTGCTCTTTGCAGCGTAGCCTCAGTGACTATAGAGGAGCTATTTGTATGTTTACCACTGTGCTTGTGGTTACAGATGAACTTCATCGAGGCTACTTCTTCCAAATGTGTATTTTAGGCACCAGCAAGCAACGAGTGCATATAGTGCATTGGAGCTTGCTCTTTATATTACGTTTCTTGGCCATTTTGCTGGTAGCATTTTGTAGCATCGGCGTTTGAATTTCATGTGCGATCGTCCAGTCTGTACCGGGGACACAAGCAATGAGTTTTAGGATGAGTTGATATGCAGTATTGACTGTGGAGTGTGTTTGTTTGAAGAGGAATCCACAGACCTTTGGGCCTTGTGGTTGATAACTGCAGGCCTAACTCATGCATGAAAAGTGACTGTGTAAATAACTGCCACCAGCCACGTGAAGTGCTGCTCGGCACCATCTGTTCAAGTTGTAGACCAGTGGCTGTCCGCGGCGGCCTTGTTAGAGGAGATAAGATGGAAACTGATGACTGTAAATAATAAAGACCTGTGAGGTGATGGAGTGTAATCCAATCCAATTTTTTTTATAAAGCACTTTAAAATACCCAGCACAAGACCAAAGTGCTGTACAGAAAATAAGTTAAAAACAATAGTGTAAAAAAAAAACTATGCTTGTGGCTTTGCTGTGATTTATTTCCCAGCACTAGTACTCTGCAGTAACTCTGACTTTAAGAAGTCAGATCTGACCTAACCAACTCTTTCACCCCATCTCTCGACTAGAGTATCTAACTGAGCTACGCGAGTATGGTACAGTCTATGCCAGTTGGGCGGGGTCAGAGGAGGAGCTGCAGCGCCCTCTGGAGGGCGTGGCTGGCTGTGTGACGACGTGCTGCGGCGCGCTGGAGGACATGAGCGAGAACATGGGCCAGGACTTTCTACCCGTGCTCAGAGAATACATTCTCTACATCGAATCAATGAAGGTAGGGAGTTGGTGGCACTAAAAACGTGTAACGTCTGCTTGATGTGTCAAGAAAAGGGAACAAAATAAAGTGTTCTAATTTCTGCTAATTAGTCCCCGGGTGTAGGTTAAACAAAAATTTAGCGTTAACTGTTTAGAATTTTTTGGACATTTTATACTAACTCATAGTAATTAATTGGCTGATGATAACATTCATGGCCAGATGAGGCCTGTTCTCTTGTTATTTCATGACAGATAAAAGATCAACATGAAGTCCAAAGAGATATGCAAGTGAAAAAAGCGATTGTTAGGCTGAAAAGACAAAGCGAGAGAGTTGCTTAACTTGCTTGAAAAGAATGAAAGCCCTGGCAAGCTCATCAAAACCAAAAGACCCGAAAGAGCACAGAAAACAACTGAAGTCGATGATGACAGAATTATTTCCATGGCCAAGAAAACCTCCCTTCACAACATCTAACTAAGCCAAGAACACTCTTGAGATGGTGCGTACATCATTGTCAAGGTCTAAAATCAAGAGATGCCTTCATGAGTGTAAATAAAGAGGGTTTACAACAAGACGCAAACCACTGGTTACACTCTGGAGCACGAGGACCAGATTAGTATTGGCCAAAAAACTTCTTTGCATAGATGAACCGTTTACCAGAATGATGGGATGATGGGAAGTGAAACAAAAACAGCTCCTGACCTGGAGCATACAACATCATCTGTTATGGCTGCCTGTGAAACCAGGGCACTAATGTGTATTGATGCTGCTGATAGACGAGCAGGGTGAATTGGGAGTCATACAGGGCCGTACACTCAGCAAAATGGGGCAGAACTGATCAGACAGTGTTTAACAGTACAAATGGATAATGACGCAAAGCAAAACAACCAGGGGGTTTCTCAAGGCAAAGAAAGGGAATGTTTTTAAAAGTCAACCTGATGTCACTCCAGAGCGTGCTTTTCAGTTACTGAAGGCAAAAAACCCACTGAAGGATAAAATAAAGGCCTGGAAGGGAAACACAGCTTTTTGTGATGTCCATAGGTTCTACACTTTGGGTGGTCATTGACTGCAAAAGGGTTTCATGACAATCCTCATAAAATGATGTTAGCTTGTCCAGTTAGTTTTGAGCCTGTGGAGATGTGGGGTCTGTGTATAAACATAGCAATATTCCTCAACAGTTATTTTGTTAAACCAGAATTAAAGCAGAACATCTGCACTTCAACCACATCTCGACTGTGCAGGCAGAGAGAGGCAAAACTACAAAAACCGTGTCATTGTCTCAAACCTAGTGACAAAAAGAAGCAAACTTATGTGAAATTAAAATATTTTTGCCTGTTTCTTTCCAAACTAAAAAGAAAAAAAGATGTCTGGTTTGCTGAGCTAAAATTAGCAGAGGAAAGTTCTACTGAAGTTTTCCACTGTAAACACATTTATAGGTTTTGGATGGAAAAGAGTGGAAACGGCAGTTCTGCTCGGTTCGCAGGCACAAGCTTAAAAATGTGTAATGTTTAACCGTGGATTAGTTTCATTTATTTATAGCGGAGAACATAAGGAAGATACGCGGGGGCAGAAATTTACCCAGAACAGCATAAAGTGCGAGTCCTTCTGCCTGCACACAGTCGAGCAGCGACTGCTTTCATCACCTTTGAACCTGAATAGAGGAAGTATGGTGTGAGATTCTGCATGTGTCATGTCCTGTCCTCGCCAAGCTCCTGATTCAGCATCTCTGTCTCAGTTTAACAGTTTGCACATGTTGTCTTTCTTATAAAATACTTCGGACAGTGTCACATTAAGGGTGCAAAATAAAACGTATGACCTTCTCTGTCTGTTTACAGAATGTTTTAAGGAAGCGAGACCAGAGCCAAGCGGAGTACGAAGGCCGTCTAGAAGCAGCCGTATTGCGCAAACAAGAGGACAGAACGCCCGTGAGCCTTCCCCTTCCTTTCATCTGAATCTGCCGTTTCTGCATTTGTCACTTCTGGGAGCGTCTTTACTTTTCACTGGCATTCTTAGAATTGAAAACTTAATAAATTACAAGTTAAGAGATCATTCTTCAGGTGACCAGGTTAGATTTGTCGGATGTTAAATAAAGTTGTTCATTTTTATCTTTTGCCCATACAAACATCACAGGATTTAATACACACCCCATCCCCACCAACGCTCCTGCACCGCTCGAGCGGCGATGTTGTTTGTGATTCTTGTCCTGTAAATTAGTCCTGTATTATGTCCCCTATGGCTCCTGTAGCTGATGTTGTTTGTGTTATACCAGATACCAGCGGAGGTAGAGAAATGCCAGGACAAAATGGAGTGTTTCAACGCTGACCTGAAGGCAGACTGGGAGCGCTGGCAGAGCAACAAGAGACAAGACTTCAAGCAGCTTCTCACCGGCATGGCCGACAAAAACGTCACCCATTAT
Source organism: Diplotaxodon limnothrissa (assembly GCF_057381915.1). Classification (NCBI taxonomy): domain Eukaryota; kingdom Metazoa; phylum Chordata; class Actinopteri; order Cichliformes; family Cichlidae; genus Diplotaxodon; species Diplotaxodon limnothrissa. The sequence goes on along the minus strand of NC_140602.1, from coordinate 40,714,244 downwards.
GAAAAGGTACGCCTGTGTAATTTCTGTAAAAACACTCCAGCTTTTAGCCTCAGGCAGCACACGAGCTGTTCTTAAAGGTCACCGGAGACACTCCCACTGATACCAGTGTTTCCAGTTTTATAGTGGCATAAAGACTGAAAACAGTGGAGCAGTTAGGGAGACGCTAAATGATGTGCAGCCGTCGGGGGGGGGGGGGAGGGTCAACAGATGACAAGAAGACAAACACTAACCTCTCTCCAAAGTGATCCCATCTATTCATGCGTACAGAGTCTGCACTTAATTTAAGATATAAAAAACAGGTTCATTTTTTCAGTTTCTTATTATTTGAGTTTAAAAAAAAGTTTATGTAGACTAGAGAAATATTATTTAATGATGCGAGCACAACTCAGTATTACTATAAATGAACTTTAACTGTTGGTCGCCGTCGTTGCACTGATTACGCACAACTCTCACCTTGTTTTTGGTTTTCTCTACGTGGAAAACGCACATGCTTAGGATGAGCAGGCGTGCAGTCAGTCCACACAATTACCTCCTGTCCCGTTTTCTTGACTACAACTGTAGGATGTCATGAGGCCTAGGAAAGGTGTGAAAGACTTGCTAACAATATAATGATCTCAAGAAGATGGACTACAAATTCTCATCTTGTTTCTTTCATGTGCTTTAATTACAAAGGTTGTTTATTTGTTCTTCTCATGATCTCATGATCTTGTGTATGTTTATTTTTCAATGCATAAAAATAACAAACAGTATTTAGTTTGTTAGCCTTATCCTCCCTGAAATTTCTCTGAAACTGTTCAAGCGCATTCGCTCATTAGCCCGTAGAGACTGTTTTGTACTCATGTGTGAGTGCTAGAGCCATCTGACTTTTTTTTATTATCTGGTAGATCCTCAGCAGCCTCTGTGGCAGATGTGTGGAATCACTGTACAGATTTCTGAGCTCTCACTGTGAAAACATGACTTTTACAAACATAAATCTTTCAGAGCAGCCTCAGAACTCACCTAAATAATTCCAATCTTTCCCTTTTACCTCATTCTTTCCCCACGTCGGCCGACTCTTCGTCCTTCTCCGCCCTGCGCAGTGCCAGGCAGCGTGGGAGTCGCTCATAACTCTCCTCCAGGACAAACAGACTGAAGACAAAACGAGTGAGACGAACTGAAACATCTCTCTATCTCTTTCTCTCCGTCTCTCCACACACACTCTCTCGTTCATGCCACGGAAAAAGACCAACAGGGCAGCAGGTTTACCTGCTGGACTCGGGGCCCCTGTTCTCCTGTGAGATGATTCTATGAGGGGAGTCGTCTCCCTCTAAGATTTTGGTCCGCTAAGGAGGAAACATACGGTGCATTCGAGGACAGCTAGGAAAAGAGGAGAAACCTACTATGTATAGTTTTTGTTTCTTTTTTGACTTTTTCTACTTTATATTTCGAGTTAACAGTCGGTTGCCAACGCTGCTTTGTATTTATTTAACCGCAGTCTCTTACTCAACGCTCTCCCATTTTCATACTGAGAAAACTGTTCATGAAGGTGTTGCTGCTGTGTGGGTCTATGAAGTATCTTAGGTTTGTTTCAGATGTGTTCAAAACATCCTCAAGATGTTTTTTTTTTTTTTCTTTGTCCTGCCAGGTTGTAAAAGCCTCTGGGAAATACGACAGTGAATGAACAGGAATTTACTCTCTTGTACTCAAAGCACCACACCTGTTGTTTTTTGTTGTTTTTTACTCTATACTTTTACCAAAGGTCACAAACTTCACCCCTGTCGTTCCTGCACCTGTTATTAAAAATAACCCACAAAAATCAGGTGGTATGTGAAAAATGTTCAAGTGGGACCTCTGCGTGTTTTCCCTAAGGGACACTTTAGTATGTCTTGGTTTTTGTTTTTGTTTTTTGCTACAAACCCTCACAGATAAATGGAGATAAACAGTGTTCAGCGATGACGATGAAGGTGCCTACAGAAGAAAACAAGGTCTTGCCATCTATAAATCACCATTTTGGGCTATAATCTCTGGTCTCACTAACTCAAACTTATGAGAAAATAACTTGAAATTTTGAGATTATAACTCAGATTTTTAAGTTACAGGTAGCAAAAAGTTTTTTGTTTGTTTTTTTGTTTGTTTTTTTAAGTGATGGCAACAAGCTTCTATGGGCGTCTGAGCTGAACGCTGAGGTTTGTCTGAGAGGTCACTTTGTGGAAGGTGGAGTTTTTAAGAGAACAGCGGCTCCACCTTGTGGCCAAGCTGTTAATAGTTTTCTCCCATGCTTTTGAAATGAGGGGGAAGTGAAGAAGTGAGCTACCTCTTTTGGCTTCTCTTGATATCGTCTTTCTCTCACCATTCCCATTTATACCCTTCCTCTTCTTCTTTAAGCAAAGACTTACCTCAGTTGGTGACGTTAACGGTGCATTTGGTTCATAATAATAAGGTAAAGGCTCCAGTGGTAAGAAGACGTAAATGCTTTACCATTGGATTTTTTTTTTTTTTTTAAATTAACTTATTATTATTTCCTTGCCTAAGTGATAAAACCCTGCACTGAAGCATGCATAACCATCCCTAAGAAAGCCATGAATCCTGAATATAAGGTGTCAGTGTGTTCATGCTGCTGGCTTACAGAGGAACTAAAACCTCTGGGGCTAGTGGAAAAATCCCTGCTGTGTCATGTTAAGAGTGAGACATTGCAAAAAACGACACCCTGAGCGATGCAACACATTACTTTAAATTCTTAAATTGCCTGTTTTAACCAAACGGGCTGAGACTGAGGTACTGAACAGCATGGAAACCCTCTGCGGTGCAGCTCTGTTAGCAATCTGCTCAGCTGTGACTCATGGGATAATGAGGTGGAGCCCTGTATGTGAGGCACACTTTTTGCATCACACTCCTTTATTATTTTCCAACTCCTGAATGGGAAAAATCCCTTCACTGCAATCATAATATTTAAAACTTTCTGATTTACTGCCAACACAGGAAAGCTTATTCTGCTTTCCTTTTACTCTGAAAGTAGCTAAAACCTGACCAATGACGCCCAGGCAGACTCAGTCATGTGACATTTCCACAGTCACCACGTTTTGTCCTCCTGTTGGTTAAGAGTTTCTCCTTCACTGACAGGATTTCCAGACTAGAGCTGCTTTCAGATTTTGTTACAATCAAGTAAAGTAGCCGTCACATTACTGAGCCTGCGCCTCCATGCAACCAAATGCAAGCGCTGCAGCATCCTGACGAGGCGTCTGCAGCTGCCAGTGAACTGGGTTTATTTTGTTCTCTCTCTTTTTTTATTGTCCTTATCTACTTTTGCCTTTCACATTTTACCCTTAAGCTTTAAAAGAGTGAAGCAGCTACTCTGTAACTAGTAGAAGTCAACAATGTGAATAAAAAGTATCTTTATGGACGGAGGCAGCTGCAGTGGAGCGGCCTATGGATGCACCAGGGCTAAAAGGGAAAATCCAAAGATTTACTACTATCATTTTTGCCCATACTGTTGTCCTATAATAACTCCATTGCATTTGAATAGCTCAAACCTTAGAGTTTGACTGTAAAGTTCTAGTAGTAGTCCACTAGTAGTGCTATTGAGCAGTATTTGTAGCTGCTCCCACATTGATTGTACTCATACAAACACATCAGGTGCCAGCTTTTATCAATTAAAGGGATCATACATCTGTTTATACTAAAGAAAACCCCAGATCGGTTTAAAAACATTAAATGTTTGCTTGTAGCTAAAACTCACTGAACCCTGAGTGCAGTTTGAGAAGTAACTGGATGAAATGTAGCATAAATATTACAAAAAAAACTAAAACAAATAAATATAATAAAGCTTGAAAAACACATTTCCTGTTCTGTTTAAGGTATAACATTGGTATCTGCTGAGGATTGTGAGTTGTTGTTGTTACTTGATTTCTTATCATTAGGCACTGGTGCATCTGTAGAGCATCGCTTTGGTGTAAATGAAGTAATTGACATGTGAGACACACATTTATGAAACTGGAGGGCATCTTTGGGATTTATATGAGTGCATAAAGATTTAAAAGGGATTAGAGATGTGCACGAACAGTGTAAACCTGCCACAACCAAAACAGATTTACTTTTGATGCACATTAAACCTCCAACAATAGCTCTGTTTAGTGTGATCAATGTTCTCTATTAGCCAGTGCCCTAGTATTATTATTATTATTATTATTATTATTATTATTATTATACTACATGTGCCTGCTGAATTGTTTTGCACTAAATATGTAGCTCAAGGCCCTGGCAGAAACTTCTGCTGGGGAAAAAAATTGTTTTTCTTTCTAATTTAATTTGCTGAAAAATTGAAAACAAACTGGTCTAAAGTCAGTTGAGACACATTCAAAAAATGCTGTATATGAAGCTGATTCAGGTTAAATCCTTCAAACAGGGACGTCTGTTATGAGCCTGTTGGAGGGGAGAGTTTTCATTCAAATATTTCCAGGCCAAACATCCTCCACCCCCAATGCCTCACTCTTCCTCTCATCGTCCCGGCAGCGTGGATTCGCACATGAAGATAAGATCTGATTTTCAGCACATGATTAATAAAAGCGACCAAGTCAGTCTAAACCTCAGATCACTTTTTTGTCTGTTATGGTTTTGTTTTTTTTAAAAACCTCTGTTCCTCCTCATTGTGTGCTGTTTACGTTCAGAGCCCTTATTGTACATTTGGATGTTAATAACAATTTTGTTGTAATTATAAATAAGCTTGTACATTGATGTTGTTTTTGATGCAATTTATCTTTAACACAAATTGGGGTTTTTCCTGATATATTGGACCAATAATAAAAAGAATGAATGCATTTGATATTTTTCTGCTTCTGTAACTTTTCGTGTGTGTGTGTGTGTGTGTATTTATTTATGGTGCAACGATATTCGTATCGATATTGAACCGTTCGATACAGTGCTTTCGGTTCGGTATGCATATGTATCGAACAATACAAAATTTGTAATTTATTTGATCAACTTTCCTTCTGACGATGCTGTCTGTGTTGAGCGCTCAGTGGATCTGCGTTCGACTACTCCGCCTAGGCTCGACAGTGCAGCCTAGGCGGAGTAGTCGAACGCAGATTCACTGAGCGCTCAACACAGACAGCATCAGAAGGAAGAGCGCAGGGCAAGCTAGCGAGACAGAAGTTAAGCTCTACTTACAACATGGACCTCCCCCACCCTCATTCAGATCTGGCGTTTGGAATTATTTTGGTTTTCATGTGACGTATGACCCTGAAGGTAAGCGAGTCATGGACTAAAGTAAAACAGTATGTTGGATGTGCCATGCAATGCTCAATTACATGGGTGGGAGCTAGTGTGTTAGCGCAGTTAGCTCATTAACGTGTTGGCTGTCTAGCCCCATGCACGGGATCGGCGGTAGCTCGTTAACGGAGATTTGCCGTGTTGTGGCGTTAAGGTCATTTCAACGAGATTAACCTGAAAGCACTAGTGGGAACACAACGAATATGACTGCACATTTACGCCGACATCATCCTAGTGCAAAGACAAAAACAACAAGCATGCATGCTACTAACTTTAGCCGAGTCATTTAGACAGCTGTTAGCACATGATTCTCCTTATGCTGCTGAGAATATAGCCCAGAAGAAGCGGATAGTATAGCTTTTATTTTGGAAAGAGACATTTCTCTGTAATAAACTCTCTTTTCCAAAGATGAGTGATTCCTCAATCAGATACAGGGCTTGCAATATCGCTAGCCCGACGTCCTGGAGCTAGCGATTTTTTTCAGTCAGGCTACCAAAATCTATCTCTGCCCTGCCCGTCGGGCTATTGTAGGAAGGAAAATATATGTCAATGCTTTTGCATTCTTTCAGAAATGTAGCTGGGTAATTATGTCATTGGCATCAGTGAGCCACTGTCAATATGTGACATATTGAAGTCGTGTTTGAATTTGCGCTTGTTTTTTTGCTTTCACTTTGCAATCATGTGAACTGTGTATAGAGAGCGACAGCACCGATCTGTGAGTGATGATAATTTGCGCACCAATTCCTCTGACATCGTCTTATTAATTGTTAGCTTACTATGCAAACATGACAAGTGAAATCTCCCGCAGCAAGCTTAAACATGTGAGAGGTTGATCGCGCAGAGAATCGCTGAGCTTATGTGAGTGCGTGTGTAAAAGCAGCAGGATATATATTTTAGTTCTGCTGAGCCAAATAAGACAGGTCAGGGTGAAGAAGTGACAGCCAAAGAAAAGCTTACCACAAAACGGAGAAGTTATGACAAATCAGACTATAAGGCAAAAAGAAAGTGCAGCTTTATGGTTTCATGGACAAAAGAATTTCTGTGGCTGCAATATGACGAGCTAAATAACCAGGGCTGCACATAAGTGGTCCGCAGGTGCGCATTCGCTGTCAAAATAAAAAACACGCACAAGGGTTCGGGTTAAATTTAAAAACTGTACTTTTGAGTTAAAATATATATTTATAATTTTAATAAATGACAAATTAAAAAGGCATGAACATTTTTTTTGTATCGAAAAAATATCGAACCGTGACACCAAAGTATCGAACTGAACAGAACCGTGAATTTTGTGTATCGTTGCACCCCTAGTATGTATGTATGTATGTATGTATGTGTATGTATGTATGTATGTATGTATGTATGTATATATATGTATATAGTCATCAAAAAACTAAATATACTGCAGTTATGCTCTGGATGAAGAGGTTTAGAAAGGATTGAATATTTAAATATTCTTTCATACAGACAATTTAAAAACATCACAACAAGCCTTAATAATGTTTATTTAACAAAAAGATTTTTAGTGTCATTGCAGCTCGAACACCAACATAAGTTGCTCTTTATGTTTAATAATTTCATTTAAACTACAGCAGAAGCCCCCTTTTATGCACCGTCAACAAATAAAAGTGCAATAATGTGCAAATGCAAAATAACTATTACAAAAAAACCTTCATTTGGTTTCCTTCAATCAGTACTATAAGCACTACTTCAGCTATACAAACATGTCTACTAATAACTAAAATATGGCTTTAAATTTCTACATAAATTCATACACAGAACTGTACCAGTACCTTCAGACTTAGACAGATGAACATAAAGCACAATCAAATGAATTAGTGGGTCAATATGTAAGGATAATAAAAATATATAAAAGCAAACAAAAAGTTATGTCAAAAAAGATCCCTTAGACTGCCAGTAGTCGGTGTGCGAGAACGTCAAATGACACCAAACCTAAAGCTTTTCCTAAAATATGTGTTGTGAGCAGCTGACCGATGGTGATGATACACGGAGTCATGAGCGGGGGAGAATCCAGCAGTTTTTTCCCATCCACAGAACACTTGTCCACGCACTTGTGATCGTTTGCTAACGTTGCGCTGAATGTTTCAGGCACAACACATTTTTCCTTTTGTTTCCTTACGAACTGCGTCAGTAGGATTAATCTGTCAAATACGCAGCATTAGCTTCCTGTGAAACTTATTTCTTTGTGTTTCTGGCAGCAAAGAAATTAAGAGGTGACTGTTTTGTTAATAATTGGTTTGCCACTGGGCGCAGACAGGTGGTAAAATATTTGATATTTAAAAAATCAATAATATCCTCTGAGCAGCAAAAATTGGTTCAATCTAAAGAAAACTGGGCAATGTTTTGCTATGGTTTACAGATTGAACGTCGTGTTTCAGTCTTATAATGTGCAACAGTGCGCATCAGACTTATGGAGTATGTTTTTCTTTCAACTTTTTTGGGCTTGTTGCCCAATCTGTAGTGGCGTCTATGCAAGCCCTGCTGATTTAAAAAGCAGTGCATGCAATTAGTCCGTTGCCACTGATGTAATGCTTAGCTATTATATCAGGGAGCTTAATACAACACTGTTTAAAAAAAAAAGAGAGAGAGAAAAAGTTTGGTATGTTTGGTATTGGGGCTGAAAGCTCGTTTCCGCCACTGAAAAAAAAAAAACCCTGATTGGCAGAGCTCATTCGATGTTTCGTTATCTCAAAATTTTGACGTAATAACTGTATTTTTTATTTTGTAGACCAAAATTTTGGAGATAGTAACTCTAATTTTCCATTTGTGGATGCCAGAAACTGTTTTTGACAGAGACGAGCTTCCGTAAAACGCAGCGTAGGCTTGCAGCAGGTTTAAGTCACACCTCAGAAACAGTGGCCTCTAGAGGAGTTAAGGTGATGTGAACAGGACACAGATGTAAACAGTACAAAAAGATGGGCGTGCCTTCTGCGTCTGATGAAATCTGTATTGTCGTTTCGTGACCAGCAGGGGGCTGGCCATTAAACTCATGTCTGAGAAAAAATATAGATGGCATTGCAGGGTTAGGGCTTGTACAGATGATGTAAGAAAATGTCGCTAGTTTCAGATTTCATAAATGATCCTCTTTATTAGACTCAGTCAGAAGCTGTTAGCCAATGACTGTGCGGTTTCTCGAGCCTCGAGGCTTCACCTTGAGACATCACAGTGGCCATGTCCACCGTTTACACCGTCTGTGACTCAAACTGGATTCACTTCATGTAGCTTTGACCTAAACCCAAACTGCAGCTAAGCTGGCATCAGAGCAGCACTCTCATTAAGTTTGTGCACATTACTGTGCAAGTACAGTAACAACTGCAAAGTCTTTAAATATGGAAACAGTAACAGCCAAAAAAAAAACCCTGATTTTATAACCACACTTCCACTTCTAGCTTCTAGTTTACGAATCTACAAAAACAGTAGGCAGTTAAGTAAAAACAGGTGAATTCATAACAGAGATCAACTTGTGTCAAACTTTCTGTTCCTGTAACAGCCTGAGAGGACTCCAGGATACAAAACTCCTAACGAAGTTGT
>NC_140602.1:40665451-40697951 GCF_057381915.1 Diplotaxodon limnothrissa | reverse complement strand
AAGGTCATAGGAGAAAATGAAGGATGTGGCCTGTGCGTGTGGCATGAGCTCTAAACCCGCCTCAAATCTTCTGGATGAAGTGTCTCTATTAGCTGCTAATCCACCACAAATTTACTATAAAATCTGTGTAACATGTTTGTTCTTACCGAGGTAGAAAGTGAGGGTCGTCGTTACAAAGGACATGAAGTAAATCCCGACAGCGAAGGACACCATGCCGATCAGAATGAGCGAGGTGTCGCTGCAGCAGCGTCGAAACCCGATGACACCTATGTAACTGGTGAGGAAGATCACACAGCCTGCTGCATTTCCGTACCCCACCTGAAGAAAGAGGAAAAGAAATGAGAAAAAAAGAAGGGAGAGATGTTCAGCGATAGAGAGGCAATAATAAACAGACTATGCAACTAGACGCTGCAGCAGCGTCGAAACCCGATGACACCTATGTAACTGGTGAGGAAGATCACACAGCCTGCTGCATTTCCGTACCCCACCTGAAGAAAGAGGAAAAGAAATGAGAAAAAAAGAAGGGAGAGATGTTCAGCGATAGAGAGGCAATAATAAACAGACTATGCAACTAGAACAGATGGCATTAATGCTTAAGTGCCTTAAATCTGCATTATTTTTAATGACCATCAGGGGGCGACTCCTCTGGTTGCAGAAACACTCCTGGCTGTATAGACATTTGTGGGAAAACACGCCTCAGTTCCCTCAGTCTGTTCAGAAGACTACAGTCATACAGTCAGAAAGGAGGATGAACAAGGGTGTGCTCATTAGCTAACAACATACCAATCACCAACCAACCGATGGCTAAGCTTAGACACTAATATTTAGAATTGTCCCGTCTGCTTAAAATAGAGTTAAAACTAGCAGTGTTACTTTTATCCCATCTTTTTTGCATCAAATCACAAAAATGGGGTAAAAAAACTTACTAGAGTGGCATTCCAGCTGAGTGGTGCTCTCAGCACAAAGGCGCCCAGTACTTCAATGGCTCCGCCCACTGCAAAGTCGTACAGGATGGCAGCCACAAACAACAGAGCCACATTCACTCTGTTTATCTCAACAGGAGCCTCGACAACTGAAGAGTTAGTGGAGGCGCGTAACAGTAGGTGGCGGTTCTCCTCCGGCTCTCCATCGCTTACACCTTTCACCTTTAATAAAGACGGACATGCGTGGTATATGAGCTCGGCGAGGTGGTAGAGCGAGCACGTGTGGCTAAAACTGAAGGCAGAACATGAATAAAGATGGTTCTAGTTATAAGACACATAATTACAGATTAATGTAATTATTCACATTATTATTACAGCAGCATGTTTAATGATCGACAATTTAGCTTGCTGTTCTTTATTTTATGTCATAGATGTACTTTTAGGTCATTAGGTCATGGTGAGGTCACCAAAAAGAAAGAAGTTTTTTTTTTCTACTTTTGGCTCTGTATGATGTCAGTAGGATCAGATCCTCTGAATGTGGTTATCTCTACCTGGTGTTCAGAGCCCTTTTGTTTTGAAGGGGCAGCTAATCAGAAGAAACTTACCTTTAAGGGGGGAGGAGCTAGAAGCAAAGTGGATGAAGGGCCATTATAAAATATACTGTGAATCATGCAAAGCTGATTCACAGTATATTTTTTGATTCCAAGAATAAAAATAAAAATAAACAATTAGAAATACACAAAAAACACATGGCTACACTGGACCCCCGCCCCCTCTGAACCCTCTCACGTGCACACACTGACCTGCAGCAGGAAAATGGAGTGTAAGAGGCAGAGCAGATGCAGCAGTGTGCTGATGATAAGCAGGATGGTCCCATGTCCCAAACTGGAGCTGTACAGGTGGAACAGATGGCCAGAAGCGAGGCTGCCCACCACGCCTGCTAACCCATACATGAACTCCACCCTCATCAACACCTGCAAGGGGGCACAGGGTTATTTCTTTTAATATAAATCAGTTAAGTCTGTGAAGGTTCTCAGTCAGGAGAGACCAAACAGCCACTTCACAAGAGCATGGCACAACACAGAAGAGCCACCTCCACAGGACAAGACTCAGCAGTCCATCTGCATCTTAAGGATAAAGGACACTCTTTCGAGGATGCCAATGTTCACATTTTGGACAGAGAGGACAGATGGTTTGAAAGAGGAGTGAAAGAAGCCATCTATGTCCACTGTGAGCGACCATCTTTGAACAGAGGCGGTGGTTTACGACACCAACTGTCTGCCATCTATAATCCAGTTTTGAGATCCCTTCCCAGACGCCTTAACGCCCACTCACATCCTGGGCCATCTGATCTCAGGAATTCGCATGATAAGGTGGGGCCAGGTTTCACAATGAACACACCCGAAACTCTGGCTGATTGGGACCCACGCCCAGTTTCACACCTTGGCTCAGGCGATTAGAGGATCATCAGGGGGTCCTTTTGTCCCTCTGTGGGGGGTCACTCCCACTAGGTTTATATCTGGGACTCTCCACCATTTGACCTTAGAACTGAAGAAGCTTCTCGGATGAGAGGTGAAACGTCTTCAAGCAACTTAAAGAAGTCCAGACGCTTTTCTCTGCAAGCTCCTTTGAATAAATCAGTTAAAGGAAACTGTTTTGCTTTTGTTTGGGTTTTTTTTTTCAGTTCAATTCAGCTGAATCATGGAGTAAAAGCCATCTGTCACAACGGGTTTGGGGGTGAAGGGAGGCAAACAGGACAAAGAAACACTGTGGAAGAGGGCAAGAGTAGTAATAATAACTTAATAATAACTAATGACTACATGCAGATTGGTGTATTAACACAGGGAGTGAAGATGAAACGGTGCATCATGGGAAGCTCCCAGCTTTCTAGGCCTATTGCAGCACAACTAAGGAAGGATTCAGGGTCACTTGATCTAGAACTATCATCATGCTTTATCAAAAAGGAAAGTCTTAAGTTTAATCTTAAAAGTAGAGAGGGAATCCAGACTGGGAGCTGGCTCCACAGCAGAGGGGGCTAACCCCTGGGTGATTTGGTAATTAAATGTAATTTTCTTTTTGACCGCCTGTGTGCATATAACATGCTTCCTGAAGCACAGTACTCTCAGACTAAGAGGGGGAAAGTGTTTATGGCTTTATGTTAAAAGTTTAAGCTTACTTTTTTTTTTAAGTTCACTGAATATATATTTGAGTTGTATTGTGTTTCTTTTAGGTACAACATCTGTATTGCATAGATTTTAGTTAAAAGAGGTGACGCAGACTCGTATATCGACCAATTGTGCTCACATGAGCAATAAAACCTAAAGGCCATTTTTAAATAAGGGAAATCCCTGAAAACAATAATAGCGAAAGACTGAAAAATCTGGAAAAAAAAAAAGAGAGAGAGAGAAAGAAAGAAACGGTCTTCTTTAATGGCCCAACTTATTCGTTTATATCCTTGTAATTCTTAGTTTTTGCACATTATCATCAGTTTTACAGTCAAACACAAAGTTTTGTGATTGAAAGTAAGTTATTTTGAGGCTCCTCTCGGCGCTCCTTCCACGGCTTTGCAGCTGCAGCACGCCTGTAACTCACCTTGGAGCGGTCGGCCGCCGTGGAGCCGAGTGAAGCTAGAGTCATTACACCGGGCCAATATGCGGTGAACCCGCCGGAGAGCCCGAGGACAGTCCCCGCCGCGAACATCACCTGCAGCGGCAGTTTTAGAACGACTACCAGGAGCAGGATGACCCTAGACAACAGGTAGCCGGTGAGGGGGGACACGATGGGGGCTTTCCTCCGGCCGCGGTCGCTCAGTCTTGCCAGGAACAGCGCAGGAAAGATGGGAGTCAGCTGGATAATGAGGTTGTTGATCATGTAGAAGTCGGTCATGGCTTTCTGCTGGGCATCCTCACTGGAGTGGCCCGGGTCGGTAGCGTTGGCACAGCGGTCCCAGACCACCATCTGCAGCGCGGTATCAAAGAGAGTGCTGCCCAGCTGCTCGAGCACGATGATCGGCTCGATCTGCCGAAGCATCGCGAAGGCTGCTTGACACAAGTTCGGTACCACCATGATCTGGATTATTGTAGCTTTGTAAAAAAAATAAAGATGACCGTCTTCTAGGACTGCTTCCGTCAGTAGTAAGTGAAGGGTGTGTGCGCGTGTGCTTCAAACTAAGCAGCCTCACCGAGGAAACACGCCCACTTCCTCATCCCCTGCTGCTGATCTGCTGGCTTCAGTGCACTCTGTCAGATTTTAGGAAACCACCTTCTTTCATCAGGCTCTGGGCCACTATTTACATTTTCATCATTACCATTTCTCTGTGCTCCCTATTATATCTCCACACAAATCATCTCTCGTTGCATTTATCTAGGTTTGAGATATAAAACTGAAACACAACTGAGCTGCAGTCCAAAACATGGCATTAGATATGAGCCCATTGAAGGCAGTTAATCCATCTCAGCTGGTATACTTTCATTTTCATTTACACTTTTAAATAAATTATCAGTGTGTGACTTTAAAATGTGAAAAATGCTGATAAAAGACCCAGCACGCACCACCCATGTAATTACACAGGTATTGCAAAGCCAAATCAAATGTGCAGTTCCTGTAAATTTCTATGAAGAGCTGTAGGCGAAGTAGATATCGCATGCATACAACAGCACATATACAGGCATTACCGCCAGCTCATTTCAAGGTAAACCAGAAAGCAGGTAATCCTCTAACAGGTGAAGCCTGAAACAGGAAACATTTAATTTCCTTCCAATAAACAGCAGTGACTGCAGTCTTTGTGGATAGGCTTCTGCTAGAGTGGTCTCTGTTGTATGTTGATAGAAATAATTTGAACTGAAAAAAAAGCACATTCACAATGGGTTCCCACAAGCTCAACAATGCACTAACCACAAGGTACTTTCAAAAGCTGCTGCTTACAGCTCACAAATAGAACTCAAGGAAGTGTCTGTGAAGGTTCTCAGTCATCCAGGTCATCGTAGTCAAAGGAGCTTGCAAAGAAAAGCGTCTGGACTTCTTTAAGTTGCTTGAAGACGTTTCACCTCTCATCCGAGAAGCTTCTTCAGTTCTAAGGTCAAATGGTGGAGAGTCCCAGATATAAACCTAGTGGGAGTGACCCCCCACAGAGGGACAAAAGGACCCCCTGATGATCCTCTAATCGCCTCAGCCAAGGTGTGAAACTGGGTGTGGGTCCCAATCAGCCAGAGTTTCGGGTGTGTTCATTGTGAAACCTGGCCCCACCTTATCATGCGAATTCCTGAGGTCAGATGGCCCAGGATGTGAGTGGGCGTTAAGGCGCCTGGGAAGGGATCTCAAAACTGGATTATAGATGGCAGAGAGTTGGTGTCGTAAACCCCCGCCTCTGTTCAAAGATGGTCGCTCACAGTGGACATAGATGGCTTCTTTCACTCCTCTTTCAAACCATCTGTCCTCTCTGTCCAAAATGTGAACATTGGCATCCTCGAAAGAGTGTCCTTTATCCTTAAGATGCAGATGGACTGCTGAGTCTTGTCCTGTGGAGGTGGCTCTCAGGCGATTAGAGGATCATCAGGGGGTCCTTTTGTCCCTCTGGGGGGGGGGATACTCCCACTAGGTTTATATCTGGGACTCTCCACCATTTGACCTTAGAACTGAAGAAGCTTCTCGGATGAGAGGTGAAACGTCTTCAAGCAACTTAAAGAAGTCCAGACGCTTTTCTTTGCAAGCTCCTTTGACAACTCAAGGAAGTGTTTGCTTGTTCAGTTCTGGTCCGATAATGAGACATACCTCCTTCAAAATGTTTGTAATGTAAAGTGTACTCTATGTATACTCCCTGGCCAAGTCAGTGGGTAGCTGTTCAACTGCTCCTTCATCATTCAATCATATGGAGACATAAGTTTTTAGGCAGGTAGACACAGTCAAAAAGACATAAATTCAAACTGTGCATCACAGTTAGGAAGATATGATCTAAGTGACTTTAAACACAGCATGGTTGTTGATGTCAGATAGACTTGTCTTAATATTTCACAAACTGCTCGTATGTTTACAGAGAAGGATCCAAAAAGAGAGAAAACATCCAGTAAGTGGCAGTTCTCTGGATGAAAATGCCCTGTTGATGTCAGAGAATGCGCAGAATGCTTTGAGCTGATAGGATGGCAACAGTAATTCAGTTAACCACAGAAGCAGATGGGCTACAGGAGCAGATCACACCAGGTGCCACTCCTGTCAGCTTAGAACAGGAAACGGAGACTGAAATTCTATTGTACACCAAAACGGGACAATATCCATCCATTCGTCCATTTTCAACTGCTTATCCAGATCACGGGTGCAGCAGTCTCTAACGTGAAGCCTAAATGTCCCTCTAACCAACTGCCTCATCCAGCTCTTCAGTAGGGGACACCGAGGCGTTTCCTGGGTATTCCTCTGGGCCTTATCCTGGTGGGACATCAGTCAGAACGCCTGGACAATAGAAGATTAGAAAAACTCAATCTCTGCTGCCACATTCAGAGGATAGGGTCACAGCAAAGTGTGAATGAAGTGTCCCTTTGGTTAGTGTATGTATATGGACAATGAAATGATCCCCCCACCTCCGCTTCCAGTATTAACACTGAAAACACATGCAAATGAACCACTCAGGAAACCCACATGTACAGGTTTTGTTTTTAATGAGAAAATATTCATAATATGTATAGTGGGTGTGTAACTGTGAGCCTTACATGTGCTATAAAATAACAAAGCAGAGTATGAGCATACAAGTGGTTAACATAGGAACAGGGGTTATACTGTGTTTATATTGTAGTAATAAGATTGCTTTATCACACACACAGACAGTGAGTTCCACACTGGAGAAGCTCTGTAGGCCGAAAACAAGCTACCAGCATTTAAAATGATAAATAAAATCATCTCTGCACCATAAATTCAAACATCAAAATCATAATAATAATAATTATAATAATAATAATAGATCACACCATTCAATAATTCCTCTGTGTGTACGTTTCATAAGCGACTCTAATGAGAACTTTGATTGGTTCCCACAAGGATGAAAACCTTTTCCGTCCTGTTGTCTTTTAGCCTTTAAGTCAAAAATAATCTCATACCAGCGTTAAAGACACTTCACCTCTGCTGCACCACAGAAGACCCTGAAAGGAGAACTTGGATGATTCTCTGGAACATATGTGTGGGTTTTAATATTATTTGTTCTGGGTTTGGTGGAAGTGGACACCGCAGAGGAATGAGTCCTTGATTTTCACTTTTGGTTTATGGCGTTTGTGCCACGCTTTCTTGACAAAGCATATCACAAGACAGTCGAGTGGAATAAGTTGCAAAGGGTGGCTTGACTTGATAGGTTAGTAGATGTCCAGCAATTACATCTGTGGTTTAGCTCAGCGTACATTCAGTGTGTTTGGAAGCAAAGAGAGAAGTTGCTGCCTTGCTGAAGGGCACTTGGACAGGTCAAAACTGTGACTTTTGGTTTACAAAAACGATGTTGTTTCTCCTCACATCTGGACGCAGAAACGAATCTCAAAGGCTACGACAGAGGAATACAATCAAAAGTTGTCCAGAAATACCGTTTCCACAGCCAGTTTGACACATTTCTACTTTTCATTTTAAATTAAAGACAGTCTGTTATACTCCAGGGAGAAGTGTGGTTGTGTTAAAGTGTATTTACTGTTTTACTCTTGAAGCTGAATCCTGTTTTTCCTCGTCACTTTGTATGATTTCAACACTTCAAAACACAAAATCAATGTCATTCTGCAAAATTCAGTCACAATACAGTTAGTAAAAAAACAAAAAAACCCTTACAAGCCCAACTTACAGCACAGCTCAGCGTCTCGAAAGACCTTTATTGCCTTCTTTTTGCCACTGCACTTTTTTTTCAGCTGTGCTTGTTTCAGGTTAGGAAAGGAGTGTGAATCCATTCGCACACTTGTACGCCTTAAAAAGGACGTGGAGAGCTCAGGCTGGTGGGTTTTCTCTAAATAACATTCTGTTTTGGTATAACGACTTCTTATAAAAACCTTTTTTGATTATTTTTTTCATCAAACTTTATCCTCGGCTAGCAAGTAGATACAGACGTTCATAGGTCAAATACACAGTCCTACCTCAGTATAATACATGAAACAACTGCTTACATCATCAGAAAGCACAGGTCAACAAAGCGACGTAGCCAACAAAAGTAAAATAAGTGATTTTTTTATATAAAACCCCTGACCCAGCCCTTTAATTAACACACAAATTCACTCAAATGGTGTAAGCACTACCAGCAGGTAGTGCTACCCCCCCCTTTCTGTTTGCACTGGAAAAGAAGCGATTACAGGCAAACTTTCTATCTAAGGTGGTTGCTTATTTTCCCTAAGGTCTACCGACAGTGTAGTAATGCAGGATAGGAGAGGATACAATACATACCGTTCACCGACAAGCACTGGCGGTCTAAGGCAAGTTTAGTTTTGCTAATTTCTTGACTAGCATTTAACACAAAAAGGATGCTGACTGCTCAAAATTCAGTAAAGATGCTTGACAAGAAGGCAAAAGCTCCTGGCAAGCGTGTCAAACTTGTGTCATATCTGCACTGTGCCATTATGGGCTCTGAAAGTGACGCTTTGGGGCACCTTTCGGTTCGGTTCTTGGAAAACACAGCAGCTTTCCAGTAGTAAATCCAGGTAAAAGTATTTCTGAAATTACAAAAACTAAGAGGGTGATCTGGCCTCTCCTTGTCTACTTCCTCTCAGAACTTTCTTTTTTTGAATAGCTGCATCTGCCTATCTTTTATATCGTCCTCTTGATTAAAAGCGTTCCACACTTTCAGAAGATGACTGTGGTTATTATATAGCACGCGCAGATGAAACCACCATCAGAGAGTCTCAGGCAACCAGTCAAAATAAAAGCTTTAGATCTTATTTGAATAATAGCATAAAGGTGAAAAATCCTAAGAATATTTCAGTCATTTAGCATCTACCAGCTATTAAAAACACTAAACGTTGCTCTAAAACCACCATCAAACACCTTTGAAGTGTCTCTTTTATTGCTGACCACCTTCACATATTTCCCACATCCTCAGCCCCTTAACATGCTAATATACCTTCAGTTTTCAGGTCCAAAAAGCCCCACTGGTTCACACTGCTGGGGTCATGTGATCTTCAGATACTCTTAATAAAATAAATAGTTTTCCTTCCTGCTTTCTCACTTTTCCTTCAGTCTTTCTCTTCCTTCATTCTCTCCAATTGGCTTGTTAGTTGTCTCTGAAGGGAGTTTTTTACTCCTCCTCCTCCTCCTCTTCTTCCTCCTCTTCCTCTTCTTCCTTGCCTTCCTCATTGGCATAGATGCCGGCTTCCCACTTCAGCGCCATGTCGC
Organism: Diplotaxodon limnothrissa; assembly: GCF_057381915.1. Taxonomy (NCBI): domain Eukaryota; kingdom Metazoa; phylum Chordata; class Actinopteri; order Cichliformes; family Cichlidae; genus Diplotaxodon; species Diplotaxodon limnothrissa. The sequence continues at coordinate 40,688,691 of NC_140602.1, read as the reverse complement.
TTTTCCTCCTGGTCACACGAGTGGCCTCCAGAACCTGATGATTACAAAGCAACCAATCAGATGCAAGTGCGACCGGGAGCAATGTAATTGTTACAAACATAAAAAACAACAACAACAAAAACCCCAAAACACGCACGCCACAGTGACTTTAACATGACATGCAGTGTATGTCAAACACTGAGGGCGCGCACATCTAATCACTTTAATTAAATGACAAAAATAAAGAGCACCTGCAGTGTTTGACAGCAACAACAAAAGTAACTTTACTCCATTTCAGGGAAAATTCATGCTTGAACACCACATTAAACGTGTCCAGTCATTATTCCTCTCCCACACCCATGCTGATACTCACAATCACCTTCAAGCAGACAGACAAGGACAAGGGGAAAAGATTTCTTTGTCAACTGGAATCCAGGGTAGATCAGGACAGGGTGTAGGTGAAGTGGATTGTGGGTAGTGGCAGAGGGCTGACAGCAGTCATGATGATAGAAAAGTATGGACATGAGCTTCTCAAAGCTTAGGCCAATTACGTAGTGTCAGATTGAAGCACACCCAAGTACCGTATCTTTTAACGACTACACACTTTTGAATATCATTTACAAACATATTTATCATATATAGCTATATGGCACCATTAAAATGGCTCCTTCTGTTTTAAATATTGAAAGAAACTTTTTAAATCAACACTCTATACAGCATGTACATAAATTGGAATGTGTGGATTAAAGGTTCACACCAAATCCACGGACAAGCACATGCAGCACCAACACCACAGAGCAGAACAAGGAAATGAGAGTACAACCAGACCTGGGAGCAGACATAAAAACACATGTGGGTTTTGTTCAGAAAGTGCCCTGTCTATGGTTTCCAATCTACCATCTACATTTTCAGCACTGGTTTCATTTCTAAAAGACTGACTGAAGGACAATTAGAAGATGAAAACAACAAAGTGGAAGTGGAACTCTTCTCATTCTGACTCTGTAACTGGACTCGGGAAGTCAAAATCACTGTGAATAGGCAGTTTCTTCAGGTGACACTGATACATGCTACACTTCTGTGCAAAGGTTTTAGGTAATAAACACATTTAGATTCTTATTATTAATAACTGAATGTAATGAGGGACCCAAAGTCCAATTAATAAATTATGATCCCAACGATCCAATGAGACACACACAAGTAATGCAAATTTAAACTCACTCTGATTATTTTAATAGAGCTCTTTTTTTATAAAAAGGTTTTTATTACAGGAGCTTCATGTTTATTGCTCAGCTGGGAGTTTGATGATGTTCAAAACATAACAGCAGGTTATGGTATTAAAGGAAACCACATTCATAACTGTAACTTCTTTTCTTTCATAGAGGATAATCCAGTATATTCTCAGCTAACGGGGTGGAAGCACTGAAGCACTTTTCCTGAGTCTTTAGAGAATCCAGCCAACTCTTAGTATGGCTCCCATGGGCCACTTAGTCCAAATACTCTTCCTAAACAAAACTGACTATTCAAGCTCACCCTAGTATCAACACTGACTCAGAAATAGCTTATTTTGAATCCAGAGAGGCCATGATGCTGTAAAGGGAAAGGGTCCTCACACTAAATATTAACCAGATTTCTTTTTATTGTACCCTGAAGAAAGCTTTATGGAAGTGGATCTAAATCCATCCTTAGTTCACGTTTAGTACCTGAAACTTTTGCACAGCACTGCATAAAGCTGATTTTTGCCATCTACTTGGACTCTGTTGTATATGAATCTAATGTGTATGGTCTGACCCAGGTCTGTCAGTAAAGGCAGTTACAGGAGGGAAGAGATTCCTCAGGTACCTCAGTGGTTACCTCGTTAGCCAGCAACAAACGGGCATACTGATCAAGAAGCAGGAGAGAAGCAACAGTACACGAAGTCAACACATGTGATGCCATCATGGATAAACAAAAGCACAATTAGCAACAACATCAGCATTTAACAACTGCGCAGCAGAGATGTTTGTGTGGAATAAATTCAGTGAAGTAACTTGAAGTATGTGATCTTACAGCAGCTGGAATGAAATGTTCCCTCCCAGTGGATCTGCTGTGTGTGAATATGAATTTGAGCGTGCGGTGCTCATGAACTGAAAAGTGAAACTTCTGTCTGTCATTTCTGATTACGCAACATTTCCAACAATTTCTTTGTGTTTGCGTGCCAAACCTTTCACCTTTTCGTGAGACCCCATTTTGAATACATAAGCGTTCTGGTGTCGAATTACATTTATTACAAAACATTAAAAAAAAGACAAAAACATGGGGTCAGGACAGAAAGCCCCTCTTACTTTCACTCTGACTGTTTGACTCTCTTCTCTTCCAGGCTGGGAATTACCCTTTGGTGATGTACAGTATGTGCTCATACCAGGTCACGGGCGTTGACATTTAGGGGAGGTGATTTAACCAAAGCCCGGCTGAACAAATACGTATTATGTGACAAACTGGGTCATCTCTTGGCACTTTCACAGAGATCAGGGGATTTATAATAACTGATGCTCACAACTACTACATTAGTTTGTGGTGCTTTGTATTACGCGTTTTCTGCAACAGAAAGCTTTTGATTTTGCAGTGAAAAGCACCTCAGTCTCTTTCTCTTATTCTGTGTCTAGTCATTTATCTTTCCCTGGGTTGAAATACTTACACTGTTGTCCTCAATTTTCTCTCTCCTCTTCACTTTGTGTGTTTCGTAGTCTTCCATAAGAGTCTGCATGAAGTTTTTGGGTCGTGATCCTCCAGAGTCCTCGCTGCCAGCATCAGACAGGGCTCCTTCAGAGGTCGAGGGGGAGACAGGTGGCGCAGGTCGAACTTTCTCAATCTTTCCTGCAAACCCCAAAAATAAAAAAAATAAAAAAAATCCATACTATGGGTTATTTAAACATTTTTTTAGTTCTTTTCTTTTTAAAAATTGTTACATTTACATCGTTTGGAGCCAAAGCTATTGTTCTTAGATATACATAAGACACAGAAAACCTGTGCTCTGCCTGCTATGACTGAGGAAAGAGCATGCAAGCAGTCATTTTGTGGGTGGTTGGACTGACTGATTCTTATACAGCACTTTTTTACTTGAGCACTCAAAATCTAGCTTTATACAACATGCCTCATTCACACCCATTCACACAAGCACTTTTTCTATACTTAAGTGCTTTCTATCTAACATTCACACACATAGATACTCGGATGGACGCATTAAAGAGCATTTTAATCTTCAGTATCTTGCCTAAGAATACTTTGACACACAGACTGGAGCAGTCGGGGATCTGACCAACTTCCAATTAGTAGATGACCTTTTCTACCTCATGAGCTACTTTTAGACCATTTCTAACATAGGGCTTTTCCTCCTTTACCACTCTAGAATAATACAGCATGAACTTTTCCTTGTGCTGCTGGCTGCATGGCTCTCTTCTGTTAAAAAAAGAAGCTAAAAAAACCTCTTTCTTTTAGTCACAGGAATTCATAAACAGCAAATTTACATGCTAATATTTACCCATTAGCTTTCCAACTGAGTAATGTTGAAGTTGATGGGTTGATTCTGGCATTTAAAATAAACTAATAAGCTTGTTAACTGTATGACTGTATGACCCTTGTGAGGACCTGCAGTACTAACTGACCTGGCGCTGTCCGTGCTGTCAATGTGAGTCTAGTTGGCAAACTGTTGCTCTTCATCTTATCTGTGGGGGAAATAGTGGCGTGCCGCATCCCCGTCCTCACAGGTCCATGACTACTGCTGGAAGTGCCGCTGGGCCGGACAACAACGGTAGGCTGCACCTCCCTCTGCTTCTTCAGTTCTTCCTCTCTCTGCTGAGCTGCTCGGATCTCCTCTTCAATCATGGACAGAGTTCGCTGCTTCTTGGAGCGCAGGCGGAACGGGCCACTAGCCGCCTCCACCTCTGGCCCTCGCGCTGCTGTCGCCGTGCTACGCAGTTCAGCCGCCTCTGAGTATTTACTGAAGTAGCTGAACTCTGGTTTCTCTGGGCTTGGAGGAGACGGGGGACGGTATACAGGGGTTGGCCTAGAGACAGGAGCTGTTGTGGCAGGAGCAGGCACAGGCGCAGGAGCTGGGGCTGGAGCTGATGAAGCAAGCGCTCTGGTGTAGGAGGACTGGATTTTAATCCTGGGACCTCCGTCTCTGGGCCTCTGTGGTGGTGAGACAGGCTGAGACGGTGGAGGAGAAGGCGTCTGGAGCTGTGATTGTGCTGGTCTTGGGGACTGCTGTTGCTTCTGAGCCTCTTGTGATTCTGATGGCTTCTCTTGGGAAACAACTCTCACCACTGGCTGCCTGTCTGGCTGTGGGGATGAGTTGGATGGCGCAGGACTGGAGGACACAAGTGACTGGAAACTGGGGGCTCCACCAGAAGACACAGGGGAGGAAGAAACTGGCACTGGGCTGCTTGTGGATACAGAGCATGGAGATGCAGGGGTACTCAGCTGTGAAGAATTCAAGTCAGCTTGCTGCCAGTCTTCTACGTTTTCAGCTGCTAGGGCATTTTGGATGGCATTTTGAACAAGAACCCCAGCGTGGTACTCCAGCTCATCTTCTGTTGGACTGCCACTCATCTGCCCGTTGACTGGAGTAGTTGGCTGAGGGGTAGGTGGTGACACAGGGGTAAGTGGCAATGGGGTAGGGGGTAGCGAAGCCCCGCTGTCAGAAACGTTATCCAAGCTAAATATAGTAGTGTCCTGAGAGCGGACTGATAACTCGTCCAGTCCTGAGTCAGACTCCTCTGGGTGAAAAGCTGGATGAAAATGACCTTTTGCTTCCTCTTCCTCAGGTAGGATTGTCATCACAGCTAGCGCACATGTGAATTCATCTTTAGTTCTTTCATCAGACCAGGTCACGTGCGTCTCCCCAGTTTCTGCAACAATGTCACTGCTCCCGTGGCTGCCCCTGGCTGTGGATTTCGAGAAGGGTTTGGCAGAGTATATTTGAGGAGCTACATCCTTCTTGGTAGCCTCCCCTTGCAAAAACTGCTTCCTAGCAGAGGAGAAGTTGATCTGCTCCTCCACGATGTCCTCCTTCCTGGTTAGCTCCGAATCAAGGGTTACCACTGTGGGAGGGCCTGACACCTGAGGCTGCAAAACAGATGAGAGTACAGAATACAAAAGAGTCAATTAGAAAACTGCACAGCAATGAGGCTTAAGACATCTTTATTTAATCTATTACAGTCCAAATTTATCATGCTTCCTCAAAGTCAAAGAACATGTTTGAGTGTGTGAGCTTGAGCTCCTTTGTTTTGTGCATGTGTTTGTGTGTCTTACCTGTGTGTATGCATAAGTGTGATTATGTCGCTGCTGTTTCCTCTCCTGGTACTTCCTGAGAGACTCGAGCTTATCTGCCTCTAGCTGTTCTTCCAAAGGGATCTTGAATGATTTGAAACAACAAAATGGCAAATCAATCAATTTGTCATTAGGACAACACAGTTTAAATGAAAAACGAAAACTACCAGAGATTAAATGGTGATCTACCTCCTGAGGAGGGTTCCACCAGCGCTGAGCAATCGAAGGGTTTTTCTTCACTGCCTGGTCTCTGATCAGCTCCTGACGCTCACGCTCCAATTCCTGAACCTGACATGGAAAAACAAACCAGGAGAAGAAGAGTGTGAAAATGTACAAAGAGAATTTCCAATAAACTAGTGCACCAACAAGGAAACAAAGAAAGTTTTTATTGTGTATTGTGTACTGGTTAATGCCATCTTACAAGTAATGCTAACAGCTTTTCAAGCAACGTCAGTGTCACACAATCGTGTTGCGGTAAAATCACAGCAGTTGTGTCTCGATCATTCAGTGTAAGGTGCTCATAAATCTCAGTCAGAGCTGTCTTTTTTTCAGAACAAACCACTAAAGCTCTTTCTGTGTCTGTTCCATTACTCAGCAGTTTTTCTTCCTTGGAAATCTGCAGCATGACGGGAACAATTTCTCAAGGAATTAAGTTGTACTCCTTGCAAATAGTAACCTTGCAAAATCCCGAGTCTTTGCCAAATCTTTTAGTGTATGAGTAAGTGTAACTATTGTGGGAAAGTGTCGCAGTTTCAGGCTTCTCCTGAGGCCTGTGGGAGGTTACATTTTGGACTGTGGTCTTAGTATGACGCTTTAATATTACTTAGGATCAAAAACAGTGTTTTGAGCCCCTTCTGTTGATAGAATTTCAGGGGATTGCCATTGTTTCTATTTATGTTACCACATATGTCTTTTTGAGCTTTGATGTCATATCATGAGTCACTGACAGTTGCCACACACTTTCAATTTCAAAATTCCTTCCTTCAAGCCTGTATTTCACAATTCAATATGAAGTCTTATGTGGCAGTAAGATTACAGTGATCTCAGTCATGACCTTTCTACTTACGTAGTTTGTACATTAAAAAATGTTTCCAGGTGTTTTATATTTTGTATAGTAATAATGAAGGAACACTGGTCTTTAAGAGTAGGCCTCTGGTATTAAAATAGAGCAACTGAAAGCAAGTACATTTTTTGCATTAAGTACTAATCATTTCATTTTATTTTGTTGTTTTTCGTGTTAGAATGGTTATTTATCATTATAAACAAAAGCATGCTAGTGAATGGGGTAAACCTACCCCAAGTAACTCATCTTTGCTTGTTTTACATCATTTTTGTTTTCATAAGACATGATTTGATAAAACAAACCGTGGTCTCCTGTGGCTGTGTTTCTGAATAGCGTATTTGTTACAGTCTGATACATTATCCAGCAGCCTTTTACCTCCTCTGAGGGACGTCTCCTCGTCACCCTGACCTGCTGCTCCTCTCCAGGGGTGAACAGCTTGGCCGGGCGTTTCTCCTCCTGAAATGCTCGCAGCTCAAACTTTGCCCTGCTGCCCCCAGACTCGTCTCCCTGCGCGTGCCCGTTGGTTTTAACGGCAGACTCGTCCTGGTGGAGAAACGTGGTTTGTTTTTGTCCCTCCACAACGATCGAGTGGTGATTGACAGGGGAGGAGGGTGACACACACACAGAAGGAGAAGTTCCATCTATGCTGATGGGTTTGGTGTGACGTGACAGAGAGGAGTTCCCATTTGTGGGTGTGTCTGAGGCTGCATCTAACACCTGGTCCAGGTAGCAGATCTCCTGTGGAAACAACAGTCATATTTCAAAATACTGTGACAGAATGTGCCGCCAATTTCAAATAATAAAACAAGAAGTTAAAACCTTTTAGTTAACTTGTTTTGATCTGCATACCTGCACTACCTCACAGTCAGGAGTCTCTACTTTCATTCCAACTGGACTGTGGGCTCTGTTACTGGGACTGCTGAGACAGTCGTGCTGGATCTGCTGGCTCTCCAGTTCCATGGCTGCAGGCCTGTCAGTGATAACGCTGACTGACTCCTGGAAACTGACAGTTTTCAGGGCTCGCTCTCTCGGGACTGAGTCACTGACATCCTCTGCTTGCCATGATTTCTGTCAACAAAGAAACATTGGTGTTTCAGAAGCTCTGCCGGCTGAAGCTGACTGATAGTTGGTTTAATAAAGACAATGTGGACATTTAATAACTTTAGATATTATTTTGAAAGGTCAGCCGCTTCTAACCACTATCATTTAGACACATCAATTCACACATGAATGTTCTTTGGTCTGCATTGCAGCAGAACACTGTGTTCTGACTGGTTCCCACCACTAAGGGGCGACAAAATACACACAGTTGCTCTGTATGACAGAAGACTGCTACAACAGTCAAAGCACTCAGGCGTTCTGTTTGCTATGTCAGCTTTGAAGACATTTCAGGTTGAAGATACACCTTTACACACATTCACTCGTCTTTTCTAGGAGGAGCTGCACTTAAGTGTTTCAGATTAAGCACCAGGCTCAGGGCCATGTTGTCAGTAGCTATTTTGAGAAGAATGAATGCCGTCTAAACACAAAAGATTTTCCTAATGTGGTGCACGTTGGGCCAGTTCCAACTAATTGTCTGACTGATAGACAACTGCTACATATCATGGAATTTAATATGTACGGCACACTATTATAAAAATACACAGGTGACCTCAGGTCAGCTAACACGGCTACATCATACTTATTATACCATGGTTTGAAAGTATGTCACATTATGAAGCACATATCACCAGATAAGGCAAAATGGTGATGTTCTATCATAAGACCTTTTTTTTTTTTTTTTTTTTAATATATTATGTTTCATTCTATAAATACACTTTTTAAACTTACATATCACTTGTAGTCATTCAAGGAAGAATGATACAGGCAGTAGCTGAGTCTTGTAAGGTCCATATTGATTGAAGCATTAGTATGCACAGATCAGATCCTCAACCTGGTTTAATGAATCATCCTTCACATTCCAGATAAACCATTAATAAGAAGCTAAATTTACACAGTTCAGCCTCTCTTTTCCTGGACATTACTCTCTAAAAATGTTGGTTTCCTTCTTTACTGCCTTGTAGCCATTATAATTCATCCTTAAGCATGTGCGTATCTCTAACAGGAGCTTAATGAGGAGTTGTTGACCCCTCTTTTTTAATATTTCAGTCTGTGTGAGGGGATTTAATGAGAATAACTTTAGTAAACTAGTCTGCTGATAAATTAACCATTAACCAACAGGTTATTAGAGAGAAAAGTAGCTGTCAACTTCACATACGAGTAGAAGTACTAGTAGTACTAGTAGAAAATATGTCACCAGGATTACAAATCTGAAAATGTGGGTGTTTTCAACATTTTGTCAGACATATCAAACACTTCATGAGGTCATCCTGAGCACTGGGATTTTATGAGGATATTTTTCTTTTCTTTTTTTTTTTAAATCATAAACAACAAATAAAGAAAATAGTAATCATTTGACACAGCTCTGCAAAAGTGAGCGGCTTTTTCTTCTCTTCCACCTCAGGCCTCAGACAAACTACCAGACTGTCATATTGTACCATTTGGGAACATTCCTTCTTCTTACTATCCACAGGACGGGGTTTTGGACAATCAGTGGCATAATTCAGCTGGATTTATTGTCAACATGAAAATTAAGCCTGGATCACTTTCTTTTCCTCACGTACCACTCCCTCTTTTTGCTCCCTTTCAGTTTCTTGATCTACACTTCCTCTTCACCGCCCCTTTTGAGCTTTTTCCTTCCTCTCTGCTCTCTGAGATTGCTCAAATGCTGAAACAGTGGCCAGTGAAGTCTCTTGGAGGATTTGACCAGCTCTATTTAAAAAGCTTTGTGAAGGGACAGTTTCCTCTACATTCCCTTCACCTCCCTAGTCATCTTTTCTTTATTGCTCTCTTCCACCTCCCTTTTAATAAAAATGTTGTCTGAGGGCATCTTGGTCATCTCTTTGCTTCCATACTCTCTCTCTTTATCGATCTATTAACACATTCTCTAATGTGCCTCTGTAAAATCTAGTGTAAAATAACAATAGACCTCAAAAAACCAAAACACTGTCTAATGGATTTGTGAGTCTTCAGGGACAGTGTTTTTTTGTCCTAATTACTAACATCAGCATGCTTAAAATGCCAGTTCAATCAGGATTTCAGTGGAAACCCCCCCCCCATATGGGTTTAACATACAAATGTTGGCTAATTACGACACAAGACACCTAAAATTAATGGAGATTTACTTTGTTTTGTAGGTTTTAAGGCATCAACATGAATAATATTTTTACTGGAAGATGGGGCTCAAAAAGCAGCTTACAGAATTTATAACAAGCCACCCAATAGTTGGGGGATTTTACCAGAAACCACAAATGTCAGTCTCATACTGGTGCTAAAGGAAAAGGGAGGAGAGCATGGAGTTTATTGACATTTATCCTCTGGGAAATTACTGTCTTTACAAATGTTAACAGAAATCTGCTAATAACTTGTTGTGAGAACAGGTTTGGCAATATATTAACATCTTCCAACCAAAGTTTTAAGCTTTTACATTTAATTAAAACTAAACTAAAAATTAAAACTGTATATGAAAAAAAACTTGACTTTTGATAAAATATAAGACAAAACAAAAAAAACCCTTTGAAAATTAAAGAAAAATATATAGGAAATCTGCTTAGCTTTAGTGTTTGTTAGTTTGGAAAAAATCTATTATCACAGCGTCCCTGATGAAGCTTTGATGGATATGTTTATTGAGACTATGGATGTCCACAAGACAGTAAGTCAGCTGCTTTGAAAAGGTTGTGTTTTTATAGCAATTCTTGTAATGGTTTCCCTAAATCCTGCCCATCTGTTACACCTTTCATACAATAATAATTTAAAAGGCATAAACCAAAGTGAAACCAACAACAACAAAACTGAAACTAAACTTTTCAAACACAAACTAAACTGAAACAAACAAACCAACTAACTTGGGAATGAAAATGAAACTGAACTAAATTAAAAACAAAAAGTAAAAATGACATAAAAAAGAATTCAAAAATACAATTCACAACAAGAGTCACCTCACAGTGCTTTATATTGTAAGAACCTACAGTATTCTGGGAAAAACCCCAACACTCAAGTGACCCCCTGTGAGCAAGCAAGCTGTGGGAAGGAAAAACTCCCTTTTAAGAGGAAGAAACCTCCAGCCGAACCAGGTCCAGACAGGGGCAGCTATCCACTGTGACCGATGGTATGGTTAGAGGAAACAGAAAAGAAAAAGAGAGCATATGGGGACAGGAAATTACACAGGCTAAGGGAGAGAGGAGACCAACATTAATGACATGTTGCAGTGGTGCAGAAACATGTGAGGAGTGAAACGAGGTGAGTGAAGAAGAAATGCTCAGTGCAGCATAACTAGGGGATGGTTCAGAGTCACGTGATCCAGGAGAGCAAGTTCTTAAAAGCAGAGAGTGCCTATTTCTCAAATCCAAACTGGGAGCTGATTCCACAGAAGAGGGGCCTGATACTTGAAGGCTCTGCTTCCAATTCTACTTTTAAAAACTCTAGGAACCCCAAATAAGCCAAGGAAGAATAGCTAATATGTAACTCTTTCTCGTCTCTAGTGCTCTCACTGCAGTTTTGGATTAACTGGGGCCTTTTTAGACAACTTTTAGAACAGCCTGATATTAATGAGTCCAGCCTAGAAGACTTTATTGCATGAACTATGTTTTTCAGCATAACTCTGAGACATGTTTAGAATTTTAGAGATATTTATTTAAGGTTTGCAATGAAGGCTATATCATGATAAAAAAGGACTTCTTCACATGTCACTGAGGTCAAGGTCATGCCATCCCAAGTAAGTATCTGATTTCCAAGATTTGTAGAGTCAAATATAAGGAATAATTATCCAAGCGTATAATAACTCTTCTTCCCAATCCAGCTTCCCGCTGCCTGCCAGAAAAAAAGCATTTCCTCGTGTATTTGTGAAGGTGTATGTATGCAACCCACACAGCACAGTACATAACAACAACCTCACAATACCCAATATCTTAAGCACTATGTCTGCTAATGACAAATGAAAACAATATGTGTGCAACTCTTAACTCTTGCTCAAATCAACGATAAGGAATGAGCCTCCACCTTGTGTTGCAATTCAGCAGCTGGCCTTTAAAGTGAATTCTTTACAGAATCAAATTCTCAAAGAGGGAGATCAGGGAAATAAAAAGTTATGCCAAAGAAACGCATTCATGGACTCAAAAATATTTACTCAATCCCGCAGACAAAAGAAATGTACTGATACAGTGAGCGAGACTGATACAGTCTCTAGAGACATTTGGACAGCTAACAAAAACACCACTTCCAAGAAGCGCTTTAGTTTTGACTAAGACCAATTTTATAATTACTTTCTCTGTACAGTGATTGGTTAAACTATCATAAAACTAATCGCAGGCTGTCTTATTACTTTTACTACAGGCAAGTCTCTAAATTTCACAGACATGATGAAATGACTCAGGGCATGTATTTGGGCAACTATTTTGAAGCTTTACCTGGTTTAATTTAAATTTCATAAAAACTGAACAAATCATAACTCAAATCTAATAAAAACTGCACAAGAAGTTGTTTGACTTTTCCCCCATATTAGTTAAAGACCTTTTTTATAATCCTGGAAGTTATTTTTCTACCACCATTTTTGCTGTTGTGGAATAGATTTCAATTAGTGATTCCCGGAGTGCCGAGTCTTCGACTTATAATGCCTCTGCTACTACTTTATCATTTCAGCAAAAGGAATTCGAGGTTCTTTTTTCCCTTTCTCCATCTCTCATACATTCACACTCTGCCTTCAACAAGTCAAAAGATTTTTCACCCAGTTAATTATATTCGGGATCATGTGAGGACCAGATGTCCCTGCTTTTTACACACACTCATGCCCAGATAAGCTCCTCTGTCTACTTATTTGACCTGCTGCAAATATTACACACATTTATATGTGTGTGTGTTTTTATGTGCAGGAATGTGTGTGTAGGAGTCCATGTCCAGCAGGCAGGACAGTACAGAGGGGGAGGATATCCTGTTACTGGCCCAGGAAAACAGTACTACAGTACAGGAATGTTTCATATGCAGTGCTATTCTGCTGCACACACACAAAAGGAGTGTGTATGTGACTGTAGCTGTGCATCGGTGCATGCATGCAAGAGTGCGTTCTTTCAAGGGTGTGTATTTGTATAGCAGGTGTGCATGCGTGTATGTGTTTGTGTGTTTCTGACTCCAATAGAGGTGAACTGACATTCCAGGCATAGCTGCCTGTCCTCAAGGCTCAGGCTCTAATACCTGTGATGAAGGACACTGTACACCTTCCCTGTCTGGCTAAAGGAGCAAGCTGTCTGCATGCATCTGTTTGTGAGTGTGAAAAGAAACCATCTGTCTATGGAAAAGAGACACAGCTCATAATGTGCTTGAATGTTTGAAAACTTCAGACATGTGCCCAATAGCTGTTACATTTCCAAAAGCAGTCAAATATACATGAAGGATAAATAGCATTGTTTTGGCTGTAAGAGTAACATGAGTGTAAAACATGATATTAGGAGTCTAAATAGCCCTGCACCCATCTTACTATAACTTATTCAATTACATTGGGTGTATTATGATTTCATATTGGGTGGGAATTCAGTGGAATACAATCTTGACTCTATATGAGTCAGCTAGAGTCGCATGTTCTGCCTCCGTCTCTGCCTGTCTCCAGCTATCACATCTGGAAATGCTTAGGCTCTGGCTGTGATACCCAAAAATCACAAATAGACACACATACTCTGTATCTGAGCACACATACTAAGCTGCATGCTGGAGATGTTGGATGGTGGTAGTGGGGAACACACTCAATAAGATGAGAATTTACCCAAATACATGGACACACACTTCATGACTCACAGGCTGTACACACACACGCGCACATACACACATTTTCCATAACTTTAATATCACGTCATGGTCTTTCGCTAGAGCACGCAAATCCACCAAAACACATGGCAAACATGAAGTGAAAGTATGATGACACAGTCACACAACACTCACACTACACTTCTGTGTAACCCAGTACAGCTGGTGTTGTCGTATCTGCTTCCTGACTGAATATGATCCTGAGTGGTAACCAGAGCCTGGTGCTGGTTTAGCCCTGTGTTCTCATACCCAAACACCCTGGATTGGGGACCCAGGCCAAACAGTGCTATTCACCACATCTTCTTTGTTTAATCACTATTCACGCTAGACAATTTGAAATTCCATGGCATAAATCAGTGTTTTAACTAATCCACGATGAGTAATAGGTTGGGAATGACAGCAGCCAGACAGGTGGACTGAGTAAGGGGGATACACAGCTGGGGTTAAACAGCCCAAAGTGCGCAGTTTAACATGACATTCAAACATCTGGACAAGCAAATCAACAGTATTTCAACTTTGGCATACATAACTTACAAAAATCTGTTAGGGTGTGTGCCTTGGATTGGATTTCTCTCCCTCCTCTATCACTTTCCCTTCTTCTCTGTTACAATATTCAAGTTCACAGTTACCTGCTCTAGATGACAATTCACAGGATTTTTCTTTCTTACAAATATATTTGAACATTTTTGAGGAAAACTAAGAAAACGTGAACAGAATATTTTACCATGTCTCTCCCAAATAAAAGTACAATCTAATGAACTAAATAACTAGATGTAAAGAAATGTCATAAAATGAATTTGTCAAACAAAAATTACTAGTTACTACTCACCTAATGGTGTCTTCAAGTACAACTGGATTAATCTATTTTTGAGATATCTGTACTTCCATGGTGTAATGTTTAAAAGCTGCACTGTATAACATCCGTAGATCTTCTTTCCTTAAGCTTTATCCGCTTTCCTATTTAGCTCTGTCCAGCCCTGGCCCGTCTCGTTCCCAATAGTGGGAGTGCCGGACTTTTCCCTAGCCAAGCCTTTTCCTCCTCTTCTTCTCCTCCTTTTCCTCCCCTCCCATCTCTTTTCCTCTCCTCCACAAAGCTTCTCCTTTCTCAATCACATTCCTGCCGGGCTGCAACGGTAAGCTGTGATGTCATGGGCAAACTGTGTGCATGTGTATGTCTTTCCCCGCATGCACGTGCTCATGCACAAAGACCCCTTCTGTGCAAGCCCTCATATAAGCACAGGCAACAAAACATCCATCCTGTGCCTCCTCCCTTCCTGCACAAACTCTCTCTTTCCCCAGTGCATGCTGCTTGCCTACTTTCCCTTTAACCTATAACTCTTGTCGGAATGGAGCTGACAGCGAGAAGCAGGCGATGATGAAGAGATGATGACTGAAGAAAATAGGAGGGGCTGATAAGAGAGTAATGATATTTTCTTCTGTCATCATAGCATAGGACTGTTGACTCAGGCTCATATTAAGGTTAGACTGATTCACTGTCTGTATTCACCTTTTAATAAAATGAATTTAACCATGTCACCTCAAAGTATTTTACTATTAGTGCTTTCAGTAGAGAAATCTAAACCTGCAAGTTAGTGTTCATGTTGTTTGATGGGCTTGTCCCCCTTGTTAAAGATAAAGCACAGGCACAAATGGCAAATACCAGCATTAACTATCTAATTATACGAATCAGTCTTTGTATTCAAGCGTTACTCTAACGCTGTTTGCATGTCTCATTCTGTGTGTTTGCTGGGTCATAGGATCAGGCTCCTAGAAATTAGAGCTGATCTTGGTCACGGTTCACTTTCTCTGCTCACAAACACTACATAAGGACACAGCTGAAGTGGAAAGACTTTTGTCCAGTTTACAAGAGCAATTAGTCCGATTGTGTTAGTGGCTCCTAAAACAAAGGAGGATGGTGCTACAAACAGCTAAATACCAGTAAATGAAGATAAGAAGATTCCCTTTTTTGGCTCCACTGCCACATGGATAGACACAGGAAATCTTTCCTACGTCATACAATGATAGTTTTTTATTTTTCTTAGAAATGTCTTAATTACATGACATTTATATGAATATTTGTGGAAATTGTAGACTTTTTTTTAAAAAATCTAATTATACTCTAATTAGAATTATGTAATTGTACAATTATCTAATTGTATATTTTGGTTAATTTTTACTTCAATAAGCAGTTTTATCCTTATATATTGTATTTATTTTAATCAGCTATTCCACCCTATGTAAACTATATTCCTCCTTTTTACTGGTAACTTGCGATACTGTACTGAAAAGAAGCGCAGCCAGATGCGATACACCCGAAGAGGCATAAAGTGCACTCACTAATCTTGTTTTCTTTGACTATCAGGAGTGAAATGTCATCTTTCACACCTTTTAATTTTAGTATTAACAAGTATGTTTTTTCAGATCTTATTAAAACTGAAAGAAATCAGTATGAATATGTGGAAAACAGAGGTAAGAGAGGTTATTCTAATCTAAGGGAAAGAAAGCCCAGAAAAAGTTGTACTTGAGCGTGACAGGAGATAGCCTCACTGTGAATTCAGTCCTGACCACAATGAAAAACGACTTAAATCTTAAATTAAATGTGAGCTGTGCCACTCCTGCCCCTTTTAAGTGCCCCTGTTTGAACTGACAAATCAGAAGCCATCAGTGAGTTCCCAGGCTCGAAATAACTCTGGGCCATATGATGAAGGGAAACTGGTCACAGAAAAGTGGGACACTAACCCAATTATCGCATATGCACCGGGGAGATTAATTTCAGGGAGGGGTGTAATGAACAAAGAAACTTGTGATGGTCATTTGTGTATGCCAGTGCTAGTAATTTAGTGATAAGCTAATTTCTGCAAACTTAGTACTGGATGTATTAGAGGAACCGTGAAAGATGAGAAAACAAAGAGAGTCACAGACTGAGGAACACAGCAGCAGTGTGAGTGATTGTGTAGTCATGTGTGTATTTCTATGTGTGAATCCATGCAACTGGGTCAACACTATTGATGCCCGGAGCAATCTTATGTCATGGAAGTAGATCATGATTGATTAAAAACACAGCAAATGACACATTTACTTATTACAGCATGGCAGAAAGACACCGCTCTACCCCCACCACAATACTTATGCATAAAGTTACAAGTAACTTTTTCACATATTGTACCGCCAAAACAACAAACCCCCAAAAAACACAGTGTGAGGTTCCTAATATGCGAAGGGTTAATTTGACAAAGTTCAACATGGGAGCCCAACTGCTGCGAAATCTGGATTCCTTGAGGCAAGTTCTCAATGAGTGACATATTTTTTTACAGGTCACGGGAGACCACAAAGCCTGCAGGCAAGCAGCAACCTCTGGGACTGTAAAATGAAGTCAAGCTTCAAATTGCAGTTATGCCAATGGCTACTTGAAACTGGCTCCAAAACTGAATCAGTCCCCACAGACTGCCATGTTAAAATGCCCAACTAAAGCATATTTGCAGCCAGGAGCAAAATATGTTTTGTTTCTCTATGGATAGTTTAACTCTCAATAACAACAAATTTGCATGCTAACAAAACCTTTGAATCCTAGCTGAATGTTACATTCAATGTATAGTCATAATTCATTTAGATCTGCAAACAGTAAGTTTGTATTTTCTGCATTATCCCAGCTAAAATGAACATCAGATTAAAACTCCTTAGTATTGTTAACAATTCTATTTTATATAACAAATAAGGACAGAGCTAGTTTCATAAGTGGTCACCACAGCGATTAGCACTGCATGTTTGAATTGCCAGATTGCCAGATGCCCTTCTTGATGCAACCCTAAAAAGATTTGTGTCTCCTCCCGAGACAAATAAAGGCATAGCTGGAAATTAAAATGCTTCATTCTCCTTTGGAATTTGTAAAAGTATTGCTTTTACACATTTATAGGAAGTTTGAAGAGGGTTAAACCATGAAAATGAACCAATCTATTTTCTAAATGACCTAAAAACAATTTTCATGAAGATTTAGGAAATATTATCTATTTCCAAAAAAAGGCTGGTTTCATAACATCTGGTTGAGGTGAAATGTGTCAGTCATCTATTGTGCAGTCTAACTGATACAATGTCTGTCAAAGCAAATTCTCCAGGCTACAACATCCTATCAAAAGTAGCCCCTTTCAGAGGGGTCCTGGCTAATACTGAGTAAAGTTAGAGTCTGCAATGAAATGTTGCCATCCTTCAATCTCAGAACAGTCCTGCTAAATGAAGACATAAACAACATAAAAGATGGGCGGTGAACACATCAGTCTTCCAAAAGTCAAACAAAACGATCCGGCAAACTAAAGGAAACAACTGATTGGATATAAGCCTATCACTGCTCACAGGGTCATCTCAACAGGAAACCAGGAAGCTGTGGTAAATTGTGTCCATGGAAATGGCACTCAACACAGGAAATACATCCAAAAATACATGCCACCTGCACAAAAACAGACACACAAATGCAGACTACTATCGATGATGTGGTCAGTTGGGTCAACTTAAATAACTCGAAAGACAACAAGCTGATTATCCAATTGTTTTTGTCCAGTTGCTGATTGTTAATGAAATAAATAAATGATTAAAACATGATAATATGTCCAAGTAACACATTTTTGTTGGACAAGTGGACTGTTCAGTTGCTGTTTCACCTGTGAAATAAACTGGCTGAAGCAAACCCTCTTAAATAACTACTTTGGTTTTTTCTTTCTTTTCTTGCATAAGCTACTGGTCTTTGTGGCACTAAAAACACAAATGAAGATTAAGCTCAAGAAGCCTCTGTTTTTTCTCAAAAAGGTTGACAGCATTAAAGATGGGGCTGTCATCTAGCTACTGCCTCTGCTCTCTAACAAACAGAGCAAGCAGCACTGTGACAGCCACCTGCTCAGGAAGCTTAAATGTGAAGAAAAGTGTTGGTTTGTTTTAGCACAGTGCCAAAGCTACAGAATAAATAACAAGTTAAAATAAAAGCAGTCAGAATGCAAATAAGCTGCGATAAATTCCATCTATACATCCACCCATTTTCCTCCACTTATCCAATTCAGGTTGCGGTGGGGCTGGAGCCTATCCCAGCTGTCACAGATATAACACGTAAAGACACACTGACGCACACATTTACAACTACAAATTATTTAGAATCACCAATTAACCCAACTGGTGGGAACCTAACCAGAGTACCTGGAGAGAACAGAGGCAGGCACATGGAGAATATGCACACCGACAGGCACCAGCTGGCTGAAACATCATGTCAGTCAACTGCAGGCTGACTGCCTGACAGCATCCAGGCTGCCAGTCATTCATTCGTTCCCGAAAACCTCAGGATGAGCGATTTCGCTGTTGCCAACTTGATGTTTTGAAACAAATTGTGATGAGAGAGACTCAGGTCTGACTGTGAAAATTCTCAACTTGTCAGTCACAAACCAGTGAGCAAAGCCAGGAGAATCCTGTACTATGAAACACAGCATGACCAAAATTTATGATATGTTTTATTCAATCTGGCCTAAATAGAGTGACACAAATGTGTTTACAGAGGTTATGTCAGAAAGCTGTTTTCCCAAAGACTCCTGCAGGACTGGAAGGTTTTTGGAGTTACTTTCAATTTCTGGTGGTCAGCAAAAAAAAATGATGTCTTTCTTAAAACTCATCATTTATTTATTTACGCTATTAATAGAAAATATAAGTCTACCAATATATATTATAAATAAAAGGCTTAGTAAAACTTTGATCTACTCGCCTGTGGGGCCAGTGGGTGGGGGTTACTGTGGATACTGATTGATGGATGTAACAGCTTTCATTTGCAGTCCATGCAACCCCCACATTAAACAATTCACAGCCAAGCAGCACAGCAGAAATAAAGCAGAGCCCATCCTGTTCTATTAGGACTAAAATAACAAGTCTGTCTATTATTTATCTCTACTAAGCTACAGACATAAGCCACAGACATACACACAGAATGACAGCTTATTGCAGCACTGCAAAATAATATTCACCTACCCACTGCCAGAGAGCCTGAAACAACAACCAGACAGAAATCATGTTAAGGTCCCTTTTCAAAGCTTGAGTGGTACACAGAAATGCAATGCATGTCTGGAGTCATATCACTCGTATTCCTTTAAATACCTCTCTTGACACAACTCACACTCAAACCCAGAACCCCCAAGACCCCTTCATGGAGCAACAACAAAGGGCCTGACAGCAGATTCAGTGAGATTTTCCAGGCTGAATACTAATGCTACACACGCACATACAAACACACACACACACTTTCATGCTCACCGATGAGGGCTCTTAAGCAGAAAGGTCTGTAGTCAGAGAGTGTGACCAGTCGTTTACACAGGCTCTCCAAGCATAGAACAGACAGCCAGATTAACACTCACAGCACAAGCACAGAGCTAACTGGAAGAAAAAGCAGTCTGAACACAGTAACACTAGACAGCTGTCCCAATATTACTAACAGTATGTCTTTAAAGACCATGACTCCATTGCTTTAATATAGATCTCTGTGTGTTTAATAATATTTCATACTGTGAAAGCAAAACAAACAGTATTGGGCTACTTGCCCAGTGAACTGGTGCAATATGCACAGTATGTATTATGTGGCAGTAGAGGTACAGTGAGTCAGTTGCTGGTGTAGAATATTTTCAAAACCCCTTTTTTAAAGTCAGGTCATGTTGATTACCCTAAACAGCAACAGTGTCAACAAAACCTATCACAGGATTCCCAGGAGAGATTTAAAAGAAACAATTAGGAATAATGGGCTGGTGCCCAGCCATGCAGATTTGGGGTTCCACCAAAATGAAAAACCTGTGACAAAAGTATTTTAACCACAGCTTTATTATTATTATTTTTGAAATTTACCCTGTCAAATGACCTAACCAAGACAACAAAAACTATCTGCTTAATTTTATATATATAGTCAACCCCAAAGGCCCATTTTGAGCCAGGAAAACCATGAATACCCTACAAAACTTTTTTTTTTAACAAAACAGTCAAGGACCAACTTTAAAAACAGAATATGTGCATAAAAGTTAAATCAAGCATTACCACAGCATCACCCGAAAAAGTCATTAATCATATGACACAAATTGCAGATTAAATTAATGTAGGCACTAATTTCTGCCAGCAGGAACCGAGACACAGACATGAAATTAGGTGTAATAGGTTAATTTGATTAGTAACCAATCAGTAAAATGGACCAGACATCTTAAACTAGAGTTAATATATATATATGACATTAGGAAGATATACCCAGTGTGTGATCGTATGTATTTATCTGTTTTTAATAGTGAGACCCATGTAATATATATTTTCATAGTTTACTGTGGAACAGTTTACTGCTGAGCTCCACTACTGTGTATTGTTCACGGATAGCCTCCTCCTCCACTGGTTATGTAACAGTCCAGCTCTCCCCTGCTGTTAATCCAGCAGGCCGCAGTGTGTGCAGTCAATTATCATTCCCTTTGTTTCATCACATTGCACACATCCATAAAGTGAACACAAAATTTGTTGGACAATGACAAACCGTTTGTTATAGAATAAGTAACCTCCAAGATACACTGGGCAGACAAATATAGACTGTATAGTATCAGATCATGAGAATGAAAACCTACAGGTTAGATGAGAAATATAAAGTAAGAACAGACACGAAGGAGCAAACCTTCACTTGAGCCGGAGACACATGGATGGCTGAGATTGATTGTTTCGAGGATGTGGTTTTGCACATGTGTGTGTGAAGAAAAAGCCACCAAGCATATAATTCTAATCCTTTCCCAGCGTGATTTAGCCCACCTTACCATTTTGTCCCAAAGTACCCTTGGTGCAGAGACCACACAGCGAAGCTAACAGGCAAATGGGCAAAGGTTTGCAATAAAATTAAGATATGTGGTCAGAGAAGCTAGCGTGCCAATTTTTTTGTGGATTTTATGCAGAGTCAAAAGAAGCCATTAGGAAGTGGTGTACAATAAAAGCAACGTGGCTTTTAGCAGTTCAACCACAAATTGCTGGATCGGTTGCTGAATTAAAATTTGTTTCCCATCAAGATATAAATCACAGATGCGTGCCGTTGCTTTTGTTGCCAGTTTTTAATGCAAGACTACAGTCAATCAGTCAGCAACTAATCAAATTAGCACAGCTATGAGTGTCACATGTTTGACATCAATGGAGGCTAAAGATTAGATCAACACATCAGTTCAAATTTAGCATTGTTTGGGTCAAAGAGTAAAGAAAGACTTACAGCACCACACACACAAAAAGACTGTTTGATAAACAAAGCTAGGTTTTTAGTTGGCTTCATGACGGCATCACTAAAACTGTCCTAAAAACAGACAAAATGAACGTTTGATGATTAAGTGACCATCCAGTAAATAGTAAGAGCCTCCAAACAAAGCTGGTGTCAATACTAAAACTATAAAGCTACAATAAATTATGTAACGACACTAGATCAATAGAAATTTATCTAGATTTGAGTCTAACCTCATCATCCATCATCAGTGCACGCTTCCTCTGTGTGAGTTGATCAATTTAGATAAAGCATTCCCATCTCTATACTTATATGTCACATACCCATAGCCGCCCAGCGAAAGTAGCACATGCAGGTTTGTTCCTAACCATGAGACAGAGCATAATAACACTGCTGTCCTAAGAGAGTGAACGGTTTCCTGCTGTTAGCTTATAGCATTAACTACTTCTGCTCTGCCTCACACTGGGAAGGAGCAGTGTGTTAATCACCAGTCTATTTCCGGAAGCTACCTCATTAGCCTCAAGTATTTAGAAGGAAGGAGGATTCGCAAAGGACGAAAACAGCAAGTGACAGCAAACATGTCTGAGCCTGACAGTCACTGCGTTATCCATTTAGATTCAGATATTCCATTTATCTGAATACTGTTTTTTCCATCCATGTTGATTTTTGTTTTTTTTTAAGGAAGAATGCAAACTAAAAGCACTGGGAAGAGAATACGTCAAAATGTAGCAGCACTCATTTAGTTTTTAACATGATTCAAATAATGATATTTATATTAGAGATTATGCACCAGTATGAACTTTTAGGTCCTCAAGAAAAGTTTTTTTTAAAACATTCCAGCACCACACCTGAAAACTAGAGGAGGGAGAGCGTTTACAGTCAGTGCCCTGAGTCCCTAAAATGGTCTGGCCAAGGAAATCAGATGGGTGGAGTCATCTACATCTCAAAACAGACTTTTATAGATAAGCGTTTCCATTTTTGCTAAAGTTTTATTAAATTAAATTAATTTTATTACATTTATTAAATTAAATTTAAACTTTTCAATTCCTGTGAACTTCCTGTAGTTGGTCTCAATGGTTTGTTTTATTTTGTTGTTCCTCTGAAGCACTTTATAAACACAGATTTTAAAATTTGCGATATATCTACAGTGAATTATTATTAATATTATTATGCAGCAAACACAATATAAATTATTCCTGTTTGGTACATGTGTACCACATGTGTGTGTGGAGAAGACCTGGTGGTTTGACAAATGGCAGCTTTGTTTTAGAGCTGTTATGAATTATAGAAAGAAACTGAGCGATGAGTGATAGGAGAGAACAGAAAATTTATGATGTGCAAAACATAAAAATGCACGAGGGGTGAAAGAAACAGCTGACCTCCAAACTCCCTATGTCCCAGTCTAATCAAGTATCTGCAGGAAGTCAAGAACAAGGACATAGAGGGTCCAGGTGTCAGACACCACGGAACATCACCAGAGATCGAGTGTCCATTTCTTGACAAGTCCGATCTAGAGTGGACGGCTGGTGCTAATATTGTGGCTGTTTGCTGTAACACTGCAAAAATGTCTCAGCTGGCTCACTACCAGTACATTCCTGAAATGCACATCAATGAAATGTTAACCGTAAGTGTCCCGAGTTTTGCTTCCAAATACCATAACCTTGGGTAACCTTTACAGGAAACTCCCTCCAGGACTGTACAACAGAATCAGTCATTACGCACAAACACACACACTCACACATCTCAGAGAGAAATTGTAAA